>NC_142472.1:36690271-36997980 GCF_049115385.1 Moschus berezovskii
ATCAAAGGATCAATCCAAGAAGAAGATATAACAATTATAAATATTTATGCACCCAACATAGGAGCACCGCAATATGTAAGACAATTACTAACAAGTATGAAAGGGGAAATTAACAATAACACAATAATAGTGGGAGATTTTAACACCCCACTTACATCTATGGATAGATCAACTAAACAGAAAAATAACAAGGAAACACAATCTTTAAATGATATAATAGAACAGTTAGACCTAATAGATATCTATAGGACATTTCACCCCAAAACAATGAATTTCACCTTTTTCTCAAGCGCACACGGAACCTTTTCCAGGATAGATCACATCCTGGGACATAAATCTAGCCTTGGTAAATTCAAAAAAATTGAAATCATTCCAAGCATCTTTTCTGACCACAATGCAGTAAGATTAGATGTCAATTACAGGAGAATAACTATTAAAAGTGCCAACATATGGAGACTGAACAACACGCTGCTGAATAATGAACAAATCATAGAAGAAATCAAAAGAGACATCAAAATATGCATAGAAATGAATGAAAATGAAAACACAACAACCCAAAACCTCTGGGACACTGTAAAAGCAGTGCTAAGGGGGAAGTTCATAACAATACAGGCACACCTCAAGAAACAAGAAAAAAGTCAACTAAATAACCTAACTCTACATCTAAAGCAACTAGAAAAGGAAGAAATGAAGAACCCCAGGGTCAGTAGAAGGAAAGAAATCATAAAAATTAGGGCAGAGATAAATGCAAAAGAAACGAAAGAGACCATAGCAAAAATCAACAAAGCCAAAAGCTGGTTCTTTGAGAAGGTGAATAAAATTGACAAACCACTAGCCAGACTCATCAAGAAACAAAGGGAGAAGAACCAAATCAATAAAATTAGAAATGAAAATGGAAAGATCACAACTGACAACACAGAAATACAAAGGATTATTAGAGAATACTATCAGCAATTATATGGCAATAAAATGAATAACCTGGAAGAAATGGACAAATTCCTAGAAAAGTACAACTTTCCAAAACTGAACCAGGAAGAAATAGAAAATCTGAACAAACCCATCACAAGCACGGAAATTGAAACTGTAATCAAAAATCTCCCAGCAAACAAAAGCCCAGGTCCAGACGGCTTCACAGCTGAATTCTACCAAAAATTTAGAGAAGAGCTAACACCTATTCTACTCAAACTCTTCCAGAAAATTGCTGAGGAAGGGAAACTTCCAAACTCATTCTATGAGGCCACCATCACCCTAATCCCAAAACCTGGTAAAGACCCCACAAAAAAAGAAAACTACAGGCCAATATCACTGATGAACATAGATGCAAAAATCCTTAACAAAATTCTAGCAATCAGAATCCAACAACACATTAAGAAGATCATACATCATGACCAAGTGGGCTTTATCCCAGGAATGCAAGGATTCTTCAATATCCGCAAATCAATCAACGTAATACACCACATTAACAAACTGAAAGATAAAAATCATATGATTATCTCAATAGATGCAGAGAAAGCCTTCAACAAAATTCAACATCCATTTTTGATAAAAACCCTCCAGAAAGTGGGAATAGAAGGGACATACCTCAACATAATAAAAGCTATATATGACAAACCCACAGCAAACATTATCCTCAATGGTGAAAAACAGAAAGCATTTCCCCTAAAGTCAGGAACAAGACAAGGGTGCCCACTCTCACCACTACTATTCAACATACTTCTGGAAGTTTTGGCCACAGCAATCAGAGCAGAAAAAGACATAAAAGGAATACAAATTGGAAAAGAAGAAGTAAAACTTTCACTGTTCGCTGATGACATGATCCTCTACACAGAAAACCCTAAAGACTCTACCAGAAAACTACTAGAGCTAATCAATGATTACAGTAAAGTTGCAGGATATAAAATCAACACACAGAAATCCCTTGCATTCCTATACACTAATAATGAGAAAATAGAAAGAGAAATTAAGGAAACTATTCCATTCACTGTTGCAACGAAAAGAATTAAATACTTAGGAATATATCTACCTAAGGAAACAAAAGACTTGTACATAGAAAACTATAAAACACTAGTGAAAGTAATCAAAGAGGACACGAATAGATGGAGAATTATACCATGTTCATGGATTGGAAGAATAAATATTGTAAAAATGAGTATACTACCCAAAGTAATTTATACATTCAATGCAATCCCTATCAAGCTACCAACTTTATTTTTCACAGAACTAGAACAAATAATCTCACAATTTGTATGGAAATACAAAAAACCTCGAATAGCCAAAGCAATCTTGAGGAAGAAGAATGGAACTGGGGGAATTAACCTGCCGGACTTCAGGCTCTATTACAAAGCCACAGTCATCAAGAGAGTATGGTACTGGCATAAAGACAGAAATATAGATCAATGGAACAAAATAGAAAGCCCAGAGATAAACCCACGCTCCTATGGACACCTTATCTTCGACAAAGGAGGCAAGAATATAAAATGGAGAAAAGACAGTCTCTTTAACAAGTGGTGCTGGGAAAACTGGTCAGCCACTTGTAAAAGAATGAAACTAGAACACTTCCTAACACCAAACACCAAAATAAACTCAAAATGGATTAAAGATCTAAATGTAAGACCAGAAACTATAAAACTCCTAGAGGAGAACGTAGGCAAAACACTCTCCGACATAAATCACAGCAGGATCCTCCAAGACCCACCTCCCAGAATATTGGAAATAAAAGCAAAAATAAACAAATGGGACCTAATTAAAATCAAAAGCTTCTGCACAGCAAAGGAAACTCTAAGCAAGGTGAAAAGACAGCCTTCAGAATGGGAGAAAATAATAGCAAATGAAGCAACTGATAAAGGATTAATCTCCAAATTATACAAGCAGCTCCTGCAGCTTAATTCCAGAAAACTAAGTGACCCAATCAAAAAATGGGCCAAAGAACTAAACAGACATTTCTCCAAAGAAGACATAAAGATGGCTAACAAACACATGAAAAAATGCTCAACATCCCTCATCATCAGAGAAATGCAAATCAAAACCACAATGAGATACCATTTCACACCAGTCAGAATGGCTGCTATCCAAAAGTCCACATGCAATAAATGCTGGAGAGGGTGTGGAGAGAAGGGAACCCTCTTACACTGTTGGTGGGAATGCAAACTAGTACAGCCACTATGGAGAACAGTGTGGAGATTCCTCAGAAAACTGGAAATAGAACTGCCATATGATCCAGCGATCGCACTCCTGGGCATACACACCGAGGAAACCAGAATTGAAAGAGACACATGTACTCCAATGTTCATTGCAGCACTGTTTATAATAGCCAGGACATGGAAGCAACCTAGATGTCCATCTGCAGATGAATGGATAAGAAAGCTTTGGTACATATACACAATGGAGTATTTCTCAGCCATCAAAAAGAATGCATTTGAATCAGTTTTAATGAGGTGGATGAAATTGGAGCCAATTATACAGAGTGAAGTAAGCCAGAAAGAAGAACATCAATACTGTATATTAACGCATATATATGGAATTTAGAAAAATGGTAACCTGAACCCTGTATAAGAGACTGCAAAAGAGACATAGGCATTTAGAACAGTCTTTGGGACTCTGTGGGAGAGGGTGAAGGTGGAATGATTGGGGAGAATGGAATTGTAGCATGTATATTATCATAAGTGACCAGTCCAGGTTCGATGCATAAATTTTCCTCTGTTCATTTCTTTGCATTTGTGCTTTTTTAATAAAATTCTTTAAAAAAAAATAAATTCCATATATATGCGTTAGTATACTGATTGGTGTTTTTCTTTCTGGCTTACTTCACTCTTTATAATAGGCTCGAGTTTCATCCACCTCATTAGAACTGATTCAAATGTATTCTTTTTAATGGCTGAATAATATTCCATTGTGTATATGTACCAAAGCTTTCTTATCCATTCATCTGCAGATGGACATCTAGGTTGCTTCCAGGTCCTGGCTATTATAAACAGTGCTGCAATGAACTTTGGAGTACATGTGTCTCTTTCAATTCTGGTTTCCTCAGTGTGTATGCCCAGGAGTGCAATTGCTGGATCATATGGCAGTTCTATTTTCAGTTTTTTGAGGAATCTCCACACTGTTCTCCATAGTGGCTGTACTAGTTTGCATTCCCACCAACAGTGTAAGAGGGTTCCTTTCTCTCCACACCCTCTCCAGCATTTATTGCATGTGGACTTTTGGATAGCAGCCATTCTGACTGGTGTGAAATGGTATCTCATTGTGGTTTTGATTTGCATCTCTCTGATTATGAGGGATGTTGAGCATTTTTTCATGTGTTTGTTAGCCATCTTTATGTCTTCTTTGGAGAAATGTCTGTTTAGTTCTTTGGCCCATTTTTTGATTGGGTCATTTATTTTTCTGGAATTGAGCTGCAGGAGCTGCTTGTATATTTTGGAGATTAATCCTTTATCCGTTGCTTCATTTGCTATTATTTTCTCCCATTCTGAAGGCTGTCTTTTCACCTTGCTTAGAGTTTCCTTTGCTGTGCAGAAGCTTTTGATTTTAATTAGGTCCCATTTGTTTATTTTTGCTTTTATTTCCAATATTCTGGGAGGTGGGTCATGGAGGATCCTGCTGTGGTTTATGTCGGAGAGTGTTTTGCCTACGTTCTCCTCTAGGAGTTTTATAGTTTCTGGTCTTACATTTAGATCTTTAATCCATTTTGAGTTTATTTTGGTGTTTGGTGTTAGGAAGTGTTCTAGTTTCATTCTTTTACAAGTGGCTGACCAGTTTTCCCAGCACCACTTGTTAAAGAGACTGTCTTTTCTCCATTTTATATTCTTGACTCCTTTGTCAAAGATAAGGTGTCCATAGGTGCGTGGATTTATCTCTGGGCTTTCTATTTTGTTCCATTGATCTATATTTCTGTCTTTATGCCAGTACCATACTCTCTTGATGACTGTGGCTTTGTAGTAGAGCCTGAAGTCCGGCAGGTTGATTCCCCCAGTTCCATTTTTCTTCCTCAAGATTGCTTTGGCTATTCGAGGTTTTTTGTATTTCCATACAAATTGTGAGATTATTTGTTCTAGTTCTGTGAAAAATATTGTTGGTAGCTTGATAGGGATTGCATTGAATGTATAAATTACTTTGGGTAGTATACTCATTTTTACAATATTTATTCTTCCAATCCATGAACATGGTATATTTCTCCATCTATTAGTGTCCTCTTTGATTACTTTCACTAGTGTTTTATAGTTTTCTATGTACAAGTCTTTTGTTTCCTTAGGTAGATATATTCCTAAGTATTTAATTCTTTTCGTTGCAACAGGGAATGGAATAGTTTCCTTAATTTCTCTTTCTATTTTCTCATTATTAGTGTATAGGAATGCAAGGGATTTCCGTGTGTTGATTTTATATCCTGCAACGTTACTGTAATCATTGATTAGCTCTAGTAGTTTTTCTGGTAGAGTCTCTAGGGTTTTCAGTGTAGAGGATCATGTCATCTGCGAATAGTGAAAGTTTTACTTCTTCTTTTCCAATTTGTATTCCTTTTATGTCTTTTTCTGCTCTGATTGCTGTGGCCAAAACTTCCAGAAGTATGTTGAATAGTAGTGGTGAGAGTGGGCACCCTTGTCTTGTTCCTGACTTTAGGGGAAATGCTTTCTGTTTTTCACCATTGAGGATAATGTTTGCTGTGGGTTTGTCATATATAGCTTTTATTATGTTGAGGTATGTCCCTTCTATTCCCACTTTCTGGAGGGTTTTTATCATAAATGGATGTTGAATTTTGTTGAAGGCTTTCTCTGCATCTATTGAGATAATCATATGATTTTTATTTTTCAGTTTGTTAATGTGGTGTATTACATTGATTGATTTGCGGATATTGAAGAATCCTTGCATTCCTGGGATAAAGCCCACTTGGTCATAATGTATGATCTTCTTAATGTGTTGTTGGATTCTGATTGCTAGAATTTTGTTAAGGATTTTTGCATCTATGTTCATCAGTGATATTGGCCTGTAGTTTTCTTTTTTTGTGAGACCACATCTTGATAAACATTATACCTTGTAGCCTTTTAAGGAATTTTGAGCAGGAGAGGGAGATAATTGTGTTGCTAGTTCATACCAAGAGCGATGAGGTGGATGCACTGGAGGACTTGAGGCAAATTGGGATGTTCTGTTAAACAGAGATTGGGAAACTACCATTTAAATGAGGTTGATTGTGCTCAACTTAATTTCAATAGTAGATAATTTTATTTTCTGTTTAGCTTGGTTCCCTTTCCCATTCTTTGAGTTATTATGATTATACTGTTTTAAGCTGTGACTCTCTTGGAATTTATCCAATTTGAATTGTATTGAGCTTTTAGGATGTGTAAGTAATGGTCCTTTATCAAATTTGGAAAGTTTTTGACCATTATTTTCTTAAATATTCTTTCTGCCTTTTCTCTCCTGTCCCCTGGGTATCCCATTATGCATATGTTGGTATGCTTGAATAGTATTCCACAGATTTCTGAAGATTTGTTCATTTTTTTTCCCTCTTATTTTTTTCCTGTTCCTAAGACTAGACAATCCCAATCCAAGTTTGCTAATTCTTCCTTCTGCTGGCTCAACTATGGTATTGGGTACTTCTAGTGAATTTATCCTGTTTTGTATTTCAGAATTTCTATTTGGTTTTTTAAAAATAATTTCTCTGTCTTTATTGGCATTCTACATTTGCTAAGATATTGTTCTCACACTTTATTTTCCTTTTGTTGCTGTTGTTCAGTCCCTCAGTTGTGTCCAACTCTTTGTGACCCCATGGACTGCAGCAGGCCAGGCTTCCCTGTCCTTCACCATCTCCCGGAGCTTGCTCAACCTCATGCCCATTGAATCAATGATGCCATCCAACCATCTCATCCTCTGTCATCCCCTTCTCCTCCTGCCTTCAATCTTTCCCAGCATCAGGGTCTTTTCCAATGAGTTGACTCTTCGCAACAGGTGGCCAAAGTATTGGAACTTCAGCCTCAGCCTCAGTCCCTCCAATGAATATTCAGGGTTGATTTCCTTTAGGACTGGCTGGTTTGATCTCATTGCAGTCCCAGGGACTCTTCAAGAGTCTTCTCCAATACTACAGTTCAAAAGCATCAATTCTTTGGTGCTCAGCCTTCTTTGTGGTCCAATTCTCACATCCATATATGACTTCTGGAAAAGCCATAGTTTTGACTAAATGGGCCTTCGTTGGCAAAGTAATGTCTCTGCTTTTTTTTTTTCTTTTTTATTTGAAGGATAATTGCTTTACAAAATTTTGTTGTTTTCTGACAAACCTCAACATGAATCAGCCATAGGTATACATATGTCCCCTCCCTCTTGAAACTCCCTCCCATATCCCTTCCCATCCTACCCCTCTAGCTTGATATAGAACCCCTGTTTGAGTTACCTGAGACATACAACAAATTCCCATTGGCTATCTATTTTACATATGGTAATGTAAGTTTCCATGTAACTCTCTCCACACACCTCACCCTCTCCTCCCCTCTCCCTGTGCCCACAAGTCTGTTCTCTATGTCTGTTTCTCCATTGCTGCTCTGCAGATAAATTCTTTGGTACCATCTTTCTAGATTCCATACATATGTGCTAGTATGTGATATTTATCTTTCTCTTTCCAACTTACTTCACTCTATATAATAATCTCTAGGTTCATTCACCTCATTAGAACTGACTCCAATGTGTTCCTTTTGGATGACTGAGTATTGTTCCTTTGTGTATATGTACCACAGCTTCTTTATCAATTCACCTGTTGATGGACATCTAGGTTGCTTCCATGTTCTAGCTATTGTGAATAGTGCTGCAATGAACATTGGGGTACATGTGTCTTTTTCAATTTTGGTTACCTCAGGGTATACGTGTAGGAGTGGAATTACTGGATCATATGGTGGTTTTATTCCTAGTTTTTTAAGGAATCTCCATACTGTCTTCCATAGTGGCTGTATCAGTTTACATTCTCACCAACAGCGCAAGAGGGTTCCCTTTTCTCCACACCCTCTCCAGCATTTATTGTTTGTAGATTTTTTGATGGCCACTCTGCTTGTGTGAGGCAATATCTCATCGTAGTTTTGATTTGCATTTCCCTAATAATGAGTGATATTGAGCATCTTTTCATGTGTTTGTTAGTCATTTGTATATCTTCTTTGGAGAAATGTCTGTTTAGGTCTTCTATCCACTTTTTGATAGAGCTGTTTGTTTTTCTGGCATTGAGTTCTATGAGCTGCTTGTATATTTTGAAATTTTTAATATGCTGTCTAGGTTTCTTATAGCTTTTCTTCAAAGGAGCAAGTGTCTTTTAATTTCATGGCTGCAGTCACCATCCACAGTGATTTTGGAGACCAAGAAAATAAGTCTATGACTGTTTCCATTGTTTCCCCATCTATTTGCCATGAAGTGATGGACCAGATGCCATGACCTTTGTTTTTTGAATGTTGAGTTTTAAACCAGCTTTTTCACTCTCCTGGTTCAACTTCATCAAGAGGCTCTTTAGTTCCTCTTTGCTTTCTGCCATAAGGGTGGTGTCGTCTGCATATCTGAGGTTATTGATTTTTCTCCTGGCAATTTTGATTCCAGTTTGTGTTTCATCCAGCCTGGCATTTTGCATAGGTACTCTACATATAAGTTAAATAAGCAGGGTGACAGTATACAGCCTTGACATACTCCTTTTCAAATTTTGAACCAGGTTTAAATTTTATTTATTTTCCTTTAGCTTTTCTTTTTAAAAAAGATATGGTTTCTTTTAATTCTTTGAATATGTTTAAAATAGTTGATTTAATGTCTTTGTCTACTAAGTTAATCATCTGCAGATCCTTAAGGGTCGTTTCTATTGCTACATCTTCTGTGTATGGGCCATATTTTCTTGTATTTTTGTGTGTCTCATCATTTTTTGTTGAAAATTAGACTTTTAAAATGATATAATTTGACAACTTGGGAAATCAAATTCTTCCTCTATTTCTTTACTTAGTAATCCTCCTCAGCTAATTATGTAGTCAACTAATGATTGAATAAAGATTTCCTTAAATGCCTTAGTTCAATAAGACACACAACCTTTGCAACAGGCTCTGATTGTGTTCTGGAACATTCGTTCAATGCTCAGGCAGTCTACATTTCTGCTTTCATTGCTTTTGCAGTGTCTAGGACCTTCTCAAATTCTTTCCTGGATATAAGCATGACTCTGTGACCATGTCTAGTCCTACACATACCCATGGCTTTCTAGATTTCCAGTAATAAAATGTTCAAAGTTTGAACATCTCATTCCCCAGATTTTTCCTGTAAGTCTCTTATTTACCCCAACTGGTAATGCTGCCTCAGGCAGCTGTGATGTTAAACAACTGCTGCTGATTGTTTTTGACAAATGCTCCATAGAAAAGGCTGCAGGCACTGAATGAGGTATGAGTCAGGGCAAATAAAAACAAATTCTGAGAGTGGGTTTTTCCCTTAAATGCAGATATGTCAGATAATGGCAGTTCTCTAAATATGGTCTTTGGAGGGTCTCTAAACCTATTCTACTAACAAGTGACTGCTGCTTGCTTTACTGTGATTGTCGAGTGGTTGATTTTGAAGGATATCATAGCGCTGGGAAGAGGGGGATAGGATTAGAATATATTAAAATGCTATAAAGATCATTGTTATTACTGAGATTCAATCATTTTTCTTGAACACTCATTATATTGTTACTAGCCTTTGGTTAGTTTCAGACTTCTGGAAAATTGATTTTGACAATTTTGCCAGTGTTTTCATTGCTCTTATGGAAGAATGTCTTTTTAGAAGTCTTTAATCCTTCATTCCCAGTTTCCATAAGAAAAAAAATTCCTTTGGATTGGGTGAGGACTTGTAACATCACTGGTCTTTTGAACATATCATTTGATTAAAATAAGTAAGAAGCAATGCCTTCAAAATTCTGTGGACCGAGAATTTTGCACAAAATCAAATTATAAAGACACTTTCAGATATATAACATCTTAAAATTTGCCTCCTAATTAACCTTTCTCAAGTATCTTCTCATATATTGGAATATTTACTTTGTGAAAATGAGAGAGCAAACCAAGAAAAAGAATGACATGAAATGCTGGAAAGAGACAATCCTGTGAGAAGTTGCAGATCAACTGCTATATAGTGAACTAGTCTATTGTGGAATAACTAGTCCAGGTTGAAGGAAAAGGACTGAGTGCTCTAGGAGGAATTTCTCAGAAGAAATAAGAACTTAAGAAAAAATGTAAAGTTTTATGATGAGAAAGTCTGTTAGAAGAGGCTTCTTACAGCGATGGTCAGGTTGAGATGTTACCCAAGATACAGAGAAAATGAGCAAATGAAAACATTAGGGATTTTTAAAATTAAAGTACAAACAAAACAAAAGTTGTTCAAGAAAGGAGATCTACTTTTAGTTTGTTACTTGGCTCAATATGAAATAACAGCTTGAATAACTGTAGGAATATAAATACTGAAATGAAAATAACCAAAATTTGTGTTATAACTGTGTAACAAGATAAGGTGAAGAGTGTAAATTCTCATAATAACAATTTAACAATTACTGTCTGAAATTGATAAAGAGATGACACCATGGGCATATTGTTTAGGAGTTTTGAACTAAAATTCTAAAAGTAAAATTTGAAGATGGTTGCCCTTTGGAAGATAAAGAAGACAGATGACATGTGTGTGTTATAATGCTATTTGTGTTTTCAACTATACCTGTTTATACTGCTGCTGCTGCTGCTAAGTTGCTTCAGTCGTGTCTGACTTTGTGTGTCCCCATAGACTGCTGCCCACCAGGCTCCCCTGTCCCTGGGATTTTCCAGGCAAGAACACTGGAGTGGGTTGCCATTTCCTTCTCCAATGCATGAGGGTGAAAAGTGAAAGTGAAGTAGTTCAGTCATGTCTGACTCTTTGCGACCACATGGACTGCAGCCTACCAGACTCCTCTGTCCATGGGATTTTCCAGGCAAGAGTACTGGAGTGGGTTGCCATTGCCTTCTCCCCTGTTTATACTCAGTTCATTTCAGTTCAGTTCAGTCGCTCAGTCATGTCCGACTCTTTGCGACCCCATGAATCACAGCACGCCAGGCCTCCCTGTCCATCACCAACTCCCGGAGTTCCCTCAAACTCATGTCCATCGAGTCGGTGATGCCATCCAGCCATCTCATTCTCTGTCATCCCCGTCTCCTTCCACCCTCAATCCTTCCTAGCATCAGACTCTTTTCCAGTGAGGCAACTCATCGCATGAGGTGGCCAAAGTATTGGAGTTTCAGCTTCAGCATCAGTCCTTCCAATGAACACCCAGGATTGATCTCCTTTAGAATGGACTGGTTGGATCTGCTTGCAGTATAAGGGACTCTCAAGAGTCTTCTCCAGCACCACAGTTCAAAAGCACCAATTCTTCAGTGATCAGCTTTCTTCACAGTCCAACTCGCACATCCATACATGACCACGGGAAAAACCATAGTCTTGACTAGACAGACCTTTGTTGGCAAAGTAATGTCTCTGCTTTTTAATATGCTATCTAGGTTGGTCATAACTTTCCTTCCAAGGAGTAAGTGTCTTTTAATTTCCTGGCTGCAATCAGCATCTGCAGTGATTTTGGAGCCCCCAAAAATAAAGTCTGACACAGTTTCCGCTGTTTTTCCATCTATTTCCCATGAAGTGATGGGACCAGATGCCATGATCTTTGTTTTCTGAATGTTGAGCTTCAAGCCAACCTTTTCACTCTCCTCTTTCACTTTCATCAAGAGGCTTTTGAGTTCCTCTTCACTTTCTGCCAAGAGGGTGGTGTCATCTGCATATCTGAGGTTATTGATATTTCTCCCAGCAATCTTGATTCCAGCTGTGCTTCTTCCAGTCCAGTGTTCCTCATGATGTACTCTGCATATAAGTTAAATAAGCAGGGTGACAATATACAACCTTGACGTACTCCTTTTCCTATTTAGAACCAGTCTGTTGTTCCATGTCCAGTTCTAACTGTTGCTTCCTGACCTGCATACAGGTTTCTCAAGAGACAGGTCAGGTGGTCTGGGATTCCCATCTCTTTCAGAATGTTCCACAGTTTATTGTGATCCACACAGACAAAGGCTTTGGCATAGTCAATGAAGCAGAAATAGATGTTTTTCTGGAACTCTCTTGCTTTCTCCATGATCCAGCGGATGTTGGCAATTTGATCTCTGGTGCCTCTGTGTTTTCTAAAACCTGCTTGAACATCTGGAAGTTCATGGTTCACATATTGCTGAAGCCTGACTTGGAGAATTTTGAGCATGACTTTACTAGCGTGTGAGATGAATGCAATTGTGCGGTAGTTTGAGCATTCTTTTGCATTGCCTTTCTTTGGGATTGGAATGAAGATTGACCTTTTCCAGTCCTGTGGCCACTGCTGAGTTTCCCAAATTTGCTAGCATATTGAGTGCAGCACTTTCACAGCATCATCTTTCAGGATTTGAAATAGTTCAACTGGAATTCCATCACCTCCACTAACTTTGTTCATAGTGATGCTCTCTAAGGCCCACTTGACTTCACATTCCAAGATGTCTGGCTCCAGGTGAGTGATCACGCCATCATGATTATCTTCATCGTGAAGATCTTTTTTGTACAGTTCTTCTCTGTATTCTTGCCACCTCTTCTTAATATCTTCTGCTTCTGTTAGGTCCATACCATTTCTGTCCTTTATTGAGCCCATCTTTGCATGAAAAGTTCCCTTGATATCTCTAATTTTCTTGAAAAGATCTCTTGTTTTTCCTGTTCTGTTTTTTTCCTCTATTTCTTTGCATTGATCGCTGAGGAAGGCTTTCTTATTTCTCCTTGCTATTCTTTGGAACTCTGCATTCAGATGCTTATATCTTTCCTTTTCTCCTTTGCTTTTCTCTTCTCTTCTTTTCACAGCTATTTGTAAGACCTCCTCAGACAGCCATTTTGCTTTTTTGCATTTCTTTTCCATGAGGATGGTCTTGGTCCCTGTCTAGATGAAGGTAAACACTGACAACTTTAAGCCTAATTTTACTGAAGTGTTTTAAATATGAGGCTGGAAATTGAAGGAGAGTAAGTTAGTATAACACATTTTCTAGGAAATTTTCAAGGAAGTTGACTGGGAAGGGAGAAGAAAAATAGAGGGTAGGGGGAATGTTGGATTAGTGATTGGACCAAGTCATTTACCCAATATTTATTTTTGAAAAAACTTTAGAGTGTGTGTAAGCTGAAAGAACAATAAATGATAAGAAAATCTGAGGGAAAAAAGCCTGAGTACTCTGAAAAGATGGTTCATTTTCTGAGCCTGGAAGGATGGCTATAAGAATGGGAATGTAAGTAGGTTTTTATGAAGAGAGATGAGAGGCTGAGGATTTTTCTTCTTTCTCATAAACCTCATAGCTGAGAATGAGACAGGGTCATCATCTATGAAATGTCTTGATTGATTCTTGAGGAGAAAGGTGAAGGTTTGGAATAGCATCTTGAGGGTTTAGAAGTTAGTATTGACATGTATCAAGTTAACAAGTGGTGCTGAAGAGTCCAGTGATATTTAATGCACTAAGGAATATGACTGTTCCCACCATTAATCAGGTGATCTCCCTTTCTGAACAGAACAGTAGCACTCAGTAGTCTGGGTAGGAGAGTGAAGAAGAGGGATGATTAGCTCAGATGAGGGGTGAGGAGTTTACAATTGATTTGGATGAAAGGACCCCACTGTAGGTATTAGAAAGAGTTAAACTCAATTGGCTCTGCCTGGAGAGCGAAGGGGATGATGTCTAGAAGATGGAATGTTCAAGAGACTCATAGTATCTGTGAACCTAAAAATATTCACAACCTAAAAGTTGAATGTTACCTTTTATTTGGTGGGAATTTTTGAGACTTCCAGCCCAGGAGCTAGCATCTCAAGTAACCCTGAGAGAATGCTCTGAGGAGGCTAGAGGGCGAGCCAGGTTATATAGAATTTTTGCAATAAAGGACAGATGGTCTGAAAACCAAAAGATTATTGTGAATTAAAGGAAAACTAGATATCTCAAGTTAAAGAATTTAGTGCTTTTCTATGTATGGGAAGATGCAAGAGTCTGGTTTCACTGAAATCATTTCTTTTGATATGTACCCTCCTCTTTATGATGAGTATCCTGAATTTTCATATGCTGAGTTTAGTTCCCTGACTGGGGATTGAACTCGGGCCCCCTGCATTGGGAGCATGGAGTGTTAGCCATTGCACCACCAGGGAAGTCCTAGAAGCATGAGTTTTAATTCTTGATGTCCAAAATGTCTTTCTAAGAAAAATGAGATCAAGATGGGCCTTGACCAGTTAGCCAGTGTGTGCTTAATCTCTTCTTGGATTAAATTTCTTCATGTCATTTCCTCCAACACTGCCTGTGTTATAAGCTCAAGCTAACAAGCTCTCTTGAATGACATATTCATACAGCTCATCAGCTTTGTTTCGTTCTGCCGCTTCCTGCCCAGCCTCTCAGCTACAACTGCTACTTTCTGCTGCCTCCACTCCCCAGTGTGAGTTGGAGAGTAGGGTAAGCAGGAAGCAAGAAAAACATGGGAAAGAAAAGGAAACTATAAAAGGGTGGAAGATGAACACGCAAAAGAGTTCAAATGGAAAGGGAAATTTGGAAAGAAGTGGAGTTTGTGAAAGGTTTAAAATGATATTGGAGGGAGAGGAAAGGATGAGGGAAAACATGAATAGGAAGGATGAGAATGCCGGAGAGTCTCTTAGTCGTTTTGAGATTGCTTTTTTGGCTGGTTTGTTATGAGGAGTTGAAAATATGGGGTCTTTATTTGACTGTTCTTATTTTTTTTCACTGTGAACCCATGCAGAAATGGTGGTCATTTGCAAGGCACACTCACATGGATGTTCCCAGGTTTATGAGAAATTTCCATCACACTAATTTTAATTCTGCTCCCTTCTCTTTCAGCTAAGAACGTATAAGCAAACAGGTAAAAGTAATCTTGTTATAAAAATAATGTATTTAATTTATCTTAAAAATCCTTGAATATTTGACTGCTATTATTGTAAATTACTTTTTGGAACTCTCATAACCAATTATGTTATTTGGGTTGAGGACATCTTCAATAACTTACTTATGGAATTTTATATGCCAGTTTGGTACAAAATAAAGAATAGTTTCTATATGTAAATGAGTAGCTGGGGGAGTGCAATCAATTCAGCAAATAACTATTGAGCATCTCTAGTGTTCTGGGTATATTGATCTTGATCTTATCATAAGCTCTGCGAGAGCAATATCCTTTTTGATCCTGTTCCTTCTATCTCCACTCTTCCTCCCCCCCTCCTCCTCCTTCTCCTTTGTCTAATTCTGATATCTCAGTTTCTATCACTGAATGACATATACTACGTGTTCTACAAATAAGTGCATAAATTTTGGATTCTTTGGTGTTCAGTTCAGTTCAGTTCAGTCGCTCAGTCGTGTCCGACTCTCTGCGACCCCATGAATCACAGCACGCCAGGCCTCCCTGTCCATCACCAACTCCCAGAGCTCACTCAGACTCAAGTCCACAGAGTCAGTGATGCCATCCAGCCATCTCATCCTCAGTCGTCCCCTTCTCCTCCCGTCCCCAACCCTTCCCAGCATCAGAGTCTTTTCTTTGGTGTTACAAGAATGCAAAACCTTTGAGTGCTGTTTTAAATTAAGGAGAATAAAACTTAGAAATAAAATTGGGATGTTGTAATTTCTTCATATGTGAGTGTTATCAGTTTTCTCTTTGTCCTACATTTGTATCATCCACATCTATCTTTTCCAGGGAATTTCCAAGCTTTGGGTTATATATTATCAGGAATATCTGAAGACTGGCACAGACAAAAACCCTCACAAATAAATAAGAGGCTAATTTAGAAGTTAAAGCAAGAAATTCTATGGGAAACTCACAGGTTGAATGGGACAATTTTGGAAGGTTTAGCATTTGAATTGTTTTAGAGAAGTTGGAGATAATGGGAAAGAACTTAGAAGTGGCAAAAGAACTTGAGAAGATTTATCGTGGGTTATAAATTGGATAGCAAGTACAAATGGAGAAATGAAAATACAAACTGGAATTATATTTTAAATATTTTGATTGTTGGTTTACCCTTTGAATGTACTTCACATGGAACTCTGGGTATTTAACAGGCTTCATTATAACTGGAGACATAAAACAATTAGTTAATGGAGGTAACAACACACTCTATGAGTGCAAAGTAAACTTTTATTGGGATATTGAGAAAGGAGAGGGTAATATGTAAGCAGATTTTGAAAGGCTGTAAGAAGTCCTTGTGTAAGGAGGCAAGGAAACACCAGGGTTTTTGGTGGAAAGTATAAAATCTGTGTATTGGAACATAGATTTTATGACTAAGTACAGCAGGAACCTAAGTGGGAAAGGTTTGTTAAGACAAATGCTATTTATTGAATGGTTAGTGTCAAATATTGTGGGCTTCCCAGGTGGCTCAGTGGTAAAGAATTTGCCTGCCAATGCAGGATTGTCAGGATCCAATGCGGGTTTGATTCCTGGGTCAGGAAGAGGCCCTGGAGAAGAAAAGGCAACCCACTCCAGTATTCTTGTCTGGAGAATCCCATGGACAGAGGATCCTTACGGGCTGCAGTCTATGGGGTTGCAAAGAGCTGGACATGACTGAGCGACTGAGCACATGCACGCATGCCAGCCGTTGTACAACTATCTTGATTGCTGCAACTAAGTCGTGACTATGTTCATAATTATAGTCAAGGAAAATAATTAGAAGAAGGCTGAGGATAGAATGCTGGTAAATACTGACTCTAAAGGCTAGGCAGAGACAGAGAAGAATAAAATATAAATGGTCACAAGTAAGTTGAGAATCAGCAGAAATCATATCCCAAAGCAGAGGAGAAATTTTCCAAGAAGGTGGCTGTGGCAAAGGGCCAACTTTCAAAAGTCTGATGGCCGAGAAGAGGGAGTAGGAGCTAACATTTTAGTGATCATGGTTTGCATTTGGGGAGAGCATTTTCAGTGGAATATTAGAAATAGAAATGATATTAGAGGCATCAGTGAATGTTGATGAGAAGGTAGAAGCTGCAGAGAACCAGCTGCTCTTGAGGATTAATGGACCTTGAAGGAAGCAAATGGGGGACTAACTCAAGGGGTCAACAGGACCTGAGAATCTTCTTATAGACAAAGAGAGAGGAATAATAAAGACAGCAGGATTGATCTACTGAAGATAAAACATCCCTGAATCAGGAAAGCTGATGGGAGGTGATGAGCTCCAAAACTAGGGGGCCTTGGGAGCGAGAGAGCCCACCGCCAGGCAGAACTGGAGGGACGGCTTCCATGTTGATCTGACTCTGCATTGAAGTTTTGTCTACTGTTTGGTATCACACGTGTGTCCCTATTTCGGTAGCGGTAAATAAGACCTGATCACTGGATCACTGGGATCATGACCCCATGCACCCATAGGTCCTGAGCTTGTTCCCAGTATTTGGCCACAATCAATAGTTCAAGGACTACTTCATAAAATAGCTATGGCTTTTCTGAATGTAGGAACATTTCAGAGTAATGTAAAAACATGACCTGTAGATATCAATTAGGTCTAACTGGTCTATTGTATCATTTAACGTTTGTGTTTCCTTGTTAATTTTCTGTTTAGTTGATCTATCCATAGGTGTGAGTGGGGTATTAAAGTCTCCCACTATTATTGTGTTATTGTTAATTTCCCCTTTCATACTTGTTAACATTTGTCTTACATATTGTGGCGCTCCTATGTTGGGTGCATATATATTTATAATTGTAATATCTTCTTGGATTGATCCTTTGATCATTATGTAGTGTCCTTCTTTGTCTCTTTTCACAGCCTTTGTTTTAAAGTCTATTTTATCTGATATGAGTATTGCTACTCCAGCTTTCTTTTGGTCTCTATTTGTGTGGAATATCTTTTTCCAGCCTTTCACTTTCAATCTGTATGTGTCCCTTGTTTTGAGGTGGGTCTCTTGTAGACAACATATATAGGGGTCTTATTTTTGTATCCATTCAGCCAGTTTTTGTCTTTTGGTTGGGGCATTCAACCCATTTACATTTAAGGTAATTATTGATAAGTATGATCCCGTTGCCATTTACTTTATTGTTTTGGGTTCAAGTTTATACACCCTTTCTGTGTTTCCTGTCTAGAGAAGGTCCTTAAACATTTGTTGGAGAGCTGGTTTGGTGATGCTGAATTCTCTCAGCTTTTGCTTGTCTGTAAAGCTTTTGATTTCTCATTCATATTTGAATGAGATCCTTGCTGGGTACAGTAATCTGGGCTGTAGGTTATTTTCTTTCAACACTTTAAGTATGCCCTGCCATTCCCTCCTGGCCTGAATAGTTTCTGTTGAAAGATCAGCTGTTATCCTTATGGGGATCCCCTTGTGTGTTATTTGTTGCTTTTCCCTTGTTGCTTTTAATATTTGTTCTTTGTGTTTGATCTTTGTTAATTTGATTAATATGTGTCTTGGGGGTATTTCGCCTTGGGTTTATCCTGTTTTGGACTCCTTGGGATTCTTGGACTTGGGTGATTATTTCCTTCCCCATTTTAGGGAAATTTTCAACTATTACCTCCTCAAGTGTTTTCTCATGGTCTTTCTTCTCGTCATCTTCTTCTGGGACTCCTATGATTTGGATGTTGGGGCATTTAACATTGTCCCAGAGGTCTCTAATATTTTCCTCATTTCTTTCAATTTGTTTTTCTTTTTTCCTCTCTGTTTCATTTATTTCTATCATTCTATCTTCTAACTCACTTATTCTATCTTCTGCCTCCGTTATTCTACTGTTGGTTCCCTCCAGAGTGTTTTTGATCTCATCCATTGCATTATTCATTGTATATTGACTCTTTTTTATTTCTTCTAGATCCTTGTTAAACCTTTCTTGCATCTTCTCGATCTTTGTCTCCAGGTTATTTATCTGTAACTCCAATTTGTTTTTAACATTTTTGATCATTTTCACTATCATTTTTCGAAATTATTTTTCAGGTAGGTTCCCTATCTCTTCTTCTTTTGTTAGGGTTGGTGGGCATTTATCCTGTTCCTTTATTTGCTGGGTATTTCTCTGACTCTTCATCTTGCTTATATTGCTGTGTTTGGGGTGGCCTTTCCATCTTCTGGCAGTTTGTGGAGTTCTCTTTATTGTGGAGCTTCCTTGCTGTGGGTGAGATTGTATGGGTGGCTTGTCAAGGTTCCCTGGTTAGGGAAGCTTGTGTCAGTGTTCTGGTGGGTGGAGCTAGATTTCTTCTCTCTGGAGTGCAATGAAGTGTCCAGTAATGAGTTATGAGATGTCAGTGGGTTTGGAGTGACTTTGGGCAGCATGTATATTGAAGCTCAGGGCTATTTTCCTGTGTTGCTGGAGAATTTGCGTGGTATGTCTTGCTCTGGAACTTGTTGACCATTGGGTGGTGCTTGGTTTCAGTGTAGGTATGGAGGCATTTGATGAGCTCCTATCAATTATGTTTCCTGGAGTCAGGAGTTCTCTGGTGTTCTCAGGATTTGGACTTAAGCCTCCTGCCTCTGGTTTTCAGTCTTATTCTTACAGTAGCCTCAAGACTTCTCTATCTGTCACTTCCAAAGTGGTTCCCTCTGTTTTAGCTTCTTCTGTTTGCTGGTCTCTTCAGTGTCTAATTCCCGCCCTGACACTAGGGGGCGGTGGTGGACACTTTTTAATGCTCGTTCAGTCGTGCTGTGGGGAGGGAGGAATGCTGCAGACAAATATCTCTGGCGTCTGTGGGGAGTGCTCGCAGTGTCTCAGCCACACTGGGTTTGCCCCTGCTCACGGCATGTGTGCTGTCCCAGTCTACACTGCACAGGCTCTAGGTTGCTCTGCTGGGAACTGTCTGAGGCCGGTGCTGGGCTGCATGCACATTCCAGGTGTAAGCCGCTCAGGTTCTGGTACTCGGGTACTCCACAAAGGTGCAGACTTGGTTGGGTCTGCATTTTGTGCCCTTCCCCTGTCTGAGCAGCTCAGGTGACCAGGTGTTTGGAATTTAGAAATATGATAACGATAAACCTGTATACGAGACAGCAAAAGAGACACAGATGTAAGAACAGTCTTTTGGACTCTGTGGGAGAGGGCGAGGGTGGGATGATTTGGGAGAATGACATTGAAACATTATATTATCATATGTGAAACAAATCGCCAGTCCAGGTTCGATGCATGATACAGGATGCTTGGGGCTGGTGTACTGGGATGAACCAGAGGGATGGGATGAGGAGGGAGGTGGGAGGGAGGTTCAAGATGGGGAACACATGTACACCCGGGGCAGATTCATGTCAATATATGGCAAAACCAATACAATAGTGTAAAGTAAAAAAAATTTTTTTAAAATTAAAAAAAAAACACATGACCTGTTTCTACAGGTCAGCTTTATTTGTCTCTTAATCCAGCATGAGCTAGAGAGCAGAGAATGAAACAGAGATGATGCAGGGCCTTATGTACATCTCAACCCCACCTTCTCACCCATCCTCAGCACATCTTCCTCGGTGGATCCTATCATTATAACACCAATCTTAATAAGCTGTTTAAGCAGTTATCCCACACGCTTTCTGGAGTGTAAGTTTTCTCAGGAGCACAGAATTCTGCCCAAGCATAATCATACTGCAGTCAGTGTTAGCAGCACATACTTTTTGTTGGACCCTATTTTCAGCATGCTGCAGTTCATTTATATTTTTTATATTTTGGTAAGGAACTGTTTTTCCCTAGTTAATTGAGATCTACTCTTTAGGTAAGAAAAGGAACCCACTAGTTTTCAGACCATAGGAACAGATGCACTCTTAGGTCTGGCTTCATGAATTGGGAAACAGATATACTGACATGGGATTATCTGAGGGCCTCACCTCCATTTGGCTGTCTTCTTACATTACCTGTTGATATCTAGGGCCTGAAATTTATACTTTTTTCTTTCTAGTTTTCTAGTTTTCCTTTCTTATTTATTCTATTAAACTAAACATTTCTGAGGTAGTGGTGTGAGGAAGTCCTAATCATTTAATTCCTATGGAGAGATTCCTTTATATGTGGGCCTTTCAGAGATATTCTGCTTTATATAATCAGACCCTTAGAAACTCTAAGGAATCTGTAAAGGAAGATCCTCCAAACCCCTCATTGTATTAATGAAGAAACTGAAATTCAAAGGTTAAATGACAAGCCTGTCTAAGCAAGTGGCTAAGGCCTTTGTAATTCTTACAGCCATCTTTTTTAGTTCCTTCCTAAATGGAGAAATTAACCAGCTAAGAGGCAGGACATCATGGGGACACAGGCTTTATAAGCAGGCTTGAAGCCTGGTGTCATCATGTCATCTTGAGTTACCATTTATTGAGCACGTACTGTGAGCCAGTTAACCATGCTGTTTACACAAATTCTCGCCTATCAATCATACACAGTGCTGCAAGGCTGGTAGTATTATCCACATTTTAATAAACACTAAACTGCTATTTATAATGAGGAATTGGCCGGCAACGGTCCAGCTAATAGATGACAGAGTCAGGAGCTGAATCCTTGTCTGCCTGGCTTCCTCTATGCTACCCTATTGGAGTTCACAGCTTTCATGCCAAGTAAGCATGGGACATTCAGTTTCAATTTCTTATCTTTTTTAAAAAAAATTTAGTTGTTTATTTGGCTGCATTGGGAATTAATTGTGGTGTGCAGGATCCCGGAATTAATTGTGGTGTGCAAGATCCCGGAATTAATTGTGGTGTGCAGGATCCTCGTTGCATCATTGGATCTTTCCTTTCAGTGCAGGGGACTCTCTAGTTGTGTAGCATAGGCTCAGAAGTTGCAGCATGTGGGATCTTAGTTCCCTGACCAGGGATCAAACCTGCATTCCCTGCATGACAAGGCAGATTATTAACCACTGGATCATCAGGGAAATTCCTCCTTATCTTTAAAATGGATGTATTCATACGTACCTTGCAGGGTGTTTTGACTGTTAAATCAGAACATAAGGGAAACAGCTAATACGATAACGTTAGCTGTTTCAACAGCAGTGATGGGTCCTCTTGTTACTCCGTTATTCTGTTGGTTGGGCTTCCCTGGTAGCTTAGCTGGTAAAGAATCGGCCTGCAATGCTGGAGACCCAGGTTTGATACCTGGGTGGGGAAGATTCCCTGGAGAAGGGATAGGCTACTCACTCCAGTATTCATGGGCTTCCCTGGTGTCTCAGATGGCAAAGAATATGCCAGCAATGTCGGAGACCTGGGTTCAATCCCTGGGTTGAGAAGATCCCTTCGAAGAGGGCATGGCATCCCTCTCTAGCATTCTTGCCTTCAGTATCCTCATAGACAGAGGAGCCCGAAGGCTGTAGTCCATGGGGTTGCAAAGTGTTGGATGGGGCTAAGCACACATTCTGTCGGTTACTGTGGGCCTGGGTCTGCAATCTAGGTTTTCTGATTCCCGCCTCCTCCTCTTGCTGCCATGTGATACAGAGAGAAGGGCCTTGTGGGGCAGACAAAGAAACAGGCAGAGGAGGAAGAGCAAAGGGGAGAGAGAGTGGGAACAGGCAGCAGTGACAGGCACACTTGTAATGATGGGGACGTGGCTGATCAAGAAGGGCCCCTCGGGAGGATGCAGTCAGATGTGCAGGGGAATGGCCATGAAGCGGAACCAGCCCCAGTGGGAAGAGAGGTGTTGATGGATGTGAAAGTGAGCAGAGCCATCTTTTGGCTTAATTTACCATTTATTTGACTTGAGGTAAACTAGGAGAAGAGATCTATTTAAAATGGATTTCAAATTATGAAATTAAAGAAGCTTCAAATTGCCGGTATAGAAATTGCAGATGATCTGACCACATCCAACTATGGAAAGGATCAAATAAATATGATTAAAGCATAATTGGAGTTTAAATGGATAGAGAGGTTATGAGAAAGGACCAGGCTGTTTTAAATGAACTCATCCATCCATTTCCTCTTTCATTAGGTACTGCTCAGCACTGGTCATGTGGGAGGCACTGTGATAGCAGTTAGAGACACAAAGCTGAAGAAAGAAAGGCTTTTTTCCTCAAGGAGTTCGAGGAAACATGTATAAATGAGTGACTATAATATTAAAAGTCATTAAAAGTCCCACTAAAAATCCTTGTGTAGAATGTTCCTGGAATACAGAATAGAAGCACTTCATGTAGCCTTGAAAAACAGTGAAGGACTGCTTGACAAATTAAATGATCATCTTCTTGGAGGATCAATAGCAGTGATTCTGATTGAAAAGTGGGTGAGGGTCATTCTGGAAAGAAGTAAATAAAAGACACAGGGACAGCCTCTGCTCAGGGAGATACTGTGTGTTATGGTTGGAGTGTTGGGCCTATGGGGAGAAGTGATAGATTATAACACTGAATGCAATGCCTTAGAAAGTTTGGGATTGTACTTGTGGGTGGTGAGGAACCTGGAGAGGATCTGAAGCACTGAGAAAGACCTTCCTAGGCTAGTATGGCAGAAACACTGCTTCAGAGGTCACTGTGTTAGTGTAGGTGAGAGATGAAGGCGTGAAGTAAGGTAGCAGAATAGAGGAGGCCCAGAGTAGTGCAGTCTTCAACTATTTCATGATTGTTTTTTAATTTTATTTATTTATTTAGCTGCACCAAGTCTTAGTTGCAGCACGTGGAATCTTTTTTAAGTTGCAGCCTGGAAGTTCTTTAGTTTCAGCCTGTGAACTCTCAGTTGTGGCATGTGGGATCTAGTTCCCTGACCAGGAATTGAACCCTGGCCCCCTGCATTGGGACTGCAGAGTCTAAGCTACTGAACCACCATGGAAGCCTCTCATGATTGCTTTTTAAAGTTCCAATATGGCTTGCTATGAGAGGGGGGTTCAGGAGGGGGAACTTATGTAAACCCGGGGCGAATTCATGTCAATGTATGGCAAAACCAACCAATATAATATTGTAAAATAATTTGCCTCCAATAAAAAATAAATTAATTACTTAAAAAAAATAAAGTACCTAAGTAAAAGTCTCCATATACTTTTAACTTACTGTTTTTAAGGACCCAAATGAAAGAACTTTGTTGGTGTGATACCATTTTTCCAACCACTGGTCAGCAGTTTCCTCCACTCTTTGATTTCTTTTTCCAGTCATCCTCCCCTCTCCCCTTCTTGTCACAAACTCATATTCTTTCTCTCCCTCAGCTCTGGCAACAACTCCAGGCCCTCACCTTTCCCCAGCCTGATCCCTGACTCAAAAATAGAAGGAATATATTTGTTTTTCTCTTTCTGACTTACTTCACTCTGTATGATAGTCTCTAGGTCCATCCATGTTTCTGTGAATGACCCAATTCCATTCCTTGTTATGGGGTAGAGTAATATTCCATTGTATGTATGTACCACAAATATCATATATTAATGCATATATGTGGAATCTGAAAAAAATTGATATAGACAATCTTATTATAAAGCAGACATAGAGACATGGACATAGAGAACAGATATATGAATACCAAGAGGGAATGGTGGGAGTGGGATGATTTGGGAGTTTGGGATTAACGTATATACACTACTATTCATAAAATGAGGAGTCTTTGTAATCACTCAATGGTAAAGAATCTGCCTGCAATGTGGGAGACTCAGGTTCAGTTCCTGGGTTGGGAAGATCCCCTGGAGAAGGGAATGGCAACCCACTCTAGTATTCTTGACTGGAGAATTGCATGGACAGAGGAGTCTGGTGGCTACAGCCCTTGGGGGTCACAAAGAATTGGACATGACTGAGTGATTAACATATCTATAAAATAGGCAACTAAGGAGAATCTATTGTATAGCACAGGGAACTCAACTCAATGCTCTGTGTGAAGAAAATACAAAAGAGGGGATATATATGTATACATATAGCTGATTCACTTGCTGTGCAGCAGAAACTAAGAGATGTTAATGTTAGTAGAAACTAACATTGTAAAGCAACTATATTCCAATAAAAACATTTAAAAAATACGGGGCAGAGTAAGCATGGAGCTTGTAGAAGAAATCTTCTAATATGGGTAGATATTTCTTTTGGGGGGAAAATGTAGACTAAATCAATACTAGAACCCATAGGCTGGTGGGAAGATGGATAATAATTATGTCAACAAGTCCCCATTTTGCAGAGCAGAATTCTGTTGGAAGGTAGCAGTCCTGAGACCTCTGTGAGGGAGTCAGCTCAGCTCAAAGCTTCTGAAACCCATTCAGACCTACATGAACGATGACAATCCAAGAACCCCCTCTTAGAGGCGGGTAAGGATAGACAGGCATCAGAACCCGGAGATAATAATTTATGTTAAAAGGATAATGTTTGTGTAATATACACATTTATATGTTTAACTTTTTGCCTTCTTGTTTCATAACATTTAGAAAATTTTATACTTCATAAATGCACAGTTCAGTTGATTGGTTAAATTTCATAACATTAAATAATTTTAAAAGGTAAAACACTGATGTTGCTATCAGTACTTTGGTATTAAATATAGAAATAGCACAGTAGCTATTTTGCTCGAGTATTACAATAGCTAAATGCAATTCCTTTCTCGTCTGATTGTGGAACCCCTGTATATTACGGAGAATGGTAGACTTTCCAGAGAAGGAGGGCAAGCTCAACTTTTATAAATGTTTAATAAAAAGCATTTATTAAACCACTTAAACTTTTACTATTTATATATCTATTAAACTATCTAATTAAACCATTAAACCATTTAAATATTTATTAAGCCATTGCTATAATTTCCACCCTGACAATTTTTTTGCCATATTTTCATATTAAGTTCATCATTTTTTAAAAAATTGGAGTATAGTTGCTTTACGGTGTTGAGTTTGTTTCTGCTATACAGCAAGTAAGAGCCAGAGATTATTTTCGGCTTTGTAGTCCATGGCCACAGTTGCAACTACTCCACTCCGCCATTGTAGCATGAAATCAGCCATAGGTAGACACATGAATGAGTGGCAGAGGTTCCAATAAATCTTTCTCTATGGAAAGATTGCCAGTCCAATTTGGCCCGTAGGCTGTGGTTCGCTGATCCCTGAATTATGGTGTTAAATAATTGGTTAAGGTCAACCTGGACTGAAGTCTCTCATAGTGTACTGTTGGGTCCCATCTGTGAATATGCTTTGTTCAAGAATGTTGTCAGAAGTGTTGATGAGATAGAAGGCAAGTCCTGAGCAATAAGAACTGATGAGAAATAGCTAACATTTTGGATAACAGGGATTCAAATGGTATTTTGATGGAAGAGTAATGAGAAAAAGTGAGAAAGATGAAATTTAGTAGAATAAATATCAAGTTGGGTCTAAAGTTGAAAAAGCACTCTGGAAGTACACAGGGGGGCTTTGCCTGGCAGTTATTTGTGTGGAAAATTCTCAGAGCAACTGCCTAAAG
Source organism: Moschus berezovskii (assembly GCF_049115385.1). Classification (NCBI taxonomy): domain Eukaryota; kingdom Metazoa; phylum Chordata; class Mammalia; order Artiodactyla; family Moschidae; genus Moschus; species Moschus berezovskii. Next base: position 36,716,508 of record NC_142472.1, read on the forward strand.
TGTTTACAGCTGACCAGTGATATGAGGTGGTTACCAAGAATGCTAGTGGTATTTTAGGCTACAATGTGAAGTGTCTAAGGCAAGTGATCCTACTCAGTTGGGTGTAGACCAGAGTCTGCTGAAGAGCTATATGTAGTTTTAGGGATCATGTCTTATTAAATATTTTGTCACATAAGCAAGGACACATATCTATCGGTTTGGAGAAGGATCTAAAAATCCAAGGCATTTATTTCTAGAACTACTGAAAATGTTTTGTAGATATGTATTTGGTTCTAAACAGACCAGTAAAGCACACTTTTTCAAGGTGAGAGGAACTTTCCCTGTTTGCAGAAATCCAACCAGTCCATTCTAGAGGAGATCAATCCTGGGTGTTCATTGGAAGGACTGATGCTAAAGCTGAAACTCCAATACTTTGGCCACCTCATGTGACGAGTTGACTCACTGGAAAAGACTCTGATGCTGGGAAAGGTTGGGGGCGGGAGGAGAAGGGGACGAAAGAGAATGAGTTGGCTGGATGGCATCACCGACTCGATGGACATGAGTTTGAGTGAACTCCGGGAGTTGGTGATGGACAGGGAGGCCTGGCATGCTGTGATTCATGGGGTCGCTAAGAGTCGGAATTGACTGAGCGACTGAACTGAACTGAAGTACAGAACCTGTGGGCATGAAACTTGGAGCATGAAGTATTTCTCTGTGGAGGAGGCAGGGCTTAGTGGGGAATCGCACAGACAAACCATACTGGCTTGAAGCAGTCTGGTTAGGGGACAGAAATCTTGGAGGAAGAAGAATCTTTCCACGATGAATATCTATCTGTAGTGTTGCCTACCTCTCTCAATTGGATGGGAAGAGTAAATTCTCTCCCTTATTTGTTAGAGAGAATATAAAATGGTACAATCACTTTGGGGAAAGTTTGTCAATTTCTTAAGTAGCTAAACATATACCTACCATATGATCCTGTCATTCCCCTCCCAAATAATAACAATTATCCCAAACAACTGAAAGTCTATGTCCAAATAAAGACTTGGACAACTTGGCTTCTGTCAGTCCCAAACTGACTACAACCCAAATGTCTGTCAACATGTGAATGGATAAACAAATTGCGATATGTCTTGAAAGTATCAATAGAATACCACTCAGTGACAGAGGAATGATAGTCCCCAAGCATGGAGAAATCTCATGTTGGCTTGGGGTGTAGGATATGAAGATGAGAAGAGGGACTACAAAGCAACAAGAGGAAAATTTTATGGGTCATTATTTTGTTCATTGTCTTTATTTTTAGGGCAGTTTCACAGGTGTACATATATGTGAAAACGTCCAATTGTACACTTCAAATGTGTATAACTTACTGAGTATAAATTATATCTCAATAGCACTAATAAAATAATGTACAAAAAAGGCTGTGATGCTTGAAAACTAAAATGTGATGACTGGTTATCATTCAAAGAAAAGCAAGTAATCCAATTTCCTGCATTGTTTTGGGTAACTAACATTCATTAGAATCCCTGTAATAACAAAATTTAAATTGACTTTAAATGCTGTCTTTCACAAATAATCTCATATTTCAGGAGGACTCATGCTATGAGAACTACTGCAATTTTAGTTTTATTGCTTGCTTGGCTCAGGAGAATAAACAAAACTAAGAAGCAAGAATCATTTCCCTCAATTTTGTGTGGTTTTAGCTTTTAATTCTCTTGCCCAGCCTCCATACCCTCAGTGCTTAGAACAATAAGGCCATGATGATAGTGGATGTTTAATAAATGCCTTGACTTAATGTATAATTAAAAGGCCTGAACAATGTACTCTCAGTTGCTTATTAAAATATCTGTTGATGGAGAAAACCCTTCTATGGGTAAAGAATAATTTAAAAGCATTAGGTAGAAGACATTCAAAGTAACAGACTATCTAAGTATTTTTAGACTTCAGATAAATAGCAGTTTCTTGATAAATTTAACTCTCCAGATGTGAGGACAATTTTTTTTTTCTTTAGTAAGTTCTATCTAGTCAAAGCTATGGTTTTTCCAGTACTCGTGTATGGATGTGAGAGTTGGACTATAAAGAAAGATGAGCACTGAAGAATGGATGCTTTTGAACTGTGGTGTTGGAGAAGACTCTTGAGAGTCCCTTGGACAGCAAGGAGATCAAACCAGTCAATCCTAAAGGGAATCAGTGCTGAATATTCATTGGAAGAATTGATGTTGAAGCTGAAACTCCAATACTTTGGCCACCTGATGTGAAGAACTGACTCACTGGAAAAGACCCTGATGCTGGGAAGGATTGAAGGCAGGAGGAGAAGGGGACGACAGAGGATGAGATGGTTAGATGGCGTCACCGACTTGATGGACATGGGTATGAGCAAGCTCTGGGAGTTGGTGATGGACAGGGAAGCCTGGCATACTGCAGTCCATGGGGTCACAAAGAGTCGGACACGACTGAGTGACTGAACTGGAGTTTGATTAACAGGATGTATGCATTCATCAATTTTACCTTAGTCATAATGAGGGGTAAATAGTACAGGTTTTATTTTATTGTACAGGTACAATTCTGGATAAGTTATTTAACTGCTGTTTATTTTCTGCGCTGGCCATTTGAAAATAAAAGCACTTTTCTTGCAGAGTTGTTGTAAGAAATAAATGAAATTGTGCATGTAATGTACTGTAGTGGATGCTGTGGTATGTCCCTGCATGTTCCTCCTTCAGGACTGAGACACTTATTCCCCCAAATGCCTGGAATGTTGGCGGCTGACGGCTTACAGCTGAAAATCTCAAGAATTTCTCTGGAACACAGAAAACTGTCTAACTCAAGTATACACCCCCTTCCTTAGAGGCAGACTGTATTTAGGGATGGGTCCTAGCAGGAGTAAAAGATCTAGCCATGCTGCCACAGTTGGAGGGATTATGAGTGGGCATCTCAGCTTCAGAGCTCCCTTTAGGGTTGACTGAGCTCAGTTCAGTTCAGTCACTCAGTCATCTCCGACTCTTTGCGATCCCATGGACTGCAGCACTCCAGGCTGCCCTGTCCATCACCAACTCCTGGAGTTTACTCAAACTCATCTCCATTGAGTTGGTGATGCCATCCAACCATCTCATCCTCTGTTGTCCCCTTCTCCTGCCTTCAATCTTTCCCAGCATCAGGGTCTTTTCAAATCAGGTGTCCAAAGTATTGGAATTTCATTTTCAACATCAGTCCTTCCAGTGAACACTCAGGACTGATTTTCTTTAGGATGGACTGATTGGATCTCCTTGCAGTCCAAGGGACTCTTATGAGTCTTCTCCAATACCACAGTTCAAAAGCATCAATTGTTTGGCGCTCAGCTTTCTTTATAGTCCAACTCTCACATGCATACATGACTACTGGAAAAACCATAGTCTTGACTAGATGGCCTTTATTGGCAAAGTAATGTCTCTGCTTTTTACTATGCTTTCTAGGTTGGTCATAACTTTCCTTCCAAGGACTAAGCGTCTTTTAATTTCACGGCTGCAGTTGCCATCTGCGGTGATTTTGGAGCCCCCGAAAATAGTCATCCACTGTTTCCTCATCTATTTGCCATGAAGTGAGGGACCAGATGCCATGATCTTAGTTTCCTGAATGTTGAGCTTTAAGCCAACTTTTCCACTCTCCTCTTTCACTTTCATCAAGAGGCTCTTTAGTTCTTATTCACTTTCTGCCATAAGGGTGGTGTCATCTGCATATCTGAGGTTATTGATATTTCTCCCGGCAATCTTGATTCCAGCTTGTGCTTCATCTAGCCTAGCATTTCTCTTGATGTACTCTGCATATAAGTAAAATAAGTAGGGTGACAATATTCAGCCTTGACGTGCTCCTTTTCCTATGTGGAACCAGTCTGATGTCCCATGTCCAGTTCTAACTGTTGCTTCCTGACTTGCATACAGATTTCTCAAGAGGCAGGTCAGGTGGCCTGGTATTCCCATCTCGTTCAGAATTTTCCACAGTTTATTGTGATCGACACAGTCAAAGGCTTTGGCATAGTCAATAAAGCAGAAATAGATGTTTTTCTGGAACTCTCTTGCTTCTTCGATGATCAAGTGGATGTTGGGAATTTTATCTCTGGTTCCTCTGCCTTTTCTAAAATCAGCATGAAGGCGCTGGAGCAGTGAGAGGCAGAGAGGAGATACCCCATGTCCAAGGTAAGGAGCAGCGACTGAGCTTTGCTGGAGCAGTGGTGAAGAGATACCCCACATCCAACATAAGAGAAGCCCCAGTAAGAAGGTAGGCATTGAGAGAGGGCATCAGAGGGCAAACAGACTGAAACCACAGTCACAGGATTGGCTGAATCTGGTGCTGTTGCATTGCAATTGAACCCATTCCTGTGCCCAATATTGTGGCATTTATTCCTCAGAGTTGTTCCTGAGAGCACTGCCCAAAAGTTTACTGCATGCAAATCTTTAAGAATTTAAGTTTCTATTTTCCAGGAATCCTTACTGACAACTATTGGTAATGGCAGTTGGTCTAGAAAACAGATTCTTTAACTGCTAGGATTTTTATTGGGATTGCTTTGAATGGATTAATCATATTGCTGGAGAATTATGTTTATATATTGTGTTTTCCAATTTATGAGGATGATGCATACCGCTTCTATTTTTTTGTCTTTAATTTCTCTCAACAAAGTTGTATGTGTGTGTAAAAACTTGATAAGTGTAACTACATTTATTCTTACATATTTTGTTTTTGATATTCTTAGAAATATACTGCTTTTGCTATATATTGATTGTGCATCTCACATTGTTAAATTCATTACCTAATTCTCATACTTTTTCTGTATATAGTCTAGAATTTTCTTCATCTTGTCTGTGAATAATGATACTTTTATTTCTTGCGTTCCAATCCTTGTAATTTAAATCTTTTTCTTGACCTATTTCATCAGCAAGGACTTCTATGTAATGACAAAAGGAATAATGCAGAGGAACACCTTTGTTTTATTCTTGATTTCAAGGGGAAATCTAATATGTTAACATAACATATGTTAACATAAGTATGTCTTCTCTATATTTTTTTGTAAATACTTTTTATACATTAAGGAAGATCATTTTTGTGCCTAGTTTTTGAAGGACTTTTGTCATGAAGTAGAGTGGATTTTAATTAAAGTTTTCTTTTTTTCTTTGCATCTGTTAAGATGACCATATAACATTTTTTTTCTTTATTCTGTTAATCTGGTGAATTTCACTGATTAAATTTCCTAAGATTGCTGTTATGTCACCCTAATATTTTCCTTGTGAAAAATGTTAATTACAGATTCAATTTCTTAAGCAAAAAGTTTTTCAGATTTTCTATTTTTTCCTCTTTCAGTTTAGGTTGTATTTTCTGATCATTTCAATTAAATTTTCAAATTTATTGTCTTCAAGTTGTTTATCCACTATATTGTTCTGATATCCTTAGAGTAATAATCCATTTTTTTTTAAACACTTGATAATGGTAATTTTTTTTTCCCCTCATTCCCTGCTTTCCCCATCCCTCCTTCTCTGTCAAGCTTAGTAACGTTTATTAGTCATTTATTAATTTTATTAATCTTTTTAAAGAAAATTTAAAAATTCTCCCTATTGTACATTTGATTTTTATTTCATTAAATTCCAATCTTTACTATTTCCTCCCTACTTCCCCCAGATTTAATATACTGTTCTTTTCTAGCTTCCCTGGGTGCTTCCCTGGGGCTTCCCTGGTGGCTCAGATGGTAAAGCGTCTGCCTGCATTGCGGGAGACCTGGGTTCAATCCCTGGGTCAGGAAGATCCCCTGGAGAAGGATATGGCAACCCACTCCAGTACTCTTGCCTAGAAAATTTCATGGAGGAGCCTGGTAGGCTACAGTCCATGGTGTCTCAAAGATTTGGACAAAACAGAGCGACTTCACTTTCACTTTCTTTTAGCATCTATTGATGAATACTTAGATCATTAGTTTTAAGCATTTTTTTCCTTTGTAATGTAGTCATTTAAGTCTATATATTGTCCTCTAACTATGAGTTTAGCTATATTCTGTAATTCTTGTTATATCATATCTTCAATTTCACTTAGTTCAAAGGACTTAATAACTTTCATCATGATTTCTTCTTTTACTCATGGGTTAATTAGAAGCCTATTGCTTATTTTCTAGACATCTCTGGTTCTTCTATCTTTTTAAAAGATATTGATTTCAGCTTAATTCCACTGTGTTTAGAGAACGTGCTCTATATGAATTCAAGCCTTTAAATTATTTTAGTATTAGTTTACGGCTCATACATGGCCAGGCTTCCCTGGTAGCTCAGCTGGAAAAGAATCTGCCTGCAACACGGGATACCCCAGTTCGATTCCTGGGTCAGGAAGATCCCCTGGAGAAGGGATAGGCTACCCACTCCACTATTCATGGGTTTCCCTGGTGGCTCAGACAGTAAAGAATTCGCCCACAATGCAGGAGAATGGGTTCAGTCCCTGGGTTGGGAAGATCACCTGAGGAAGGCGTGGCAACCCGCTCCAGTATTCTTGCCTGGAGAATCCCCATGGACAGAGGAGCCCGGCAGGCTTCATGGGGTGGTAAAGAGTCGGACATGACTAAGCACAGAGCACATGGTCAGCTTTGGTAATTGTTCTGTGTTTGAAAAGAATGTGCATTCCTCAGCTGTTAGGTATAATATTCTATATATGTCAATTAAGTCAAGTTTGTTAATCATATTGTGCTGTGTGCTTAGTCCCTCAGTAGTGTCATTTATCTTAATTATTGCTACTAATTTTTGTTGGCTTTTTTCCAGTTGCTGAATGAAATTCTCCAACTCTGATTGTAGATATGTCAATTTCTCATTTATATCCAGCAATTTTTGCTTTATATATGTTGAGAATGTGCTGATAGACATTTCAGTTCAGTTCAGTCGCTCAGTCGTGTCCGACTCTCCGCGACCGCATGAATCACAGCAAGCCAGGCCTCCCTGTCCATCACCAACTCCCTAAGTTCACTCAAACTCATGTCCACAGAGTCGGTGATGCCATCCAGCCATCTCATTCTCTGTCGTCCCCTTCTCCTCCCGCCCCCAACCTTTCCCAGCATCAGAGTCTTTTCCAGTGAGTCAACTCGTCGCATGAGGTGGCCAAAGTATTGCAGTTTCAGCTTTAGCACTGAAAATTGTCATTTTTTCCTGTAGAATCAATAATTTTATTGGTATGAAATGTACCATTGGTTCTCCTGTTATCTTAAAGACTATTTTGTCTAATATTATTATAGTAATATCAGTTTTATTTTGGTTAGTGTTTGTATGGCAGATGTTTTTACATTATTTTATTTTTAACTTTTTTGTATCTTTATATTTAAAGTGTCTCTAATAAGCAGCATATGTTTTATTTTATCTGGTCTAATAAGTTTTTTAATTGTGGCATTTCGTTCATTTACAATTAATATAATCAGTGTATTTAAACCCACATATTTATTATTTTTCCTATTTGACCCATAGCCTGTTAGGTGTATATTCATTTACTATCCAATTTCTTGTTACCCTAGAGACTGCAACTTGTATACTTGACCCAGTATGTAATAAGTACTTTTGTTCTTCATAAACTCTGTGCAATTGTTGTCATTTCTTTCAACCAACATGTATTTTTCAATCCCAGAAAAAATTGTCATTGCTTTTTAAATACTAAGTATTCATTTATATTTACCAACATTTTAATTTTTTCCAAGATTTTCGTTGTTTTTATTACCATGTTTCTAACTGCTATTCTTTTGCCTGAAGAACTTCTTTTAGAATTTATTTTTGGGGCACATCTGCTGGCAATAATTTTTCTCTGTTTTTGTCTAAAGTATTTCTATTTACTTAGTCTTTACTATTTAAGGGTATTTCACTGGATAAAGAATTCTTGATTTATAGTTATTTTCTTTCAACACTTTACATATTTCTTTCCCTTGTCTCCTGCCTCCTATCATTTCTGTTGACAGGTTAGCTTTAGACCTTATTGCTGCTCCTTTGAAGGGAATGCATTTTCTTTTTTAAATTTTTTCCCTGTTGGATCTGTTTTTCTTCAGGTCATTACCTCTTTGAATACTTCCTATGTCACATTTATTCTCTTCTTTTGCTTCTCTGGTGGCTCAGATGGTAAAGAATCTGCCTGCAATGCAGGAGACCTGGGTTTCATACCTGAGTTGGGAAGATCCCCTGGTGGAGGGCATGGCAACCCACTCAAGTATTCTTGCCGGGAGAATCCCCATGGACAGAAAAGCCTGGTGTGTATAGTTCAAGGGGTCACAAAGAGCTGGACATGACTGAGTGACTAAGCATAGCACAGGTAATTTTACCTGGTCCCATATGTTCTTTACACACTTCTTTTCTCTTTATAATCCATCTGTGATTTAGTTTTGATATTTTATGCTGATCTGTCTTCCAGTTCATTAATATCCCCTTGAGTGTTCATTTGCTCATTCGGGTCTAGCTCTTTGCGAACCTATTGGACTGTTGTCCACCAGGCTCTTCTGTCCATGGGATTTTCCCAGCAAGAATACCAGAGTCGGTCACCATTTTCTCTTTCAGGGAATCTTCCTGACCCAGGGATCAAACTCACATCTCCTGTGTCTTCTGCATGGCAGGAGATTCATTACTTCTGAGCCGAACTTCCCTTATACTGTGTCTAATTAGTTATTAAACTCATTTCTTAATTTTAGTTCTAGATAATTATTTTTATAGATTCAGTTCTTTTTGAAGTTTTCTATATTTTATACTTTTTCTTTAATGTACAAATCAGTCATTCCAAATTCCTCTCGTGGTCACTCTAATACCTGTATCACTATGGGTCTGTTACAATTATCTGTTTTTTCTTTGTCTCATTTTACCCTACTTCCAGTCATATTTGGAAGTTTTGTATTACATGCTTGATACTATGCATCTAAATTGAAGATGTTAATAATATGTTTTTTTCTGAGATAATTTATTTTTTTCTAGAGGGCAGTTAAAGTAAAGGCCAATCATCTACATCCAATCAATGATGAGATGAACTGGGGGTGATTTTCAGACAGGTCTCTTTCTGATTTGTTCCTACTACCAGTGTGTTATCTTTCTAAAGTCTTACCTGAAAGCCTGGGAAGTTTACCATAACCCTGGTAATTGGGAGGTCTTTAAATTCATAGATTGGCTTCCAAACTCTGGGAGGATGTGAAATTCCACTTAGTTTCTAAAGATCTTAGCAGCTTTATGCTGGCTTTTTCCTACCTGTTGCTCTGTTCTGCCAATATCTAAAAGGCCAAAAGTCAAGCTGAACATTGGTTTACTTCTCTATAGTTCTCTTTTCTCCTGAATTTTGGCTTCCCAAGTCCAGGTTGCCTTGAGAATTCACCTCCAAGCCCAGTGTGACTTCCATAAACTTGAAGCTGTAGTTTTTTGTTTGGTTTATTTATCAAAGCTAAAAAGGGTAGTGAATGTGGGATTTACCTCAATGTTCATCTCTTCTCTCCTGGATGTTAATTCTTTAAGCCAACATTGTTTGGTTGCTTTTCCTGTACATATGCTTTTGTACAGCTGTTTAGTGTTTCATGTTTTATACATCTTTTATGGGTGTCCATGCAGAAAGTTTGATTTCATACAAGCTATTCCATTGTTGATATAAGTAGAAGATATCTTATTTCTTAAAGATTAATGAACATGAGAATCTTTTGAAGTGTTTGGAAAACGTAGTTCTGGGCCCCATTTCTCAAGATTCTGATTTATATATGCCTTTTCAACAAGGATCTAGATAATTTTGACATAATTTTTGTCCTGCAGTCAAACCCTGTATTTTTTTAGAGTCTATAGGTTGAAAGCTCCTATATACCTATTCCCTTGTGATAAAATACATTTACTTTTTATTGAAAACAACATTAAACAGCAAGAAGATGGCTAGCATTATCACAGACTTTTCAATTCCTTTTTTGAGGGGTAAGAAGATATAGAAACCCAACAGTAGAAACCTAGGAAAGGAAGAAGAGAGAAGAGTCTATTTTCTGGGTCTGCAAAACTCCCTAAGTTTGAAATGAATACATATCCACTAGTTATGATCTTGTCAATAAGACTACATGGTTGTTCCATAGAAGATCCATATTTTCAGGCAATTGGGATTCATTCTACATCACCCTGCCTTAAATGTAATTATCATTGAATTGATTCACATTCTATCATTCTATCAAGACACATTCTCAGATGAACCCATTTGATGTATAGATCTTGCAACTTCTTTCTTTATTATGATCTGCAAGATGAGATTGTCCAAGTCTGGAATGATTCCCAAGTGTGTGTGTGTGGTTTGATTTTTTTTAGAATTATTGTAATGGTAGCTCTCCTGGGCTATTTCTATCAATATATAATCTCTCTAATTCTCTATTTACTTTTCTGTTACATGGAAAGGAAAATGCCTAGTTTACAGCTCTAATGTTTGGGGGATAAATTGAGATTATCCTTGTGATATTGTTTTATAAATAATAAAACACTAAATTTTTTTATTATTAAAGAGATTATAATGCAGGCTACAATATAGAAGAATGAAAGCACAAGATTTGCTAGAAGTCATTGATTGTTCAGTATGGCTAGGATGAGAGGAATGTAAAAATATCATGTTCAGTGAAAAACTGGAAAATGGGGTTGGGTCTAAGTCATGAAAGTTTGATTGCCAGACCAGGTTTATACTTAAGGCAAATGATTGCCTTATGGATAGAGGCTTGACGTGATAAGAAAAAATTATATGGCATTAGGTATAAGATGTCCTTGACTAGATCTATGAAGAATTAAATGGTTATTGAAATAATCTAGGTGAGAAGTGCTGAGACTCTGAACTGGGGAAGTAGAAATGGAAAGAGCAGACATTTGAGAGAGAGAGAAGTTGAGGGACAGACTCAGTGAATCTCATATATGAAGGGTGGATGAATAGGAATATTTGTACTATCTTTGCTCCTTCTGAGTTTTATTGACTGGAAGAATTAAAAGAACTAGGGAATACAAGTTTGGCCCCAAATCTGAAACTTACATCTGGTTCAGTACTTGCTTTTTTTTTTCTTTTACTGTACAATTTCAAGAGACATTTTTGTGTTACTAGGCAGTTTCTTTTTTCTTGAGTTGCCCCTACATGTGTGCATGTATTGTTTAAAATTATACTATTAGGTATTCAGTAGTATTTATGAGCCAAGATTCCAACTTCCATGTGTTCACTTTTATATAAAACACATTGACAGAATTTTTCTGACACGACATTATATCAATATGTAAGGGCTAAATCTGGAAAAGTTTAATAGATAAAATTCATTCTTCCAGTTATGCACAAGGGATTAACACGGGCAACTCCCATTAAAGCTAAGCATTCAACTCCTTGGTCATTAAAGTTTCACCACATTCAGAGGAAGAGGTCACACATGAAGAGGAAGAAGAGAGGCATGTAAATTATTTCCATACAGTGTATTGTATGAGCCATTAAAGAACATCTAGAAGACATTTGTAAAATGAAGGTTTTTTTTTTTTTTTTTTTCTCTCATAAAAGCTACAGAGCAGCACTTCCTTCTTAAATCTCTCAGCATTGCTCTGGCTGAGACGACCTTCCATCTGTGTTCTGACTTGGCAGGACTTGTAATCTTAGTTATATCATCTGTGTATATTCAATATCTTCTCCATCATAGAGTATTTCATTAAACTGCTTTCTATGCTTCAGAAATAATCATAGCCACTGATTATTGAATACACAACTGAGCGACTGAACTGAACTGAATCTATATTAGTTGCTTTAGACCAAAGCTCTTCGAAGTGTGGTCCCTAGACCTTCAGCATCAGTATCACCTGAGAATTTACTGGAAATTCTAATTCTTGGCTGCTACTCCTGAGCTGCAAAATCAGAACATTGAGGGCTGGAGCCCAGAAACACATCTTAACGAGGCTGCGGGTGACTCTAATGGACTCTGATGTTTGAGAACCACTGTTTGAGATGTATCTCCAATTATAATGGGCTTCCCTGGTGACTCAGTGGAAAAGAACCTGCCTGCCAATGTAAGGAGATGTGGGCTCAATCCCTTGGTCAGGAAGATCCCCTGGAGAAGGAAATGGCAACCCACGCCAGTATTCTTACTTGGGAGATCCCATGGGCAGAGGAGCCTGGTAGGCTACAATTCATGGGATTGCAAAGAGTTGGACAGGACTTAGTGACTGAGCACTCACACATACACTCCTGAGCTACAGGATTAGAACACTGAGGGCTGCGGTCCAGAACCTGTGTTTTAACAAGTCTATGGGTGATTCTAATGGATTCCGAAGTTTAAGAGCCATTGTTTTAGATGTGTCTCTAATACATCTGCTTGTTAGGAAGTGTCTTCTTTTATGATGTCAAAACTGGATGGGAGAAAAATAAAGTGAGTTGCCCCAAATCAGGCAGGTCTAGGATCTCAAAAAGAGGTCTGTAACATGCTTCGCACCTCTGCAGTAGGTGTTGACTGAAGACTAAATATACACCACGTTATAGCAGAACAAGGCTTAGTTTCTAACTTCTGCTGTTATGTTTTGAGGCCCTGAGCTACATATTTGACCCCTTTGTGCATGTTTCTTTATACATAAATTAAGATTCAGGATCATTTACCACTGCACCTGTGAGATCCGTCAACCAATACGTTAGCACCCAGGGCTATGAAACAAGAGACTAAGCTGTCCTAGGTGACTAGGAAGATAAATGACTAAAAAGTACATTTCCAAAAGAAAGTCATGCAAATAATAAAATAATGTGCCTTGAAAAATTGATTTGTCTTCTCTTTATCATCTCTAATATGTAACTCTCGATTGAGGAATATTAAGAGTTTTCCATGGCCTTGGCTAAATTAAGACATTTGGCTTTAGCAATGAATGCACCATGAACAGTGTGAATTTTCAGCCCCTGATCCCTAGCTTGGGGCTTCCCCAGTGGCTCAGCCTTAAAGAATCAACCTGCAGTGCAGGAGACACAGGAGTTTCAGGTTTGATCCCTAGGAAGATCCCCTGGAGGAGGGCATGGCAACCCACTCTCGTATTCTTGCCTGGAAAGTCCTATGGACAGAGGAGCCTAGTAGGCTACAGTTCATGGGGTCACAAAGAGTCAGGCATGACTGACTCTTTCCTACTCCTCTTTCCCTTAAAGGAATTATGTTTGCCTCTGGGAAACCCTAGATACATCTTAGCTAATCTCTTCCTCTAAGAAAAATGTTTTATTCTAAAATAAGTTTTTGCTTCACTAGTATGTCTTGAAATTCTGTTATGTTCCTTGCATTCTGTCCAGGAAGGAATCTAGGAGGTAACCAGGGAATCATATACATTCTCTTCCTTATGGCTTTAACCTGGTAGAGAAAGTCATATACACCCAATACATAGAAAAAAAGCAGCAGTATGAGAAATCTCATGTAGGAGGATGTTGCTCTTAGAGTTACTCTGAATTTGGGGATCACAGTGAGATGCTTGGGTTCATATGATCTTGGAATAATTTGTTCTGAAAGTTGAAAGCCTAGGGAGGAACCAGAGACAAAAAGAGAGGAAATGGGGTAGGGGACCCATTACATTGGGAAGCAACTGTTTTCCCCATCTCTGCCCCTAGATTTTCTCTAGTCCAATTCTCAGGGAAACACTGAAATATCCTTGTTCATCTGTGCAGCCCAGCAGTTGAGAGCTAGTGCTAATTGATACACCGATTCTATTCTTTTTTAAAAATTCTTGTTTTCCATCTACTTAGCTTGGGATCCATATTCAGAGGTAAAGGAAAAAGTTGTCCATTTCTCTAAGAGCACTGACGATTTGTGTACAATACTAACCTGACTTCACGGGACAGGCATGAAACGGGTGAGGGAAATGCCATTTGGTGAGAAAACAGCAGAGGCAGGATTTTAAGCTGGTGTGGATTCGTCCTGCCCTGGGAAAACTCTGCAGCCAGGAGGCTCTCCAGGCCCTGTGATCATCTGTATGCAGTGGCAGTCTGCGTTCCCGCCATGGGCAAACTGCAGAACCTGCAGCTCGTGCCAAGAGCTCCTCCTGAAAGCAATTGTCAGGATTCACCATATGATTTCAATTCTTTGTGGACTATAAAAGAGCCACTCCACCATTTTTTGAAAGGGATATGAGCAGGCATGTTAGTAGCTTATGCATTATTTAGAACCTGCCATCCCGCCTCGGTCTCACAAAGGAGAATGACAGCATTGTCACGGCTGGTTTCAATGTCTGTGAGGGAGGAAATAGAGATGTTGGGTTTTGTAGCTCTTCTGCATCACCTGTAATCTGGTGACCTGTAATTAGCTTGCTGAAAATCAGAAGCCCTCAATTCTTTTTTTTTCACCCATCACTGAAGATAGGTGTCAGGTATCTAATTATATTTAAAAAAAATCACATTCCTTATACATTTGAGAAATGTAGTCTAACGATAACAATATTATTAACTTCAGCTCATATTTTATCCAAAGTCATGTATGTGAAAGATTATGGGACATTGTGTGGACATAGCTGATAGCAGTATTTAACTCACTCTTATTTCCAACAGGGCCACATAGAATTATTTTACTTTGTTTGGAAACATTTTCAGTGAGGTATTTGGACATTTGGATGAGATTGTTTCATCAAGATATGCTCATAAAGTTGCTTGGCGGCCACACCATGTTATAGTTTAATAGCTTCTATCCTTCCTTTCCTGTGGCCATTTATGGATCTTTTTATCTGTTCTTGAGAGGTAAGAAGGTTAGGTTAGAATGATTTGAAACCTTCAAGTCATTTATGTCCTTCCATGTTAAGCATCTGCTAAGCTCTTTCACTTCCACTTGTGAAAACGTTTCTGGAAACTTCTCACACAACAATTCCTCCTTCCCTCTCCTCTAACTCAACCCTTTATTACCTGAGCTGCTGTAGTTCCTGTGGGCTTTCTCCTTTCTCCAACATAATATTTAGACTTCGTATTTCCAGAATTATCTTCTCTGAAGACAGTTTAGTAACATCACTGTCAGTTCAAAGATTTTCAGTGACTTCTAGTTGCTCTTCAAATGAATTACAGTCTTCAGGGTAATAATTAAGGTTACCCTGCAGAGAACACTGAGCTTCTCAGGTGGCTCAGTGGTAAAGAATCTGCCTGCCAATGTGGGTTTGATCACTGGTTGGGGAAGATCCCCTGGAGAAGGAAATGACAACTCACTCCAGTATTCTTGCCTGGGAAATCCCATGGACAGAGGAGCCAGGTGTGCTACAGAGTCCAGTTGTGAAGAGTTGGACAGGACCTAGCAATTAAACAACAACAAATTTTAATTTTTAGGTGCTGATATACATGGTGTTGTATTTTAAATATAAAATTCCACTTGTTCATTGTTAGCATACAGGATTGCAATCGGCTTTTATAGATTAACCTTACATCTTGAAACCTTGCTAGAATGGCTAATTAGTTCCCAGAGTTTTATTTTTCTCATTATTTTAAATTCTTTTAATTTTAGATTCTTTTAGAGGCCACATAGGTCTCATCTCATCTGTGAAAAAGATAGTTTTTTGTCTTCCTTCACAACATGTATATCTTTTCTTTTCTGCCATATTGCATTAGCAAGGAATTACGGTAGAATGTTCAAATGGAATGAATGTTTAAAGAGGACATCCTTGCCTTGTATCTAATCTTAGTGGGAAATCTTTGAGTTTGTATCATTAAGTATGAGCTATTTCTTATGGACATACAGTACTTTTATTAATTTAACATTTTAAAATTAATAGCTCCCTGAAATTGATTATATTCTCTGCAGCCAAAGATGGAGAAGCTCTGTACAGTTGGCAAAACAAGACTTGGAGCTGACTGTGGCTCACATCATGAACTTCTTATTGCCAAATTCAGACTGAAATTGAAGAAAGTATGGAAAACCACTAGACCATTCAGGTATGACGTAAATCAAATCACTTACAATTATACAGCGGAAGTGGGAAATAGATTTAAGGGACTAGATCTGATAGATAGAGTGCCTAAGGAACTATGGATGGAGGTTCATGACACTGTACTGGAGACAGGGAGTAAGACCATCCCCAGGAAAAAGAAATGAAAAAAAGTAAAATGGCTGTCTGAGATCTTATGAATAGCTGTGAAAAGAAGAGAAGTGAAAAACAAAAGAGAAAAGGAAAGATACACCCATCTGAATGCAGAGTTCCAAAGAATAGCAAGAAGAGATAAGAAAACCTTCCTCAGTGATCAATGCAAAGAAATAGAGGAAAACAATAGAATGGGAAAGACAAGAGATCTCTTCAAGAAAATTAGAGATACCAAGGGAACATTTCATGGGCTTAATAAAGGACAGACATGGTATGGACCTAACAGAAGCAGAAGATATTAAGAAGAGGTGGCAAGAATACACAGAAGAACTGTACAAACAAGATCTTCATGACTCAGATAATTATGATGGTGTGATCACTCACCTGGAATGAGCCAGATATCCTGGAATGTGAAGTCAAGTGGGCCTTAGGAAGCATCACTATGAACAAAGCTAGTGGAGATGTTGGATTCCAGCTGAGCTACTTCAAATTCTAAAAGATGATGCTGTGAAAGTGCTGCACTCAAGATGTCAGCAAATTTGGAAAACTCAGCAGTGGCCACAGGACTGGAAAAGGTCAGTCTTCATTCCAATCCCAAAGAAAGGCAATGCCAAAGAATGTTCAAACTACTGCACAATTGCACTCATCTCACACACTAGTAAAGTAATGTTCAAAATTCTCCAAGCCAGGCTTCAACAGTACATGAACCATGAACTTCCAGATGTTCAAGCTGGATTTAGAAAAGACAGAGGAACCAGAGATCAAATTGCCAACATCTGTTGGATCATTGAAAAAGCAAGAGAGTTCCAGAAAAACATCTATTTCTGCTTTATTGACTATGCAACGCCTTTGTGTGGATCACAACAAACTGTGGCAAATTCTGAAAGAGATGGGAATACCAGACCACCTGACCTGCCTCTTGAGAAATCTGTATGCAGGTCAGGAAGCAACAGTTAGAACTGGACATGGAACAACGGACAGGGTCCAAATCAAGAAAGGAGTACATCAAGGCTATATATTGTCACACTGCTTATTTAACTTATATGCAGAAGACATCATGAGAAACACTGGGCTGGATGAAGCACAAGCTGGAATCAAGATTGCTGGGAGAAATATCAATCACCTCAGATATGCAGATGACACTACCCTTATGGCAGAAAGTGAAGAAGAACTAAAGAGCCTCTTGATGAAAGTGAAAGAGGAAAGTGGAAAAGTTGGCTTAAAGCTCAACAATCAAAAACCTAAGGTCATGGCATCCAGTCCCATCACTTCATGGCAAATAGATGGAGAAACAGTGGAAACAGTGTCAGACTTTATTTTTTGGGCTCCAAAATCACTGCAGATAGTGACTACAGACATGGAATTAAAAGACACTTACTCCTTGGAAGGAAAGTTATGACCAACCTAGATAGCATATTAAAAAGCAGAGACATTACTTTGCCAACAAAGGTCTGTCTAGTCAAAGCTATGGTTTTTCCAGTGGTCATGTATGGGTGTGAGAGTTGGACTATAAAGAAAGCTTCAGTTCAGTTCAGTCGCTCAGTCATGTCCGACTGTTTGCAACACCATGAATCACAGCACGCCAGGCCTCCCTGTCCATCACCAACTCCCGGAGTCCACTCAAACTCATGCCCATAGAGTCAGTGATGCCATCCAGCCATCTCATTCTCTGTCATCCCCTTCTCCTCCTGCCCCCAATCCCTCCCAGCACCAGAGTCTTTTCCAGTGAGTCAACTCTTCTCATGAGGTGGCCAAAGTATTGGAGTTTCAGCTGTAGCATCAGTCCTTAGCACCGAAGAATTGATGCTTTTGAACTGTGGTGTTGGAGAAGACTTTTGAGAGTCCCTTGGGTTGCAAGGAGATCCAACCAATCCATCCTAAAGTAGATCAGTGCTGAGTATTCATTGGAAGGACTGATGTTGAAGCTGAAGCTCCAACACTTAGGCCAACTGATGCAAAGAGCTGACTCATTGGAAAAGACCATGATGCTGGGAAAGATTGAAGGCCAGGACTGAAGGGGATGGCAGAGGATGAGATAGTTGGATGGCATCACCGACTCAGTGGAGATGAGTTTGGGCAAACTCTGGGAGTTGGTGATGGACAGGGAGGCCTGGCTTGCTGCAGTCCATGAGGTCATAAAGAATCAAAAACAGCTGAGTGACTGAACTGAACTTAACTGAAATTGAGACTTTTATTGCTTGCTCTGTAAGGGTTCAAATCATAATCATTCCTTAACATTCATTGCATCTGTAACAAGGCTACCTCCGCTATGAAAACAGTCCTATTGTTTACAATCATGTATCATTCTCTTTGAACTTCTGTATATTGGTTATCTTTTGCTTTACAAATTACCACCATCTTCATAGTTTAAAACAACATGCATAGACTGTCTTACAGTTTCTGTAGATCAGGAATTCCAGCACAACCCAGTTCATCCTCTGCTTAGGATCTCATAAAGATAGAGTTAAGATGTTAGCCTGTATGAATTGGGCTCTCATATAGAGGGTTATGGAGAAGGCAATGGCAAGCCACTCCAGTACTCTTGCCTAGAAAATCGCATGGACGGAGGAGCCTGGTGGGCTGCAGTCCATGGGGTCGCTACTAGTCGGACACGACTGAGCGACTTCACTTTCACTTTTCACACATTGGAGAAGGAAATGGTAACCCACTCCAGTGTTCTTGCCTGGAGAATCCCAGGGATGGCGGAGCCTGGTGGGCTGCCGTCTACGGGGTCGCACAGAGTCGGACACGACTGAAGCGACTTAGCAGCAGCAGCAGCATAGAGGGTTAACTGAGAATGGATCTGTTTCCAAGCTCCCTCAGATTGTTGGCAGAGTTTATTCCTCATAGTTGCAGGATTCATGGCAGGTTGCTCCTTCCAAGCAAGCAACAGAGAGAAAGGTATTTGAGTGAATGGGCGCTATGTGCTCCTGTAATCATGCACATCCAATCAACTTTGCCACTTTCCAGGGGTTAGAAGTAAGCCACAGGTCATTTCTACTCTCAAGGGGAAGGAATTACATACAGGGGCATGGCAACCCACTCCAGTATTCTTGCCTTGAGAATCCCAGTGGACAGAGGGGCCTGGCAGGCTGTAGTCCATGGGGTCACAAAAAGTCAGATATGACTGAGCAACTAAGCACATGAATACCGTAAGGATCATGGGAGCCTACTTCGAATGTCTGCCACACTCTGTATTGTAGTTCCCATTCTCTTATGATATAGTTTATGTCTCTCACATCTTTTAAGAATCTGACTTTCTCGTCACAAGAATTTTTAGCTCCATGATCTCAACAGTTTATGCTACTGGGGTCTCAAAGAGTTGGATACAACTGAAGTGACTTAGCACACATATGTGGGTTGAGTAACTTATGATTTCAGTTTATCACTGGATGCTTATATTATTCTGTAGAGTCTGTGTATTTATCTGTCTCACAAATTGTAAGCTTTTTGAAGATAAGAACAATATTTGTAACTTATTTTGTCCAGCACCTAATTTGTAAAAATCAGCATTTAACAGTATACTCATTGTTTACTGAGTAAACCTTTTAGAGCATGAAACTATTGAGCAATTAAATTTGTAAGATGGTTGTAATCCTGCCCGCAAGATGACAGATGTGCCATGCCTTGTGAAATGTGTTGTATGAGGGATCCCATCATGTACTCAGTTCTCCAGAAACATCATGCCTCTGATATAAGGTCACTCTGTTTTTCTTCATTTTCTTTTCTTAGCTTTGCATGAAACATTAACTGTGTGGAAAGCTGCCAAACATCTTGAAATAGGGGAACTGGATACGAGGTGCATTTCTGGGGTAAAGAAGAGCAGTTGGCCATGATCAGAAGGTGATGGAGAAGTTCTAGGAAGGAAGGATCAGTAAGTAAAAGAATTCAAGCTTTACGGACAATGTTTCCCAAATGGTTTTCCTTCAGGCTCTTGTTCATTGGATATCTTAAAGGTGTTATTTGAAAAAAGATTTCTATTGTCCAAGGATGTTAAGTGATGTTAAACAGATTCTTGGAAGTGCATTCTTCAGACTTACTAATGAGCATCATATTTTTCCAATGGGGATTTTCAGATGTGACTTCTCTGAAATTTGTTTTTCTTGGAGGTGTATGTGTGTGTGTGTAAAACTTAGAGAATTTCTTGATTAGTTTAAAAATACAAGTTTACAAAAATAAAAACAAAATGACATCTTGAATCACATAATGACTTTGAAGAGGGAACAAAATATTGACTAGAGCTGTGTGGGTATGGTTGGGCCGGTGTCATTGAAGAAAGAATAGAGACATCTTTAAGCATTCTTGTTTGCATCTTGAGTTTAGATAGCCTGAGCAAAGCTTCCCTTCAGTTCAGTTCAGTCGCTCAGTCATGTCTGACTCTTTGCGACACCATAAATCGCAGCATGCCAGGCCTCCCTGTCCATTACCAACTCCCAGAGTTCGCCCAAACTAATGTCCATCGAGTCAGTGATGCCATCCAGCCATCTCATCCTCTGTCGTCCCCTTCTCCTCCTGCCCCCAATTCCTCCCAGCATCAGGGTCTTTTCCAGTGAGTCAACTCTTCGCATGAGGTGGCCAAAGTATTGGAGTTTCAGCCTCAGCATCAGTCCTTCCAATGAACACCCAGGACCGGTCTCCTTTAGGATGGATTGGTTGGATCTCCCTGCAGTCCAAGGGATTCACAAGAGTCTTCTCCAGCACCACAGTTCAAAAGCATCAATTCTATGGCGCTCAGCTTTCTTCACAGTCCAACTCTCACATCCATACATGACCACTGGAAAAACCATAGTCTTGACTAGATGGATCTTTGTTGGCAAAGTAATGTCTCTGCTTTTTAATATGCTATCTAGGTTGGTCATAACTTTCCTTCCAAGGAGTAAGCATCTTTTCATTTCATGGCTGCAATCAGCATCTGTAGTGATTTTGGAGCCCCCCAAAATAAAGTCTGACACTGTTTCCACTGTTTTTCCATCTATTTCCCATGAAGTGATGTGACCAGATGTCATGATCTTTGTTTTCTGAATGTTGAGCTTTAAGCCAACTTTTTCACTGTCCTCTTTCTCTTTCATCGAGAGACTTTTTAGTACCTCTTCACTTTCTGCCATAAGGGTGGTGTCATCTGCATATCTGAGGTTATTGATATTTCTCCCAGCAATCTTGATTCCAGCTTGTGCTTCTTCCAACCCAGCGTTTCTCATGTTTTACTCTGCATATAAGTTAAATAAGCAGGGTGATAATATAAAAGCTATAATATATATAATATAAAAGCTTCCAGGTAGCAAATCTGTGAGGGAAAGCCCTATGGTCAATGTAGTGAGTTGATCAAGTTTTTACTAAGTGACTTGAAAAAGCATCAAAAAATACATTTATTTTTGTTAGTGACTGAATAGATAATATCCATGGTATATGCTTAGTCACTCTGCCATGTGCAACTCTGTGACCCCATGGACTGTAACCTGCCAGGCTCCTCTGTCCATGGAATTTTCTAGGCAAGAATACTGGAATGGGTTGCCATTTCCTACTCCAGGAACCTTCCCAACCCAGGGATTGAAGCCACATCTCCTGTATTTGCAGGCGGGTTCTTTACCACAGAGCCACCAGGGCTTCTCCAATATCCATAGGTACCATACATAAATAGAAGCTAAATGCATTACCTCACAAATGTAAGCTAAATGTACTTCTTTATCTTGTCATTCTAAAGTTGAATTTCTGTCAATTTGAGTACTACAAACAGGGTTTTCCTGTAAGAGTCAATGGTTTGTTTTACCAGGTCCCAGGACTGATATTTTAATAAACTTCAGATTGATTGTTTTTAAAAAACCAAACAACTACATTTTTTAGGAAGTTTACTCTAGAGAATTATCTTTATTCTCTTAGTGGAGTAAGCTGTATTTACCATAGGATTCTGAATCCATTCAACCACCTTTTGAAACTGACTTGTTGAATATAGTTTTCTTGATCTAGTTATAGTCAACTGATAAATGAAATCTGTTTTCATTCCAATCCCAAAGAAGAGTAATGCCAAAGAATGTTCAAACTATTGCACAATAGCACCCATTTCACATGCTAGTAGGGTAACGCTCAAAATTCCTCAAGCTAGGCTTCAACAGTATGTTGACTGAGAAACTCAAGATATACAAGCTGGATTTAGAAAAGGCAGAGGAACCAGAGGTAAAATTGCCAACATCCTTTGGATCATAGAAAAAGCAAGAGAATTCCAGAAAAAAACATCTACTTCTGCTGCACTGACTACATATGCTAAAGCCTTTGACTGTGTGAATCACAGCAAACTGGAAAGTTTCTAAATAGATGACAGACCACCTTACCTAACCCCTGAGAAATCTGTATGCATGTCAAGAAGCAACAGTTAAAACTGAACATGGACAACAGACTGGTTCCAAATTGGGAAAGGAATATGTCAAGGCTATATATCATCACCCTGCTTATTTTACTTATATGAAGAGTATATCATGAGAAATGCCAGGCTGAATGAAGCAGAAGCTGGAATCAGGGTTGACAGGAGAAATATCAATAACCTCAGATATGCAGATGATACCATCCTTATGGCAAAAAGTGAAGAGAAACTAAAAAGCCTCTTGATGAAGGTGAAAGAGGAGAGTGAAAAAGCTGGCTTAAAGCTCAGCATTCAAAAAGCTAAGATCATGGCATCTGGTCCCATCACTTCATGGCAAATAGATGGTGAAACAATGGAAACAGTAAGAGACTTTATTTTCTTGGGCTCCAAAACCACTGAAAATGGTGACTGCAGCCATGAAATTAAAAGAATCTTGATCCTTGGAAGGAAAGCTATGAAAGCTATGACAAACATATACAGCCTATTAAAAAGCAGAGACATCGTTTTGCTAATAAAGGCTCGTATAGTCAAAGCTATGGTTTTTCCAATAGCCATGTTTGGATGTGAGAGTTGGGCCATAAAAAAGGCTGAATTCCAAAATGATGTTTTCAAATTGTGGTGCTAGTGAATACTCCTGGAGTCTCTTGACTGCAAGGAGATCAATCCACTAAACCACTAGCCAGACTCATCAAGAAACAAAGGGAGAAGAACCAAATCAATAAAATTAGAAATGAAAATGGAGAGATCACAACTGACAACACAGAAATACAAAGGATTATTAGAGAATACTATCAGCAATTGTATGGCAATAAAATGAATAACTTGGAAGAAATAGACAAATTCCTAGAAAAGTACACCTTGCCAAAACTGAACCAGGAAGAAATAGAAAATCTGAACAGACCCATCACAAGCACGGAACTAGAGGCTGTAATCAAGAACCTTGCAGCAAACAAAAGCCCAGGTCCAGACAGCTTCACAGCTGAATTCTACCAAAAATTTAGAGAAGAGCTAACACCTATTCTACTCAAACTCTTCCAGAAAATTGCTGAGGAAGGAAAACTTCCAAACTCATTCTATGAGGCCACCATCACCCTAATCCCAAAACCTGGTAAAGACCCCACAAAAAAAGAAAACTACAGGCCAATATCACTGATGAACATAGATGCAAAAATCCTTAACAAAATTCTAGCAATCAGAATCCAACAACACATTAAGAAGATCATACATCATGACCAAGTGGGCTTTATCCCAGGAATGCAAGGATTCTTCAATATCTGCAAATCAATCAACGTAATACACCACATTAACAAACTGAAAAATAAAAATCATATGATTATCTCAATAGATGCAGAGAAAGCCTTTGACAAAATACAACATCCATTTATGATAAAAACTCTCCAGAAAGTGGGAATAGAAGGGACATATCTCAACATAATAAAAGCTATATATGACAAACCCACAGCAAACATTATCCTCAATGGTGAAAAACTGAAAGCATTTCCCCGAAAGTCAGAAACAAGACAAGGGTGCCCACTCTCACCACTACTATTCAACATAGTTCTGGAAGTTTTGGCTACAGCAATCAGAGCAGAAAAAGACATAAAAGGAATACAAATTGGAAAAGAAGTAAAACTTTCACTGTTCGCTGATGACATGATCCTCTACGCAGAAAACCCTAAAGACTCTACCAGAAAACTACTAGAGCTAATCAATGAATACAGTAAAATTGCAGGATATAAAATCAACACACAGAAATCCCTTGCATTCCTATACACTAATAATGAGGAAATAGAAGGAGAAATTAAGGAAACTATTCTATTCACTGTTGCAACGAAAAGAATTAAATACTTAGGAATATATCTACCTAAGGAAACAAAAGACTTGTACATAGAAAACTATAAAACACTAGTGAAAGCAATCAAAGAGGACACTAATAGATGGAGAAATATACCGTGTTCGTAGATTGGAAGAATAAATATTGTGAAAATGAGTATACTACCCAAAGTAATTTATACATTCAATGCAATCCCTATCAAGCTACCAACGATATTTTTTCACAGAACTAGAACAAATAATCTCACAATTTGTATGGAAATACAAAAAACCTCGAATAGCCAAAGCAATCTTGAAGAAGAAGAATGGAACTGGGGGAATTAACCTGCCGGACTTCAGGCTCTACTACAAAGCCACAGTCATCAAGACAGTATGATACTGGCATAAAGACAGAAATATAGATCAATGGAACAAAAAAGAAAGTCCAGAGATAAATCCACGCACCTATGGACACCTTATCTTTGACAAAGAAGGCAAGAATATAAAATGGAGAAAAGACAGTCTCTTTAACAAGTGGTGCTGGGAAAACTGGTCAGCCACTTGTAAAAGAATGAAACTAGAACACTTCCTCGGAGAAGGCAATGGCAAGCCACTCCAGTACTCTTGCCTAGAAAATCCCATGGATGGAGGAGCTTGGTAGGCTGCAGTCCATGGGGTCGCTAAGGGTCGGACACGACTGAGTGACTTCACTTTCACTTTTCACTTTCACACATTGGAGAAGGAAATGGCAACCCACTCCAGTGTTCTTGCCTGGAGAATCCCAGGGACGGGGGAGCCTGGTGGGCTTCCGTCTATGGGGTCACACAGAGTCGGACACGACTGAAGTGACTTAGCAGCAGCAGCAGAATACTTCCTAACACCATACACCAAAATAAACTCAAAATGGATTAGAGAGCTAAATGTAAGACCAGATTCTATAAAACTCCTAGGGAAGAATGTAGGCAAAACTCTCTCCGACATAAATCACAGCAGGATCCTCCAAGAGCCACCTCCCAGAATATTGGAAATAAAAGCAAAAATAAACAAATAGGACCTAATTAAAATCAAAAGCTTCTGCACAGCAAAGGAAACTATAAGCAAGGTGAAAAGACAGCCTTTAGAATGGGAGAAAATAATAGCAAATGAAGCAACTGATAAAGGATTAATCTCCAAAATATACAAGCAGCTCCTGCAGCTCAATTCCAGAAAAATAAGTGACCCAATCAAAAACTGGGCCAAAGAACTAAACAGACATTTCTCCAAAGAAGACATAAAGATGGCTAACAAACACATGAAAAAATGCTCAACATCCCTCATAATCAGAGAAATGCAAATCAAAACCACACACCAGTCAGAATGGCTGCTATCCAACAGTCTACATGCAATAAATGCTGGAGAGGGTGTGGAGAAAAGGGAACCCTCTTCCACTGTTGGTGGGAATGCAAACTAGTGCAGCCACTATGGAGAACAGTGTGGAGATTCCTCAAAAAACTGGAAATAGAACTGCCATATGATCCAGCAATCACACTCCTGGGCATACACACCGAGGAAACCAGAATTGAGACACATGTACTCCAATGTTCATTGCAGCACTGTTTATAATAGCCAGGACATGGAAGCAACCTAGATGCCCATCTGCAGACGAATGGATAAGAAAGCTGTGGTACATATACACAATGGAGTATTTTTCAGCCATCAAAAAGAATGCATTTGAATCAGTTTTAATGAGGTGAATGAAATTGGAGCCTATTATACAGAGTGAAGTAAGCCAGAAAGAAAAACATCAATACAGTATACTAATGCATATATATGGAATTTAGAAAGATGGTAACCTTAACCCTGTATATGAGACTGCAAAAGAGACATAGGTATATAGAACAGTCTTTGGGACTCTATGGGAGAGGGTGAAGGTGGGATGATTGGGGAGAACGGCATTGTAGCATGTATATTATCATATGTGACCAGTCCAGATTTGATGCATGATACAGGATGCTTGGGGCTGATGCACGGGGATGACCTGGAGGGAGGATATGGGGAAGAGGGAGGTGGGAGAGGGGTTCAAGAAAGGGAACACATGTACACCCGGGGCAGATTCGTGTCAATGTATGGCAAAACCAACCAATATATTAATGTAAGGTAATTTGCCTCCAATAAAATAAATTTAAAAAAATTTAAAAAAATAAAATAAAGGAAATCAACCCTGAATATTCATTGGAAGGATTGATGCTGGAACTCAATGTTTTGGCCACCTGATGCGAGGAGCTGATTCATTGGTAAAAACCCTGATGCTGGGAAAGATTGAGAGCAGGAGGAGAAGGGGATGACAGAGGATGAGATGGTTGGATGGCATCATCGACTCATTGAACATGAGTTTGAGCAAGCTCTGAGAGATGGTGAAGGACAGGAAGCCTGGAGTGCTACAGTCCATGCAGTGTCAAAGAGTCAGAAATAACAGTTGAATAATAACAACTCTAAGAGTAAGTTTATATAAGCAAATATTAAATCTGTTTCTAATGGAATAACTTCACACACACCCATAGACACAGACAAAGCAACAACATGGAGTGCCATTCTTCCTCAAAGGTGTCTCAGAAGTTCTAAATCTCAGTGAAAGGGATAATGGTGATTCCATTAACAGAAACAATGAAATAAAGCTGGAATATGTGGTTTGGAAGGATGGTGGAGGATAGGGTGGTATATTTAATTTTAGAAATGTTGAATTAGGGAGTAAGGTGAATTTGAAAGTCATGATGTTCTGATGTCACAATCTGGGGATTGATTTCTCGGAAAAAGCCTGGGGAAAAGAGAGAAACTATTTATTTTAGTAAATCCTGGAAGCAGCATATCAATAAGCACTGGGTTAAAGCGTCAGATACGTGAAGAGCCGACTCATTGGAAAAGAACCTGAAGCTGGGAAAACTTGAAGGCAAGAGGAGAAGGGGATGACAGAATATGAGATGGTTGGATGGCATCACCCACTCACTGAACATGGGTTTGAGAAAACTTTGGGAGATAGTGAAGGACAGGGAAGCCTAGCATGCTGCAATTCATGGGGTGGCAAAGAGACACAACTTAGTGACTAAACAACAAAGGGTCAAAGAAAATCTGTGGAGATCTCATTGAAACAAACATTTAAAATTTTTTTTGTTTTGTTTAAGTATCAGTTCAGTTCAGTTAAGTCACTCAGTCGTGTCTCACTCTTTGCGACCCCATGAATCACAGCACGCTAGGCCTCCCTGTCCATCATCAACTCCCAGAGTTCACTCAAACTCACCTCCATCGAGTCGGTGATGCCATCCAGCCATCTCATTCTCTGTCATCTCCTTCTCCTCCTGCCCCCAATCCCTCCCAGCATCAGGGTCTTTTCCAGTGAGTCAACTCTTCGCATGAGGTGGCCAAAGTATTGGAGTTTCAGCTTTAGCGTCAGTCCTTCCAATGAACACCCAGGACTGATCTCCCTTAGAATGGACTGGTTGGATCTCCTTGCAGTCCAAGGGACTTTTGAACCGCAGTTCAAAAGCATCAGTTCTTCAGTGATCAGCTTTCTTCACCGTCCAACTCTCACATCCATACATGACCACTGGAAAAACCATAGCCTTGACTAGATGAAGCTTTGTTGGCAAAGTAATATCTCTGCTTTTTAATATGCTATCTAGGTTGGTCATAACTTTCCTTCCAAGGAGTAAGCATCCTTTAATTTCATGGCTGTTTAAGTATATGTTATATATAATGTTGTGTTTATTTCTTCTGTACAGCAGAGTGATACAGTTACACATGTATATATGTTATTTTTTTTCATATTCTTTTCCATTATGGTTTATCACAGGATATTAAATAATCCCCAGTGCTACACAGTAGGACATTGTTGTTTATCCATGCTGTGCAATAGTTGCATCTACTAATCCCAAATTCCCCAATCATACTGCCTCTACCCTGCTTCCCCCTTGGCTTCCATAATTCTGTTCTCTATGTCTGTGAGTCTGTTTCATAGAGAGGTTCATTTGTGTTACAATTTAGATTGCACATATAAGTGATATCATATTGTATTTGTCGTTCTCTTTCTGATTTGCTTCACTTAGTATGGTAATTCACAGGTCGAACCAAGTTGCTGCAAATGGCACTATTTCATTCTTTTTTATGACTGATGGCAATCCACTCCAGTGTTCTTGCCTGGAGAATCCCAGGGACGGGGGAGCCTGGTGGGCTTCCGTCTACAGGGTCACACAGAGTCGGACACGACTGAAGAGACTTAGCAGCAGCAGCAGCAGTATTCCATGGTATATATGTACCACATTTTCTATATCCTTGCATCTGTCAATGGATATTTAGAATGTGTCCATGTCTTGGCTATAGTGAATACTGTTGCTATGAACATAGGGATGCCTGTGTCTTTTTGAATTTTAGTTTTATCTGTGTGTGTGCTCAGGGGTGGGATTGCTAGATTGTAATGGCAACTCTATTTAGCTTTGTCAGGAATCTTGATACTGTTTTTCATAGTGGCTGTTCCAGCTTACAGTCCCATAAGCAGTGTAGGAGAGTTCTCTTTTCTCCACACCCTCTCCAACATTTTTTATCAGTAGACCTTTTATTGATGCCATTCTGGTTGGTGTGGAGTGACATACCTCATTGTATTTTTGATTTATAGTTCTCTAATAACTATCAATGTTGATCATCTTTTCATGTGCCTGTTGGCCATCATTAGAATAAATATTTCAATTAAGTGGAACCAAGCAGGCAAATTTTGCCAAATACATAGAGTTTCTCAGGAAAATATTATAAATGAAAAATCTGGGAGGGAGTCACTTTTTCAACTAATGTTAAAAGAACTGATGGAAAAATTAATGAAACTTTTATGTAAGTTAATGTCAAAGTTGAAAAATATATCTATATGATGTGATGACTTAGAAAAAATTCTTTGAAGACCTGAGTAACTAGAACAAAAAGATTAACTAGAACAAACAAATACTTCATATAATTCTTATTTTAAGTGGCTCATTCTCAGCAAAATCTCTGACCATCTGCTTTCAGACTGGCAGCACTCTCTCATTCTCTTCCTAACCTATGGAATCAATCAAGTTATCATTATATGGGTATTTATTAGTCATTTATTTTTCTGTCTCCCCACCTCCCCATGTTTGAATATAAGCTCCATGAAGGGATATCATAGCAGCTCAATAAATATTGTTGAACAAATGAAAGAATCTGTCTTATATTCAGAAGAATAACTTAGAACAGTGAGTACATATATGCAACCATCACCACCATAAATTCCAGGTTATCTGAGAGATCCAAGAAGGCTTTTGGTTGGAGCTATGATTCTTCCAAGTGTATCCTGGTTTGGAAGGGAGTGTATACAAGACCTAAACTTAGCAGCTATTTTCTTTCACTGTGACACTCATGTGAAGAGATCCCCAATTAAGTTTTGAATACCAATTGGAAGACTGCAGCAGCCATATTGTGAATGTAATTTCTCAGGGAGGCTGAAAGTTAGCCCGGTATTTGTGTGGGCCGTGTCACTCAGACTGGATTATTTATTTATAGGGCCCTGTTGAGGAAGGCATTCTGGTCCTATGGCGTTTTTAGACTGGCTTGGGACCAGATTGCCTTCCGAATGCCTGGCCAGAGTCCTGGGCCTCACCTTCTGGCAGCCACCCTCCTGGCAGACTTCCAATCACATTATTCTACTAATAGTTCAGTGAAAAACACTGAGAATGTCTCTTCATTTTTATCTTGTGTTCCTGCTAAAGCGAGTTCAATAGCAGCTTCTGGAAAGCATTCTAATAATCTCCAAAGTGTTTAAGAAGCATTACTCACATTATCACAGAAACATGTCTTGCTCCAGAAATGTATTTACTGTTCTTTTTAGAAACACAGATGCAGTCTAGGTAAATAATACAAAACAGTTACTCTCTTGCCAAGGGAAAAATGCTGTTTTTGTATTTATCTATTTAAAAAGCAAATGAAATCATTCATAGTGAAGGAAGATGTATGACAGATCAGTATCTTAGACTTGCTGTCTTCTTATTCATCTGTATATTTATCCAGCACTATCTTTTCAAGTTTATCTGGTTTAACTGGGGAGGGTCTATTTTCTTTTAAGTCAGTCTGTGTATAATAAACAAAAATTTATTGTTTAACTCTTTCATGGTTCGCAGACATGACTTCTATTAATTTAGCAGCTAACAGTATGTTGCAAAAAAAAAAAAAAAAAAAAGTGGGGGTTGTGTAAATCGGGAAATGAAGATTTTAAAGTCTCAGTATTTAGAGGTTGGGGCTTCCAAGATAGCTCAGTGGTAAAGAAATTGCCTGCCAAGCAGGAGACATGAGTTCGATCCCTGGGTCAGAAGTATCCCCTGGAGATGTAAACAGCAACCCACTCTAGTACTCTTGCCTGGGAAATCCCATAGACAGAGGAGCCTGGTGGGCTACAGTCCATGGGATCGCAAAGAGTTGGACACAACTTAGCGATTAAACAACAGCAACAATTTAGAGGTTATCTATTTTAAAAAATTGTTTATTTATTTTTAATGTATTTGTCTGTACCAGGTCTTTGCTGTAGCACGTGGAGTCTAGTTCCCTGACCAGGGTTCGAACCTGGGCTCCCTACACTGGGAGCATGGAGACTTAGCCGCCGGACCACCAGGGAAGTCCTAGATTATCTATTTTTTAATGAAGTTATAAATTATTTGGAATATCAAATCACTGATAGCCCTTTAATGAGAGAGAATGGGAATGAATGCAAGCAGCAACGAGCAAGCTTCTTTCTCTTGCTTCAGTTCAGTTCAGTTTAGTCACTCAATTGTGTCCGACTCTTTGCGACCCCGTGGACTGCAGCATGGACTTTGCGACTCCCTGTCTATCACCAGCTCCCGAAGTTTACTCAAACTCATGTCCATTGAGTCGGTGATGCCATCCAACAATCTCATCCTTTGTCATCCCCTTCTCCTGCCGCCTTTAATGTTTCCTAGTATCTGGGTCTTTTCCGGTGAGTCAGTTCTTTGCATCAGGTGGCCAAAGTATTGGAGTTTCAGCTTCAATATCAGACCTTCCAATGAATATTCAGGACTGATCTCCTTTAGGATGGACTGGTTGGATCTCCCTGCTGTCCAAGGGACTCTCAAGAGTCTTCTCCAACATCATAGTTTAAAAGCACCAATTCTTCAGCTTTCAGCTTTCTTTATAGTTCAGCTCTCACATCCATACATGACTATTGGAAAAACCATAACTTTAACTACACAGACTTTTGTCAACAGAGTATTGTCTCTGCTTTTTAATATGCTATCTAGGTTGGTCATAACTTTCCTTCTGAGGAGTAAGTGTCTTTAATTTCATGGCTGCAGTCACCATCTGCAGTGATTTTGGAGCCCAAAAAATAAAGTCTGCCACTGTTTCTGCATCTATGTGCCATGAAGTTAACGGACCAGATGCTATGATCTTAGTTTTCTGATTGTTGAGCTTTAAGCCTCTTTCACTTTCATCAAGAGGCTCTTTAGTTCTTCTTCACTTTCTTCCATAAGGGTGGTGTCATCTGCATATCTGAGGTTATTGATGTTTCTCCTGGCAATCTTGATTCCAGCTTGTGCTTCCTCCAGTCCAGCGTTTCTCATGATGTACTCTGCATATAAGTTAAATAAGCAGGGTGACAATATATAGCCTTGATGTATTCCATTCCCTATTTGGAACCAGTCTGTTGTTCCATGTCCAGTTCTAACTGTTGCTTCCTGACCTGCATACAGATTTCTCAAGAGGCATGTCGGGTGGTTTGGTATTCACATCTCTTTCAGAATTTGCCACAGTTTGTTGTGATCCACACAATCAAAGGCTTTGCATAATCAATAAAGCAGAAATAGATGTTTTTTCTGGAACTCTCTTGCTTTTTTGATGATCCAACAGATGTTGGCAATTTGATCTCTGGTTCCTCTGCCTTTTCTAAATCCAGCTTGAACATCTGGAAGTTCATGGTTCATGTACTGTTGAAGCCTGACTTGGAGAATTTTGAACATTACTTTACTAGTGTGTGAGATGAGTGCAATTGTGCGGTAGTTTGAGCATTCTTTGGCATTGCCTTTCTTTGGGATTGGAATGAAGACTGACCTTTTCCAGTCCTGTGGCCACTGCTGAGTTTTCCAAATTTGCTGGCATCTTGAGTGCAGCAATTTCATAGCATCATCTTTTAGGATTTGAAATAGCTCAATTGGAATTCCATCACCTCCGCTAGCTTTGTTCATAGTGATGCTTCCTAAGGCCTACTGACTTCTCATTCCAGGATGTCTGGCCCTAGGTGAGTGATCACACCATCGTGATTATCTGGGTCATGAAAATCTTTTTTGGTATAGTTCTTCTGTGTATTCTTGCCACGTCTTCTTAATATCTTCTGCTTCTGTTAGGTCCATACCATTTCTGTCCTTTATTGTGCCCATCTTTGCATGAAGTGTTCTCTTGGTATCTCTAATTTTCTTGAAGAGATCTCTAGTGTTTCACATTCTATTGTTTTCCTCTATTTCTTTACACTGATCACTGAGGAAGGCTTTCTTATCTCTCCTTGCTATTCTTTGGAACTCTGCATTCAAATGGGTGTATCTTTCCTTCCTTTTCTCCTTTGCTTTTTGCTTCTCTTCTTTTCACAGCTATTCCTTAAGCCTCCTCAGACAGCCATTTTACTTTTTTTGCATTTCTTTTTCTTGGGGATGGTCTTGATTCCTGTCTCCTGTACAATGTCATGAACCTCCGTTCATAGTTCTTCAGGCACTCTGTCTATCAGATCTAATCCCTTGAATCTATTTCTCACTTCCAGTGCATAATCATAAGGGATTTGATTTAGGTCATACCTGAATGGTCTAGTTGTTTTCCCTACTTTCTTCAATTTCAGACTGATATTGGCAATAAGGAGTTCATGATCTGAGCCACAGTCTGCTCCCGGTCTTGTTTTTGCTGATTGTATAGAGCTTCTCCATCTTTGACTGCAAAGAATATAATCAATTTATATTGCAAAGAATAGATAATAATATATAATTAATGTAATCAATTTATGTTTCAGTATTGACCATCTGGTGATGTCCATGTGTAAAGTCTTCTCTTGTGTTGTTGGAAGAGGGTGTTTGCTATGACCAGTGCGTTCTCTTGGCAAAACTCTATTAGCCTTTGCCCTGCTTCATTCCGTACTCCAAGGCCAAATTTGCCTGTTACTCCAGGTGTTTATTGACTTCCTACTTTTGCATTCCAGTCCTGTAAAATGAAGAGGACATCTGTTTTGGGTGTTAGTTCTAGAAGGTCTTGTAGGTCTTCATAGAACCATTCAACTTCAGCTTCTTCAGCATTACTGGTCGGGGCACAGACTTGGGTTCCTGTGATAGTGAATAGTTTGCCTTGGAAATGAACAGAGATCATCCTGTCATTTTTGAGACTGCATCCAAGTACTGCATTTCAGACTCTTTTGTTGACTATGAAGGCTACTCCATTTCTTCTAAGGGGTTCTTGCCCACAGTAGTAGCCTCTTGCTTTCCTCCCTCCAATTCCTGATGTAAAAGCTACACCATTTGCAGTTAGATGGTCATTTTCTGAATGGCAGTATGTTTTAAGAGTCGTGACTCTTATTGTCCCTTAGATGCATGTGCATGATTTAACATGTGTTTGAAACGATTCAAGTTGGATGTGAATCTATAAAATACTTAGTGTGAGCACAGTGCCTGGGTCATGGTATGCACTCAATAAATGAATATTGAATGAATATGTCCTTTTTACTTTAATTCCTTTGCCTGTATTCAAATATCTTACAAATTCTGCTGAAAACCATGGCTCATGAGACTAGGAGGAAAGGCAGTTTCAAACTGGGTCTCCACAGTCCGTTTGCCCCAGGGTTCCAAGTGCAGCTGAAGCAGATGGCTAAAGGAGAAACCCTGGTGACTGCTATTGGATTCACCTTGGATCTGATAGGAGAGGAAATCATTTAATGAGGGAGTTCTGCTGTTTCTCTCCTGCGTGAACGCCCAGATTCAGTGGAGACCCAGGTGTCTGAGCTGGTCTGCAATGAGTTGTGGGGAGTTCTTACCCCCAGGCATCTCTTGTTCTGCTCTGTGATCTCATAGAGAAAACCAAAGAATGAGTCAGCGGGAGGTTTCAAGACTGACAGGAGCTCTGTCTTGGGCTTCACTGTATGGGGGTGCGAGGCAGAATAAACGGCCGGCCCACCAGTGTGGTGCAAAGTCTGCGTGTTACATGTTCTCTGACTTCAGAGCCCTGGAACGCTGCTAATGGCTGCTCACAAAAAAATCTAATGGGACATAGTCTACCGAAACAGAGTGAATCAGCTGTTCCTTCCTTCTCTGTTGGAATTTAAGTATTAAAATCACACGTGAATTGATAAAATTTTACAGCTCTAACTCTAGAAACAAGAAACCTCTGGAAGAGTCATTAATCTGTCCCTCTTACCTATCTAGTAAGTTACAGCAAAGTGAAAGTGGAGTTCGCTCAATCATGTCTGACTCTTTGCAACACTATGGACCATAGCTCGCCAAACTCCTTTGTCCATGGGATTCTCCAAGCAAGAATACTGGAGTGGGTTGCTATTCCCTTCTCCAGGGGATCTTCCCAACCCAGGGATCAAACCCAGGTCTCCTGCATTGCAGGCAGATTCTTTACCATCTAAAGAAATCTGCCACCATCTAAAGAATGGCCCCCAGGGAAGCCCATTGTCAGTTATGCAGAGTTTTATAAAGAAATTTGGAATTTAGGGACTCCCTGGTAGTCCACTGGCTAAGACTCCACACTTCCAATTCGGGGAAGCTAGGTTCAATCCCTGGTCAAGGAACTAGATCCCACATATCTCAACTAACTCTTTGCTTGCTACAACTGGAATAAAAAAATAAAAAGACCCCCTGATGTGGCAACTAAGACATGGCATGGCCAATATATATATAAGAAATTTGGAATTTAGATGGATCTTAAACTTTCCTTTTGTCTTGTTGGGGTGGTTCAGTTGTTCTCATTAAGTGGTCTAGCATTTCATTGAACTTTTTCATTCCTGTCACAGTCCTTTGACTTAGGTGAGTGGAAAATTTTTTCTCCCATTTTCACAACACAGAGTTCCACCGTGAACTCCTCTGTGAATTTCCACATCTGTTTTATATACTATCTCTGGGTGTTAACTTCCTACAAGTTTCCATATCAGTCCACCATGCAGGCCCCCACCTCCCTACTGAAGCGTGGACATTTCACTTTTGTGAAATCTAGTTTTTGCATGGGGTCATGTTTAACATATTTTCATAATTATTGCTGGCACAGAGCATAGGCTCTGCATTTACATCTTATGAAGGCTGGGATAGCATAAATATCTTCATAGGACTGAAGTGAGGGTTAAATTGGATTTATAGAAAACATCAAAGTTCCTGCCATACCGCAAGTGTTTCCATTTTATCGATACTATGTAGAGCTGACTATGCTTTGAAGTATGTTACTTGGCTTTTAAAATTGTAAATATTTTTAAATTATGAAAAGGAGACACTTCTTCACATGAATATAACACATAGGGAGCATATCACTTCAGGATATGAAGTTTCTTTTCTTGATATTGTGTCCTTTATTCTCTTTCACCATTTATATGATTGAGGATGTGTTGTTCAGAAGCTGAGTCATGTCAGACTGTCTGCAACCCATGGACTGCAGCACGCCAGGCTACTCTGTCCTTCCCGACCTCCTAGAGTTTGCTCAAACTCGTGTTCATTAAGTCAGTGATGCCATCCAACCATCTCATTCTGTGTCGCCCCCTTTTCCTCCTGTTCTCGATCTTTACCAGCATCAGGTCTTTCCCAATGAGTCAGCTCTTCACATCAGGTGGCCAAAGTATTGGAGTTTCAGCTTCAGCATCAGTCCTTCCAATGAATATGCTTCTTTTCCAGATTCCAATGGAAAGAAGTGAGTGGTGAACTTGAGAGGACAGTAATTACTTTTTTTTTTAAAGTATTTATTTATTTGGCTGTTCAAGGTTCTAGTTGTGACATGTGGGATTAATCTAGTTCCCTGAAGAGGGATCAAACCTGAGCCCCCTGCAGTGGGAGCAGGGAGTCTTAGCTACTGGACCACTTGGGAAGTCTCAAGAGCAAATGGCAATTATATAAGTAACTGTTGATTCTTTGGGTAGAACCTGCTAGCACCATATTCTATTGATTCTTTGAGGGGAATCTACTAGCACCACATAGGAAGGCATATGACCTGGTCTTAATCTCAGCTCTGCTGTGCGTGTCTGGGTCAATCACTTATCAGGTTGGAAACTCAAGCTAGCTGTTCATCTGTAAAGTAGGAATAATACTAAATCTATGTAAACCTAATCGGGTTGCTTTGGTGTCCTGATGGAATGATGTATGTGAAAAAGTTTTAAAAAATTGGAAGATTTTACACAAGTATAAGGTATTAAAACTGCCAAGGGATTGTCTAGATTTTCCTAACCATTTCAAAGCTAAAATAATCACTGTGGCTGGAGACCCACATGTGGATTTTTCTCAAAAAGCATAGTGGAAAATAAGCAGTTGTTTTATAAAAACTTCCACATTTAATGATAATATTTGCCACTCTTATTTGAAATTCTAAAGAAGGGCAAGTTATTGGTTTCTTGATACATTTAGCAATTTTAATCACTTTTCTATTTCTGAGGTCCAAACTCAGTGCCTTTTTTTAAAACCCAGAAACCTGCATAATATTATTCTGGAAGAAGGTGAGAAATCTAGTCCATGGAATAAAACAACTTTGTACCACACCTAAATTTGGAATGCAAAGATACATGAGAAATGTCAATCTAAGCTGTCCATTAGACAGAAAATGTTCATTTGAAACCAAGGTTCTTGACAGTACATTAATAGTGAAATAAAGCTTGATCCGTGACAAAATACTTAAGAGTATTAGTGCAGAAGACAACGAGGGGATTACTAAATGAAGTTGAGCTGTCATACCACAAAACAAACTGCTGTGGTTTCTGGAGATACAAATGTCACAAGCTTGTACATGTTGAAAGTCAAATTTCATGTAGTCATTCAACTGTATTTTCAGATCATATCCTACATACCAGGTACTGTGTAAAGTTGTAGGACACAGAGACAAACATAGTCCCTTCCACTAGACTGGTGGTTCTGAAGAAGGTAAATCTTGGTGTATTTTTAAAAATCTTGCATTCCCCTCCTAGAGATTTAGATTTAGAAGCCCTGCGGTGCAACCTGAGCAAGTAGATTAAGAAACTCCATCATCAATAACAAAATGAGTTCCCTGGGGTTTTGATGTGTCACTCTAGTTAATAATCACTCAATATTGTTAGTGGGCTTCCCTGGTGGCTCAGTGGTAAAGAATCTGCCTGCCACTGCAGGAAACTGGGGTACAATCCATGGGTCAGGAAGATATTCTGGAGAAGGAAATGGCAACTCATTTCAGTATTCTTGCCTGGGAAATCCCATGGACAGAGGAGCCTGGTGGGCTACAGTCAGGGTTCCCAAAGAGTTGGACAAGACAGCAACAGCAACAACATACAACAACATGCTAATAGGTGGGGATAGATGCAGCATGTTAAGAAAAGCTTCTGAGATGTGAACAGGATATTCAGTTCAGTTCAGTTCAGTTCAGTCGCTCAGTCGTGTCCAACTCTTTGCGACCCCATGAATCACAGCATGCCAGGCCTCCCTGTCCATCACCAACTCCCGGAGTTCACTCAAACTCATGTCCATTGAGTCGGTGATGCCATCCAGCCATCTCATTCTCTGTCGTCCCCTTCTCCTCCCACCCCCAATCCTTCCCAGCATCAGAGTCTTTTCCAGTGAGTCAACTCGTTGAATTAGGTGGCCAAAGTATTGGAGTTTCAGCTTTAGCATCAGTCCTTCCAATGAACACCCAGGACTGATCTTCTTTAGAATGGACTGGTTGGATCTCCTTGTAGTACAAGGGACTATTAAGAGTCTTCTCCAGCACCACAGTTCAAAAGCATCAATTCTTCGGCGCTCAGCTTTCTTCACAGTCCAACTCTCACATCCATACATGACCACTGGAAAAACCATAGCCTTGACTTGGCAAAGTAATGTCTCTGCTTTTCAATATGCTATCTAGGTTGGTCATAACTTTCCTTCCAAGGAGTAAGCGTCTTTTAATTTCATGACTGCAATTAGCATCCG
Organism: Moschus berezovskii; assembly: GCF_049115385.1. Classification (NCBI taxonomy): domain Eukaryota; kingdom Metazoa; phylum Chordata; class Mammalia; order Artiodactyla; family Moschidae; genus Moschus; species Moschus berezovskii. The sequence continues at coordinate 36,754,787 of NC_142472.1, forward strand.
CAGTGATTTTGGAGCACCAAAAAATAAAGTCTGACACTATTTCCACTGTTATCCCATCTATTTCCCATGAAGTGATGGGACCAGATGCCATGATTTTTGTTTTCTGAATGTTGAGCTTCACGCCAACCTTTTCACTCTCCTCTTTCACTTTCCTCAAGAGGCTTTTTAGTTCTTCTTCACTTTATGCCATAAGGGTGGTGTCATCTGCATATCTGAGGTTATTGATGTTTCTCCTGGCAATCTTGATTCCAGCTTGTGCTTCTTCCAGCCCAGGATATTAGGAAATGGAAAAATAGGGACACTTAATCTGTCCTCAGAGGGAGATGGATAGGGAAGGATTTCTGGAGAAAGTGATTTTTAACCTTCCCAAATATTTTTGCGTTGTTTTCTAATCATAAATTTAATGTAGGAAACCAATGAAAACCACAAAAAAAGCAAAAAATCATCCACTATCTATGATGTTGATATTCTTAAATTTTGCTATAACATGTGCATGCTAAGTCGCTTCAGTCATGTCCAACACTTTGTGACCCTGTAGACTATAGCCCACCAGGCTCCTCTGTTTATGGGGATTCTCCAGGCAAGAATACTAGAGTGGGTTGCCATGCCCTCCTCCAGGGGATCTTCCCAACCCAGGGATTGAACTCCATCACTTACATCTCCTGCATTGGCAGGTGGGTTCCTTACCACTAGCGCCACCTGGGAAACCCCTGTTATAACATGTATGTAGTGTTTTTTCCCTTAACTATCAATTTTGCATTCTGTCGATTTTTGGATTTATGATCTTTAATCATTCTGTAATTTAGGGAAATATACATACCTTTAAACATCTCTCTCATCTTTTTCTTTGTAATTTTCTGGGATTTCTTTTATCTGTATACTGGCATCTTGGTCTATCCTTTCTCTGAATTTTCATTTCTTTATCCCTCCTTTATTTTTGTAGATTCTTTATTTCATTATTACAGTTGGTATTTCAACTATTATATTTTCAATATCCAGTAATTCCACTTGGTTCTTCCTTTTGACTTGTGGTCTGTTTCATATTATTTAAAACTTACCCTAGTTCTTTGAGACTTTTATTCTTGCTCTTAATTCTGCTTTATGCAATAAAACTCTTCTTTGTAGTGAATGCACTACACAGTTAGTAATCTATTGCCCTATAAAAAATTCTTGACAAGTTACCCCAAAACTTAATGATTTTAAAAACAATAATTTTTTTTTTTGGTCTCTCATGGTTTCTGCGATTCATGAATTCAGACAACGTACAGCAGGGGTGGCTTGTCTCTGCCTCATGTCATCTGCGCCCTCAGCTGGGAAGACTTGGATGTTGAAGACTGGAATTATGTGAATTGCAATCTCTCACATTTCTGGTGATTGATGTAGGTGCTGGCTAGAGGCCTGGCTGTGGCTGTCTGCAGGAAAACCCACACGCGGTTTCTTCACTTGGCTTGAGGTTCCTTGCAACATGGTGGCTTGGTTCCAAGGGGAACCGAGACAGGGAGAAAGAACCAGGCAGAGTTGCATTTTTTCCTCACCCTCACCTTAGACGTTGTAGAGCATCACTTCTGTTCTACTCCTCTGTTTGAGGCAGGCATGAGTTTGCTCAAATTCAAGAGGAAAGAACATAGACCATATATTTTGGGCAGAGAGAGAATGTCAATTACATTGCAAGAAGAGTGTGGGACTGGATGAACATATTGGTGTGGGCATCTTTGTAAGATCCAATTTGTCATATTCTCATCATCTAGCTGTTTTTTTTTTTTTGCCTGTGAGCTCAGTTTCCCCTAGGGCTATAATTGTCTTTCTGTTATATGTAAGGAAGTGTGGTAAACCCGAGCACTAGCTTCTACATCTTTTGGTGAGCTTAAGAAAATCAACAGGGATGGCCTGTTCTTTGTCCAGGTGAAAGATTTCAGGAGATTATCCCTTTGTTTCTCTACCAGGGGTTCTTGCAGATTAGTTCTTGGATGTGAGCTCTTCTTTCATTACTATTTACTTCTTAATTTTTTATGTGAGGAACCCAGGAGCTCAAGCTAGTTCATCATCTGTCGGGAACTAGAATTTCCCAATTAGTATCCTTATTTTCTAAATAGTCTGTAATTAGATCTTGGATGTCTTCTTTGCCCCAGGAATTGTGTAGAACAGGGTAGTTTTATTTCCCCCAATTTCTATTTGATTGGGTTTAAAAATTTACGCTTTAAAATCTTTTACTTCTTTTATTGCCTCTTGGTCAAAGCAAACTGTACTGTTTCTACTTTTCAGAGTTTGAAGTTATTTTTATTACTTAATTATACAGTCAGTTTTTGTTACTGCTCAAAGAAATCTTAAATAAAATGTATTCTTTTCTTTGGGAAACTTTTTTATTTTCTGCTTGAATTCCTTTCAGAATTCTCTCCTTATCCTTGGAATTCAGAAAATATTAAAGCCATTTCTAGATGCTGGCCTTCTATCATCACTATGCATACAAAGGAAGCCATTTTAATTTACAAGTTCAGGTTTTTACTTCAGGAGTTTTTCCTATATTATATCTATAATTATGCTTATTATTCCTGCTTCAAGTTCACCTTAGAAAGTCTTTTCCACCTTTTTCATCTCAAGATTACTAAGCTATTTTAAGTTCAGTTAGATCTTTAATCTTATCTGGGATATTTTCTTTATTGATGTGAAGTAAGTAGCTAATAATTATTTTACTTTATTCAAAAATTTATATCCAGTTTTTCCAATATCAGTGATTTGAAGTGACATATTTTGTAATTTTAAAATTCCAACTTTTTTCAGAAGTGCCTGAGTCTGACTCATAAATTCATAGTGCGTGTGTGCGTGCGTGCTAAGTCACTTCAGTTGTGTCCGACTCTTTGTCACCTCATGGACTGTATAGCCCCACCAGGCTCTTCTGTCCATGGGATACTCTAGGCAAGAATACTGGAGTGGGTTGCCATGCCCTTCTCCAATAAATTCATAGATTAAACAGCAATCTGTGTGGTGGCATTAAAAAATAAATTGAACCTTTTTTTTTTTTTTTTATGTTTCAAGTAAGAAAATCTAAACAAATGATCCAGATAAGCCTTGGAATAATTGGCTGAGAGTTTACCAGAAAGAATCAGATAGAGAGATAGATCTTGACCTGGTGTCTCACAGGCCAAGTAATGAAGGATCAGAAACCATGACTAAGCAGAGGGAACAAGATGGTCATTAAAGGACAGTCTGTGGAAGTGAGAGCCGACCACTAGATTCCAGCTTGAGTAACTGGGTAGGTAGCTATTTTATCATTAAGATAAAAAAGACAGGTTAGTAGAGTTGGTCATATTGTGATATGAGAGAGTTGGTCATATTGTGACAATGAAATATTGAGAAAATGTTATTTAGGAGGGAGTTAGACACTTGAATATGAAGTTCAAGAAGAATTCTGAGCTGAAATAATGATGTAGGTTGGTCCAGTGGAAGGCAGGCCATTGAAATTAATGGAAAATATATTCAGCTCATCCTTGGGAAGAGAAGACTTTTTGGCAGAGTCAGAGCTAAAATCAAGATAGTAGAGGGGGTTCTGAAATTCTTCACTAATCTAATGTCACAGAGACATATGCTGCTAATGTTTCAAGTAATTTTGTTTTGTTCCTTAAAAGTAAATGCTATCGGAAGATTGAGGGCAGGAAGAGAAGGGGGTGACAGAGGATACGATGGTTGGATGGCATCACCAGCTCGATGGACATGAGTTTGAGAAAACTCTGGGAGATAGTGAAGGACAGGGAAGCCTGGCGTGCTGCAGTCCATGAGATCACAAAGAGTCAGACACAACTTAGCAACTGAACAACAAGAAGTATACTCATGCTGTTGTTCAACCATCTATCTCCAGGGCTTTGAAAACATTTTGCTGTGACTCACAGAGATAGAAAACAAACTTATGGTCATCAAAGGGGATGGGAGAGGTCAGAGGGATAAATTTGGAGTTTGGGATTGACTTATACACTGCTATATATAAAATAGATAAACAGGGACCTACTGTATAGCATAGGGAACTATAATCAATGTCTTGTAATAACCTAAACTGGAAAAGATGGGAAAAAGCATATACATGCGTGTATAACTGAATTACTTTGCTCTACATTGGAAACTAACACAACTTTCTATTTTTTTTTTCCTGTCTGATTTATTTATTTATTTTCTTTATTTTTTCAAGAACAATTTTAGGAATCTTTACTTAAAAACAACCTTATCTTAAAATGGAGTAACTTTCATTTAACGAGCAGCAAGCAAAGTACAGAAGCAAAAATGCATTACAGGAGCATTAAGTTCTACATTAGGTCACAGCGTCTAATCTGAATCACACCCATAATATTATTTTTCAGGATATCTGGGAAATAGTTATTTCCCAGGATGTCTGAACCATAACTACTCTATTTTGACTTTTAATTGTTAAAAAAAAATTTTTTTTTTAATAGCCAAAGCAGATTTCACCATTAATGATGTCAGTGTTTTTCTAGGTATGAGAAGATGCAAGAATTGGAACTCATAAAACCTTTTTCTGAAAAGATCTAACTATCTGAAGGCCTGTTCTGCCAGTTTTTTTTTTTTTTTTTTCAGAGCACAGAGTGCCTCATTCCTGATTTTCACCCTGAACTTCTTTCAGGGGGTGTTGAAGGTTAGCAGCTTGCAATGGTCATGATGTAATCTTTGTAGAGGCAGCTGGCAAGGACCAACTTCCAGTCAGCAGGGTCCCTTCATAGCAGCATATCTGACCATGTGACACCATTTCATGGCCATTGTGTCCCGTGGTGGCTCATTCCCAGGTCTAAGGAATTGATGGGCCACTCAGTGTGCTAAAATTGGACCAGGCCTTGCAAGTAGCAAAAGTCTCTGGACCACTGTCTTACTAGCCTCCTGGTCCAGGAAAATATTTCCTCTTGTTGCTTTTTCCCATACCCAGAGTCACATTATTACAATTATTGATCTCATATGGAACTGTCAGTTCAGCATTATATCACAGGCTCAGTGAAACAAGTGACATAGAAAATAATATAGCCATAGCTAGCAGTTATTAGTCAAATAAGAATTATAAGTCAAGAACTTTCATTAGATAAAGCCTGGTATACCCCAAGTCACCTGACTTCATTTGTTAAATGATTATAGTCTGGTGTTAATCTCCTGGTTGTACATTATGGAGCATCCGACCTTTATCTGAAGATTGGTTACTGAGATAAGCCTTAGAAACTAACCTAGAGTGTCCTTTTTAATAACTTAATTAAATCTTTTAGCAGTATCACGTAACAAGGAACTGTCTCAGCAGTGAGTCTTAGTAAACACTAGACATTAACAAAACTAGAAACTTAATTTAACAATTTACAAAACTTAATAGTCAATGTATTGGAGCTTCAGCTTCAGCTTCAGCATCTGTCCGTCCAGTGAATATTCAGGGTTGACTTCCTATAGGATGGACTGGTTGGATCTCCTTGCTGTCCAAGGGACTCTCAAGAGTCTTCTCCAGCACCACTGTCCAAAAGCATCAATTCTTCAGCACTCAGTCTTCTTTATGGTCCAGCTCTTACATCCATACATGACTACTGAAAAAACCATAGCTTTGACTATTACGGATCTTTGTTGGCAAAGTGATGTCTCTACTTTTTAATACACTGTCCAGGCTTTTTTTCCAAGGAGCAAATTTTTTTTAATTTCATGGCTGCAGTCACCATCTGCAATGATTTTTGGAGCCCAAGAAAATAAAATCTGTGCCATTAAATTGGGTACTTCAAAATGACTACGATAAATTTTGTTATATGTATTGTATCACAGAGTTAACATAAATTAAATTAAATGAAAAAAAAGTAAATGTTATCATTATAAGTGAAAAATTCCTGCACATGTGTTTGGCATTAAATTAGCTCCATGAAATAATTCCACTACACTGAATTATTTAGTGGTCAAATACATTTTTGAAATGCTGTAATATGTATACCTAATTGGAGTTTGATGTTGCCCATTACCCTGTTTCTGAGAATTCCTGCTACAAATAAGAAGCCAGTTTAACCTAGTATTGCTCGATCTTCCCTTACTAGGAAACTAATTTTGCTGTATGCAACATCTGTTAATACTCCTCTAGAATGATTGTTACCAAACATATATCCTGGCAAACATGGGAATAACTCTTGTTTATCATCAGGCAGCTGAGTAAGGATCAAATGTTAAAATAATTGATACAAAATGAAATCATTTCAGATAGCCTGTAGGTGTCCATCTGTTGGGCATCCCTGGTGGCTCAGTAGTAAAGAATCCTCCTGCTAATGCAAGAGATATGGGTTCAATCCTTAGCTCAGGAATATCCCTGGAGTAAGAAATGGCAATCCACTCCAGTATGTTTGCCTGGGAAGTCCCATAGACAGAGCAGCCTTGCAGCCTAAAGTCAACGGGGTTGCAAAAAATTTTGACACGCCTTAGTGACTGAATAGCAACAACAATTTCTCTGTTGTTCCACCACAGAAATAACTAACTGAAGATGACTGCTTAAGACTTTTGGTGTTTTTTGTATCTCCCACAGTACTATTTTCTTCATGCTTCATCTTCCTTTTCATCTTCCATCTCCTTTACTGTTTTCCTCTCTTCCTCTTTTTTATCCCTCCTTTCTCTTCTCTCCCTCTCTATGTCCTATGCAGTAAAAATGCTTGTTATAGTATTATAAAAATCTTCATGAAAATGTCAATGGTCGTATCACATTTCGTCATGTAGCTTTATTATAATTAACAGTTCTTCTTTTGGATCTTGGCATCAAAGGCATTCTTATATATTATGTTGTGATAGATATTTTTACATTGAGCTATTCATATGTTTTGAGTTATTTCCTCAATAATTTAAAATGTTTTAGTTAGCCTTCTCGGGATAGCTTACCATTTTACCTTAAGATTTCAGTGATGCAATGGAAGGCAATAAAAATCCATCAGTGATTCTAATGATTAAACTATTATATTTTCACACTCTGACCAGGACTTGGTAAATAAAAGTGTGTTTGTCACTTTCCATCACTTCTCTTCTTTCTTTAAGTTCTCTGTTACTCCTTTCATTAGCTTCTAGTATTCTTGCCTGGAGAACTCCATGGCCAGAGGAGTCTGGCAGGCTATAGTCCATGGGGTCACAAAGAGTCGGACATGACTGAGCGACTAACACACACACATGCAACCTACAAATCATCTTCTTTACCCACTTAAGTCTTCCTTTCTCTTTATTCTGCTAATCTATCTCACACCTATCAGTCCTCAGCAAACACCTCAAAAAATATTTCAGCCTCACTTTCTCGTCTCCCAATCCTCCATTAACCTCCTGCAAGCAAGCGTCTGATGCCATAACTTAAAGCACTCGACACATCGTACTGTAGTTTATTTTATTTTCTGTTAGACTGTGTGTGCTTTAGCTGTGGGAAGGACTGTCTTGGCATACATAGCATCTGGAACCAGAATGTGTACTCAGGAAAATGAATTCAGTCAGCAAACATTGTATGATGAAGCCTCATCCATTCTTCACCTACACTTATATAAGATGAATTCATCTTTCTTTGGCTCTGAGAGTAACAGAAATTCAATACACATTTTCCGAGGAGTTATTCAGTATTACATTTCCTTTTCCTTAGCATTCATTAAGATTGCCTATCTTTCATGTACCCACTACTATATTTAAGATGAATAATCAAGAATGACCTACTGTATAGCACAGGGAACTCCACTCAACATTATGTAAAAACCTAAATGGGAAAAGAATTGGAAAGAGAATAGATACAAGTATTTGTATAACTGAATCACTTTACTATAAACCTGAGGCTAATGCAATATTGTTAATCAATTATACTGAACATAAAATAGATTGTCTTTCTGGCTGTCTCTGTACCTGTCTGTCTCCCTCATTGTCTATCACCTAACTATCCACCTGTCTATATATTCTTACTTCTTGAAATTTTATCAAGTTTATATAAATTGACTTAATACTTCTATGCTCTAGTTCTCAACCCAAAATAATTTGTACTCTGTGTTATGTTTGGTCATTCAGTCATGTCTGACTCTTTGCAACCTCATGGACTATAGCCCGCCAGGCTCTTTTGTTCATGGGATTTCCCCAGACAAGAATATTAGAGTGGGTTGCCATGCCCTCCTCCAGGGGATCTTTCCAACCCAGGGATTAAACCCACATCTCCCACATTGCATGTGGATTCTTTACTGTCTGAGCCACCAGGGAAGTGGCTTTTTGTACTTTAAAAGCAGGTAAATGGCATTAGGATAATATTTCCCATAATTGCAGTAACAGAGCTTGTGACAAGGGTCACAAGAGGCCTGTGTGGTCCAGGGGGATTGGATGGAACAAAAGAGTCACTTGCACGAGTGTTTGTGCCACTTCGTGTGCGTGCTTCAGTCGTGTCTGACTCTTTGCAATCCTATAGACTGTAACCCACCAGCCTCCTCTGTCCATGGAATTCTCCAGGCAATAATACTGGAGTTACATTCAGTTCAGTTCAGTTGTTGTTCAGTCGTGTCCGACTCTTTGCGACCCCATGAATCACAGCACACCAGGCCTCCCCGTCCATCACCAGTTCCCGGAGTTCACTCAAACTCATGTCCATCAAATCGGTGATGCCATCCAGCCATCTCATTCTCTGTTGTCCCCTTCTCCTCCCATCCCCAATCCCTTCCAGCATCAGAGTCTTTTCCCGTGAGTTAACTCTTTGCATGAGGTGGCCAAAGTATTGGAGTTTCAGCTTTAGCATCAGTCCTTCCAATGAATGCCCAGGATTGATCTCCATCACTAAAATGAAGATGCTTCTGAGAATCTCCTGGTAGTCCAGTTGTTAAGACTCTGCACTTCCACTTCAGGGGGTGCTGGTTCCATCCCCGGTTTGGGGAACTAAGATCCTTCATGTCACACAGCCAAAAAGAAAAAAAAAAAAAAAAAAAGATGCTTCTAATTACTTGACACAGTTGTGTGGTCAGAATCCTGTCCATGGTACCAGTAACAAAGGAAGTAAGGAAGGAGTCCCTTACCTGGATAAATTTTCTAATTGAACTAGGCAACATCACCAGAGACATGTACACACAAATATGTTTGGGTTGTGTGCACTATCAAAGAATTGCTAAAGTTATTACAGGATCTTGAGTCGGGTCTGGAAAGTCTTTGTGGGAGAGGCCAGTTTTAAGTCATGTTAAGAGCTTTCATCTTAGGAGAAAGAGGGGCTCACTTTGAAGAAGAGGATCAAGGCTTCCAGATGGAGAGAGTGGCATGTTAGCAGGGTTAACAATGGAAGTGAGCAAGATGCTGGACAGCTTTGAAGCTGACAATTAATAGATGTAACAAATGTAAGAAGCAGTTCTGAATCATTTTTCAACTGAGAAAAAAAGTGCTGGAAATGAGTAAGCACTGAGAGGCAGGAAATATTTTGTCCCTACTTAACAAAATAATTTTTAGTCTTGGCATACAATTATGGTATGAAACTGAAAAGGCAAAAGAATAAATGTAAGTATATGACCCACCAGGAAGATGAAAGAGGCTGAGATTATAGGTCTCTGATCTAATCGTGATGCTCATGGAAACAGTGGGCTGGGTCCTGACCAAATCTTTGTACCTAAAAATGGGAAGGATAGATATGACATCCTTAGAGAACCAAAAATACCATCCCATGAGACAAAAAGGGAGAAATTGAGAGAGAGAGAGAGAGATGGTTTTGATTTAGTGGAATCACTGTTTAAAAAGTGAGCAGGAGAAAAATAAAAGTGTCTTGCAGAGTACCGTGGTGACCAGAATCCTCTTTCCTAGTTGAGTAAGTAAAAGAGCCCCCAAATAAGTGGTTGTCTTTGAGGTTTGAGTGAGAAGTGAGATTGGCTCTAGAGCTCTTGATAAATGACTCAGAAGTGGAATTTAGGGCTGTAGTTCTTAAACTGTGGTCCTTGGACCAGCAGCCTTATTTCACCTGGGAACTTGTGAGAAATGCAGATTGTCTGGCCCCTTGAAGAGATACTGAATCAGAAACTCTGGAGGGGGCGTGGGTCAGAAATCTTTCTTTTTTTTTTGGTGGTACAGTGTTAGATGATCAGTTGTTTCTGACTCTTTGCGATCCCTTGAACTGTAACCCACCAGGCTCCTCTGCCCATGGGATTTTCCAGGCAAGAATACTGGAGTGAGTTGCCATTCCCTTCTTCAGAGGATCTTTCTGATCCAGTGATCGAACCTAGGTCTCCTGCATTGCAGGCAGATTCTTTATCGAACTTGTTTATTACATTATATTACTTGCATTCCATATTATCATCTTCTTTTTTGTCTTTTTGCTTATTTTTATTTTGGAGGATAATTGCCTTACAATGTTGTGTTAGTTTCTGCTATACAACAACATGAATCAGCTATAAGTATGCATGTATCCCCTCTCACTGGCACCTCCCTCCCATCCCCCTCCACCTCATTGCCCCCCTCCCCCCCATCATCACAGAGCCCTGAGCTCAGCTCCCTGTGCTATACAGTTGCTTCCCTCTAGCTCTCTGTTTTACATGCGGTATGGTATATATGGGCTTCCCTGATAGCTCAGTTGGTAAAGAATCCGCCTGCAATGCAGGAAACCCCTATTTGATTCCTGGGTCAGGAAGATCCCCTGGAGAAGGGATAGGCTACCCACTCCAGTATTCTTGGGCTTCCCTTGTGGCTCAGCTGCTAAAGAATCCTCCTGCAATGCGGGAGACCTGGGTTCAATCCCTGGAGAAGGGAAAGTCTTCCCACTCCAGTATTCTGGTCTGGAAAATTCCATGGGCTGTATAGTTCATGGGGTTGCAAAGAGTCAGACATGACTAAGTGACTTTCACTTTCACTTTTCATGGTATATATGACAGTGCTGCTGTCCAAATTCATCCCACCTTCCCCTTCCCCCACTGTGTCCTCAAGGCTGCATCTCTGTTCCTGCCCTGCAAATAGGTTTGTAAGTACCATTTTTTAGATTCTATATATATGCCTAATATTATGATATTTGTTTCTCTCTTTTTCACACTGTATACCAGGCTCTAGGTTTGTTTACATCACTACAACTAATTCAAATTCATTCCTTTTTATGGCTGAGTAATATTATACTGTATATATGTACCACATCTTCTGTATCCATTCATCTGTTGATGGTAGCCAGGACATAGAAGCAATCTTGGTTTTAACAAGGCTTCCATGTGATTGTGTAGCTTGAAAAGTTTGAGAAATACTGATTTAGGAGATAATCTGTGTTCACCCTTATTTCAACACCTCACTATGAAAAACACTGTGTAGAGACAGGAAGTTTGCAGGATATTAATATCAGCAACTCTGCAAAGAGAACAAATTCATTAGAGTCAATTGGGAGGAAACTTTGTGAAGGAATATGAGAAAATGTTTCTCTTGTGAAAATGCCTTTGTTCAATCTTGAGAGTGATGATTAACATTATTACATTAATTAATTTTCAGTTCAGTTCAGTTCAGTCGCTCAGTCGTGTCCAACTCTTTGTGACTCCATGAATCACAGCACGCCAGGCCTCCCTGTCTATCACCAACTCCCGGAGTTCACTCAAACTCATGTCCATCGAGTCAGTGATGCCATCAAGCCATCTCATTCTCTGTTGTCCCCGTCTCCTCCCACCCCTATTCTCTCCCAGCATCAGAGTCTTTTCCAGTGAGTCAACTCTTCGCATGAGGTGGCCAAAGTACTGCAGTTTCAGCTTTAGCATCAGTCCTTCCAATGAACACCCAGGACTGATCTCCCTTAGAATGGACTGGTTGGATCTCCTTGCAGTCCAAGGGACTCTCAAGAGTCTTCTCCAACACCACTACTGATGTAAATTTAAGTTTAAATCTATCTTGTTGTAATGTCATTAAAAAGTAATTTGTGAATGTTAATAAGAGGATGTATAAAAACTTCTTTCTTTTCCCTTTCTTAAACATTTTCTCAGCATTGTGAGGCAGATTTTTTGTTTGTTTTGTTTTGCTTTCAGAGATTCCTTTTGCAAATTTCAAGGGAGTAATGCTTTCTGTCCCTGATACACTGTTGCCTATTTAAGGCTTTTCTAAGATAGTTAGTATAGTATTAGTTAGTATATCAATAGTTATTTCCGTTACGTTCCGTCGCTCAGTCGTGTCCAACTCTTTGCGACCCCGTGGACTGTAGCCCACCAGGCTTCTCCGTCCATGGGATTCTCCAGGCAAGAATACTGGAGTGGGTTACCGTTTCCTTCTCCAAATAGTTATTTAGTTAGTATATTAATCCTTTGCAAAGGCCCTATGCAAAACTGGGAAACATTTGTGTCTGCAGATTTAATTGAACATCAGTCAAGTTTTGCTTTTTCTAAAATGAGGAAATGGAATTCTGAAGGCCAAAGTATTATCTGAATCTTTTAAACTTGGTTTTTGATAAAGAATGAGATTTAAACTTACCTTACCAGACTATTGCAGTGTTTACATGAGTTTTAGAAGTCAGAACTCAGTTGTGTGATTTGAAGAGCTTGGAAACCTTTGCTTGAAAACGGAAAGAGTATTACATTGTATAAAATTCTTTATGTATTTTTAATTTCCTCTTTTACTATCTGGAAGGTGTTTGGAGACTGCCCATGAACACTACATATTCATGATCATCCATAAAGGGTATGATTAGAATTTGGTTTTAAACTATTGCTCCTGGTTTACATATTCTGCCAGCTTCTACTTCATTTATCAGAAATACTCAAAGATGAATACAGTTCTAAGAGGCGAGGTAACATTTTAAGCTCACTTTTTAAGTCATAGACTTCCTTTTGAGGCAGCCTGCTGTGTTTTCATACAGGTAAATGGAAATTCATCTGTGACTCTCCCCCTCTGCCTTTCCCATTAAATGATCTGTTTTTAGGCTGATCCTTGATTTGTTCATGAGGACCTGATTCTGAATCCTCTCTTCTTGTTTTGAGTGAGTGTTAGTCGCTCAGTTGTGTCCAACTCTTTGCGACCACCTGACTGTAGCCCCCTAGGCTCCTCTGCCCATGGGCTTCTCTAGGCCAGAATACTGGAGTGGATTGCCACTCCCTTCTCCAGGGGATCTTCCTGACCCAGGGATTGAACCTGGGTCTCCCGCATTGCAGGAGACCTGAGCCACCAGGGAAGTCCTTTCTTTTCTTTCTGCTTTGGTGTTGTTACAACTGCTATTTGTTGATGATGTTTAGGCAGTACATTGTCTAGAGCTGAAACCAATACTCTAGGCATGCTCCTTGTATGGGACATGGTAGCAATCTTTACTCTCATATTTTTCTCTTGATATAGTTGAATCAGGATATCTTTAGTTGGAGACAGGTTGTAATAAAGTTTGTAATGTTCTGTGTGCATGGGAAATTGAGAGGTTTTAAGGGGGACATAATAAAATCAGGTTCAAGTTCTATAAAATTAACTTTGATCTATAGGCAGTCAATATCTACACCTAGGACATAGTATTATAATTTGGATGCTGAGCAGAAAATAGAGAAAGACACAGTCCTACAGGGTAGACCAAGCTCCCCCTTCCAAGTCATTACACCTTCTTCAGTATGATAATTCAGACACTCACATCTTCACCTAGTGCAAATTTACCTTGTACTTAGGACTGCTAATAAAAATGATGATAGCTGTATGCTCAGACAGACAGCGGTCTTGAAGTAGGATCTTATTTCCCTGCCCAGGAATTGAACCTAGCTGCTTGTTCACCAGGGGCTAGAAGCTAGAAGCAAAGTTCCCTGACTCTTGCCCTGTTTGAAAGCAAGAATGTTTCAGGGAGGCAAAAATACAAAACCAAGTACCAAGTTTATAATTAGAGATATAACACAATATACAGGAGACCACACAGAAAAACAAAGTCACAAGCAAGGTAGAAATACACAACCAGGGAGGCATGCAGGCATCCCGAATGAGGAGCACAGTAAGAGGTGATTTAAATCCCTTATGTAGGGTTCTTCTGGGTCTTTATGAATGTTCTTCTGGGTCTTTCTTTACCTCTGGCCAATTATCTCGTTTCTTTTTACACCCCCACCCTGCTCTGGGACCCTCTCCAACAAGTGAGCAAAACTTTTTGCTAAGATGGATTTCACCATAGAGACCTGTAGGGTCTTGGCATCACCTATTATGGGGTAGCTGCTGCTGCTGCTGCTAAGTCGCTTCAGTCGTGTCCGACTCTGTGCAACCCCATAGACGGAAGCCCACCAGGCTCCCCTGTCCCTGGGATTCTCCAGGCAAGAACACTGGAGTGGGTTGCCATTTCCTTCTCCAATGTTTGCAAGTGAAGTCGCTCAGTCGTGTCGGACTAGTAGCGACCACATGGACTGCAGCCCACCAGGCTCCTCCATCCATGGGATTTTCTAGGCAAGAGTACTGGAGTGGTACCCCCTACTTTTTGATGCCCAAGGAGTCTTTCTGTGCCTGTGCAGTTGGGGAAGTTTCCTTAACCTCTGGAGTGGTCATCCTACCTCTTTATTTTGGTAGAGCTCATCTTATGCCACTGGATCTGTCCTTGAAACATCTGGGAGAAAGCAAAACTTCTCCTCCATGTGACAAACACCAGCAACCCAGCCCAGGGAGTCTTATCTCCTACCTCAGTTGAGCCATTTTTATCATGTGTGATTTACAGACACTCTTCTAAGTGCTATAGAAATGTTAATTATTTAATTATCTTCCTAACTCTTTGAGATAATACTATTTTCATCATGATTTATAAATGAAGAAACTCAAGGACACATAATTTAAGTAGTATATCCAATATTAGGGATTCCCTCAAGGCTCAGATGATAAAGAGTCTGCCTGCAGTGCAGGAGACCTGGCTTCTGTCCCTGAGTTGAGAAGATTCCCTGGAGAAGAAAATGGCCACCCTGCTTATTTAACTTATATGCAGAGTGCATCATGAGAAGCACTGGGCTGGAAGAAGCACAAGCTGGAATCAGGATTGCTGGGAGAAATATCAATAACCTCGGATATGCAGATGACACCACCCTTATGGCAGAAAGTGAAGAGGAACTCAAAAGCCTCTTGATGAAAGTGAAAGAGGAGAGTGAAAAAGTTGGCTTAAAACTCAACATCCAGAAAATGAAGATCATGGCATCTGGTCCCATCACTTCATGGCAAATAGATGGGGAAACAGTGGCTGACTATTTTTTGGGGCTCCAGAATCACTGCAGATGGTGATTGCAGCCATGAAATTAAAAGATGCTTGCTCCTTGGAAGGAAAGTTATGACCAATCTAGACAGCATATTAAAAAGCAGAGACATTACTTTGCCAACAGTGGTCCATCTTGTCAAGGCTATGGTTTTTCCAGTAGTCATGTATGGATGTGAGAGTTGGACTCTAAAGAAAGCTGAGCCCCAAAGAATCGATGCTTTTGAACTGTGGTGTTAGAGAAGACTCTTGAGAGTCCCTTGGACTGCAAGGAGATCCAACCAGTCCATCCTAAAGGAGATCAGTCCTGGGTGTTCACTTGAAGGACTGATGTTGAAGCTGAAACTCCAACATTTTGACTACCTGATGTGAAAAGCTGACTCATTTGAAAAGACCCTGATGCTGGGAAAGATTGAGGGCAGGAGGAGAAGGAGACGACAGAGGATGAGATGGTTAGATGGCATCACCGACTCAAGGGAGATGAGTTTGGGTAAACTCCGGAGTTGGTGCTGGACAGGGAGGCCTGGCGTGCTGCAGTCCATGGGGTTGCAAAGGGTTGGACATGACTGAGTGACTGAACTGAACTGAACTCACTCCAGTATTCTTCCCTGGAGAGTTCCATGGACAGAGGAGCCTGGTGAGCTACAGTCTGTGGGGTTGCAAAGAGTTGGACACGACTGAGTGACTGAACTGAACTGAAGTGAGTGACAAACACACACACACATGTCTAACGTTGCACAGCTGGTAAGTGAAAGGGCTGCACTCCAGCTCCGACGTCTGGCCTCAGAGTACGGGCTCTGAACCACTTTTCTTCACTATTCCCAAAGAGCTAGTACAGTGTAGAATAAATATCACCTAATATGACCGTGTGTAAAGTAACCTCTACTTCATTGGTTGTTGTCATAGATGCTCCTCATGTCACTTTTCAGTCGCTAAGTCCTGTCTGACTCTTTGTGACCCCATGGACCTCAGCTTGCCAGGCTTCCCTGTCCTTCACCATCTCCCAGAGCTTGCTCAAACTCATGTCCGTTGAGTCAGTGATGCCATCCAACCATTTCATCCTCTGTTTCCCCCTTTTCCTCCTACCCTCAATCTTTCCCAGCATCAGGGTCTTTTCCAATAAGTTGCTCTTCACATCAGGTGGTCAAAATATGGAGCTTCAACTTCAGCATCAGCCCTTCCAATGAATATTCAGGGCTGATTACCCTTAGGATTGACTGATTTGATATCCTTGCTGTCCAAGAGACTCTCAAGAGTCTTCTCCAGCACCACAATTTGAAAGTATTGATTCTTTGGGATTCAGCTTTCTTTGTGGTCCAACTCTCACATCCACACATGCCTACTGGAAAAACCATCACTTTAGCTATACAGACCTTGTAAGTATGGTCAACCTATGGGAATAAGGACTGATAGATAGAATTAGCAAGTCCAGGTGTTCTTGGCGTTTTGAGAGATAATATATTTCCATTCAGAAATGTATTAAATACCTAAAGAAGTCCACTTTCTCCAAAAATAAGTTATAAGTGCGGTTTAATTTCATTTTTTTTCTTCAGAAAATACTCAGTTGTGTGTTCCTGCAGAGTATTTTATAAATACTTGAACTTCACAAGTTCATAACTAGAGTATTTTTGAAATCTGTGAATATTTATATTCTGCTTGATGTTCAATTTTACTGATTCTTTCAAAACTTTTCTACTTATAGCTAAGTAGAATAATTCTTATTATTCTTGGTAGGTGTGTTCCATTAAGTCATCATCAACACTGAATTAGGGGAAATATAGAATTATGTTCTTGTGAACTTCTGGATACAATATTTTTTGTCAATCAACATGTAATCTTATTTATATGTGTTTTTTTTCTTTTTAAAGACACCTTGTTTAATATATTTTGTTGATTCACTAACACTGTACTCACAATCAAAAGCACTAAATTCATGCCTTAACAAATCTTATCTAACACATATATTCTCTCCATTAGACATATCCTCACCTTTGTGTGTTTAAGAACACTAGACAGTACTTAAGTATTATGCTTGAGGACAATTTAAAATAGCACAATAAGCAAAATGTGCACAAAATAGCACAAAAAGCAAAAATGCCCCAAATGCAAAAAACGTGTCAAAAATTCTCACACTAAATAGACCAAGAAAATGACACCTGTTCATAGTCTGAGAGATGAAACGTGGTAAAGGTTCACCATGTTTGATCTCCATTGAGAATGTACACAGTGGGTGACTCATGTTTCCCTACTCTGTACATAAATGACAATGAAAACACCATAACTATTGATTTTGAGGTTACAAATAAGTTTCAATGGGTCAGTCAGTTAGTTCAGAGGCTCAGTCGTGTCCGACTCTTTGTGACTCCATGAATCACAGCACGCCAGGCCTCCCTGTCCCCACCAACTCTCGGAATTCACTCAAACCCACCTGCATCAAGTCGGTGATGCCATCCAGCCATTTCATTCTCTGTCGTCCCCTTCTCCTCCTGCCCCCAATCCCTCCCAGCATCAGAGTCTTTTCCAGTGAGTCAACTCTTCACATGAGGTGGCCAAAGTATTGGAGCTTCAGCTTTAGCATTAGACCTTCCAATGAACACCCAGGACTGATCTCCTTTAGAATGGACTGATTGGATCTCCAATGGGTAGGCAAATTAAAAAACTACAGATCCATGAATAACGAGGGCCAATTCTATGTATTTGCCTTTGTATCTGATTAAAACACAGTAGTTGCTACTTCTTTTAAGGTATGAATTGAGGATGGACTTGAAGATGACACTGACTCCTGAAAGGATTCAGAAGTTTCTAGTATTTTTCTTAAGGTGACTATTTTTCCAAATGTCACAATTTTTTTTAAGATCTTTTCATGATGAGATTTAGGAGTACAGTTCTCAGTGGCTAGGAATTCTCTTGCTGAAAAAGGATAATGGAATTAACTGAGTTTGAGGTCTCCATTTTTCCTTTTCCTTATCTTGTGGGCAGCTTGATTAGAGGTATTACAATCGGATAAAGTTTTATAAAATAGTTTAAAACATCTTCATGTAAAAAACTTTTATAAAAGCTAAATTTGTCAAATTGCTGGATACCAGCGACAAATCTAAAAAGTAGAGAGGAAAAAAATAAGGCATATTACCCAAAAAGCAATAATAATAAAATTGATGACCAACTTTGCTGCAGGCAGTGTGAAAATCAGAAGACAATTGCTTGACATCTTTAA
Source organism: Moschus berezovskii (assembly GCF_049115385.1). NCBI lineage: Eukaryota > Metazoa > Chordata > Mammalia > Artiodactyla > Moschidae > Moschus > Moschus berezovskii. The sequence continues at coordinate 36,773,110 of NC_142472.1, forward strand.
AAAGCTGAAAGGATGGACTGCCAACCTGGAATCATATACATTGTGGAAATATCCTTCAAAATTGATTGCTAAATACTCTCTAAGACAAGGAAAATATTAGACAATTTGACACCAACAAACCTGTAATACAAAAATATTCACAGAAGTTTGGATTGAAGAAAAGTGATCTTTGACAGAAATTGTAAGAAGGAATAAATCAATAAAATAGTAAAATGCAATTGAAAGACACATGTGTGGGTAGAGATAATGTAATACTGGATTTTTAAAGCAATATCAATGATAATGTCTTCTAAGTTTCTAACGAATGTTAGAGTAAGATATACAAAAACAGTAAGAAAAAGGGCAGAAGGATATCAGTGGAATCAAATGCTTGTAGGTTCCTTACATTGTTTGGGAATTTTAGTTAATATAAATTGTAATAAGTGAACCATGTGCATAGTTAACTCTAGGGTAATCATGAAATAATAATACAAAAATGTTTAAGAGAAGTGAAAGATACTAATAAAAAGTACTTGACTCATTAAAATGAGGATTAGAAAAGAAGAATAAAGCAACAAAGAAAAAAAACAAAAAAGTAGAAAATAAATAATAAGGTTCTAGGCATAATCTTAATTATTTTTTTAAATTGTATAAATATATTAAGCAACCCAATTTACCAAGTATCATTCTGAATAATAATTTTAAAAAACCCTCAAAACACAAATATATGTACTTTATTAAAAAACATACTGAAAGTAGGTTGACACAAAAATAGGTGGAAAACAAAACATGGAAAAAATATAATTCAAACACTAACCCCACTAATATATTAATATCTATATTAATATAAGATAGAATATAACTTGAGATAAGATTTCATAGTTCTTAATTTCAATTCCACCAGAAGATACAAAAGTCCTAAGTTTATCCATCAGTAACAATATTCAAAATATTTAAAACAAAAGTAACAGAAATGGAAAGATAAACCCACAATCTGCGATGAAACTTTTGGACAAAAGAGTCAGACAGAAAAAATCGTTAAAGATATAGAAGATTTGCATTTTACAACTAAGAAATTGAATTATAGAGCACATATAGGACCTTACATCAACAAATTCAGAATGAGTATTTTTTCAAATGTCAATGGGAAATTTACAAAATATACCCTATGCTGGACCATAGTTAAGACACAACAATTTTCAAAGGATGGAAATAATACGGAACAAATTCTCTAACCGTAGTATAATTAAACTAGATATTAATAATGTAAATGTGATTAGAAAATTCTCCAGATGTTTAGAAATTATTAGTAAAAGAAGAAGTCACAGTGAACATTAGACCATAATGCATGATCTTGAAAATAAATTATGAAAATATGATACATCAAAATTACTTCAGGTAGGAGTCTTAAAAGTTGGGGCACTAGATATTGGGTCTCCTCGGCTTCCATCATGGCTCAGATTGTAAAGAATCTGCCTGTAATGTGGGAGACCCAAGAGAAGGGAATGGCAAACAAACTCCAGCAATCTTGCCTGAGAATTCCATGGACAGAGGAGCCTGGTGGGCTACAGTCCATGTGGTTGCAGAGCCAGACATAACTAAACAACTAACACTTTCACTTTTTTGCAACCCTTAACTCTGTGACGAGAGGGTTAAAGTTGTATATTCCATGCTGATTGTATATTACTGTGCCAGGTGGGGTTTATGCCAAGAGTGTGTCTCACACTTTGCTACCCATTTCAAAAATGTTTTTTTTTTTTTTTCATTCTTCAATTCTGTAGAAGTTGCTCTTCAGCTAGTTTCTGGATTCTTTTCAGGAACTGTGCTGTATATGGCTGTAGATTTGTACATGGGAAGAGGCCAGTTCATTTTACTTAAATTGTTGAATTTTTTAGCGTAAAGTTTTTCATAGTATCCTCTTATTTTCATTTTAATGATTGCAGAACCTGTAGTGATAACTATTCTTTCATTCCTGAGACTGGTGACTTGTATTCTTCTTTAGTAATCAGTTTAATGAGGGGTTTTAAAGAAAATAATTTTGTTGATCTTTCAAAAAAATAGCTTTGGAATTTTAAACTTTTCTTTCTCATTTGTCCATTTCCTATTTCATTGATTTCTGCTCTTGATTATTTTCTTTCTTTTTCCTTTGTTTTTCTTTTTTTAGGTAGAATTTTAAATCATAGATTTTTTCACTTTTCTTATTTTCTAATATAAGTGTTTAAAACTTTATATTTTCTTTGAGATACGTAGATTTTGATATGTATTTCACTATCATTCTATTCAAAGTTTTTTTAAAAAAGTGTATTTTCATTGTGATTTCTTATTTGATCCATGGATTATTTAGTAGTGTGTTGTTTGACTTCCAAATTCTGTTTATCTATATATATACAGACACACACACATATATAATACAAACATATATATGTTTGTATTAGAGTATAGTTGATTTACAAAGTTATATTAGTTTCAGGTGTATAGCAATATGAATCAGTTATGGTATATACATATATTCACTCTTTTTATGTTCTTTTCCCATATAGGCCATTACAGAATATTGAGTAGAGTTTCCTGTGCTATACAGGAAATCCTTACTAGTTATCTATTTTACATGTGGTAGTGTGTTTATGTCAATCCCAATCTTCCAATTTATCCCTCTTACTCCCTGGAAACCATAAATTTGTTTTCTACATCTGTAACTCTGTTTCTCTTGTAGTGAGAACATATGAACATATGACCATAATCCTCTTAAACTTTCTTTATGGCTTAATATGCCATGTAGCTTGGTTAATGTACTATGTGTGTGGGTGCTTAGTTGCTCAGTCGTGTCTGACTCTTGTGATCCCATAGACTGTAGCCTCCCAGGCTCCTCTGTCCATGGGATTCTCCAGGCAATAATACTGGAGTGGGTTGCCATTTCCTTTTCCAGGATACCTTCCCAACCCAGGTACCTAACCTAGGTCTCCTGTGTTGCAGTCAAACTCTTTACTGATTGAGCTATGAGGGAAGCCCATGTACTCTTTGAAATTACACGTATTTAGAAGTTACTTATGGCTGGATAGCATCACCAACTCGATGGACATGAGTTTGAGTGAACTCCGGGGGTTGGTGATGGACAGGGAGGCCTGGCTTGCTGTGATTCATGGGGTCGCGGAGAGTCGGACACGACTGAGCGACTGAACTGAACTGAACTGAAGGGTAGTAGTAGTAGTAGTGTTAGTTGCTCAGTTGTGTCCAACTCTTTGTGACCCCATGGACTGCAGCTGCCAGTTTCCTCCATCCATGGGGATTCTCCAAGCAAGAATACTGAAGTGGGTTTCATTCCCTTCTCCAGAGGATCTTCCTGACCCAGGGATCGAACCTGAGTCTCTGGCATTGCAGCCAAATTCTTTACCATCTGAGCTACAGGGAAGCACTGCTAAGGGTAGTGCTACATAAATAATAGGTCAGAGTTTTGATGGTGTTCATGTTTTCTGGTTTGAACATAGAATATGCAGCAGGACCATTTATCTTACTAAATGTTGTCTACTTAATTCATCAGTTTTTGAGAGAGAGGCATTAAACTCATCAATTATGCTTTTGGCCAATTTTTCCCTTTAATTCTGTCCATTTTTGCTTTATTTATATTAATGTTCAGTCGCTAAGTCATGTCCGACTCTGTGACTCCATGGACTGCAGCATGCCAGGCCTCCCCGTCCCTCACCATCTCCCTGCCATCAACACCATCTCCTGGAGTTTGTGCAAGTTCATGTCCATTGAATAGGTGATGCCATCCATGTATATTTATACAGGACTATTATTTCCCTTTTTAAACTAACCCAATTAGTATTATTAAAATTTTCTTTTTATGTCTGAATTACCTGATATTAATGTAATCAACCCAGATTTCTTTTACTGTTTCAGCAGGGAGAATCCCAAGACGTTTCCCAAAGATTTACTGTCTTCTCCCCAGGATTGTGAATATGATGAGATATCATTTTCATGAATAAGCTGCAGTATATGGGAAAAGTTAGGTAACTGGGTGGCCCTAATCTGTTCACTTGCTGACTAATGCAGATAGCTTCCTCTGACTGGTCAGAGATGTCAGAGAGATTTGAAGAAGGAAGGGGACTTGACATAAGGAAGGTTCCCCTTTGCTCAGATGGAGGGAAATCACATGGAAGAGCCTGAGAGAGGCCTCACATCCCTGAATGTGACCTCTAGCTCATTGCCAGGGAGAAGATGGAACCTCAGTTTTAAAACTGTAAGAAACAATTCAGCCAACCACCTGCATGAGTTTGGTAGCCAACTCTCCCTAGAATCACCAGATAAGAACCTAGCCTGGATGACTCCTTGATTTTGGCTGATTTTGGTGAGACTGATCAAAGAATCCAATTGAGCCTGCCTAGATATTGCACTTAAAAAACTGTGAAATAGCAAATGTGTGTTGTTGTAAGCTGCTAAGATTGTGGTAATTTGTAGTGCAGAAATTAAAACAAATGAATGGACTTTGCCCTGATACATTATTCTTCCATTCATTTATTTTTACATAGTTTTTTTTTTTCTCCCATCACTCTCTTATCTCCTTCTGGGACTCCATTTACACATAGAGTAGATCAGTTCATATTATTTTTCAAAAGGGGAACACATGTACACCCGGGGCAGATTCATGTCATTGTAAGGCAAAACCAATATAATATTATAAAGTAATTAGCCTCCAATAAAAAAAAAAAACTTATCATGTTTTAAATCTATTTTTCAGATCAGATAATTTCTATATCTTCATTGTTAATTTGCTGATATTCTCTCCTTTCCTCTCAAATCTTTTGTTAAGCCAATCTGATGACTTTTAAAAGTTTTACATATTATATTTTTAGTTCTAAATTTTTATTTGATTTTTTATAGTTCTTATTTCTTTCTTGATTACATTTCTCTGTATGTCATTTACACATACTTACACAGCTGCTTTACATACGTACAGGGCATACTTAAGCTGCTTTAAAATCATTATCTGCCAAATATTACTTCCAGATCATCTTATGGTATGTTTATGTTGACTATCTTTTCTTTTGAGAATGGATCACATTTTCTTAATGTTGAGTAATTTGGAGTTGTACAGTGGACATTGTGAACATTATGTAGTAGCACTTTAGAATCTGTTACTTACCTCCAAAGAGTGTTGTGGGTTTCTTCTTTTTGTTTTTTGGAACATTAAACTTGGTTGAATTTGGCTGGACTCAAACTGTAATACTGTGTCTTGGACAACAGCTCAAATCCCAGCCCAGTTCTGTCTTTAGCTGGGCTTCTTTGAGTCTGATGTTCACGTGTGTGGTTCATTGTTGGCCAGATATTTGGACACACCCTGGATGTGGATTCCTGTGGAATTCTCTTTTCTGAGCTTTTAGTCCAGAGAAATTATTGGCTTTTTATTGAAATTTTCATTACCATGTATGGTGCCTATTTTTGTCTGTCCTCTGGCTTTCAGTTGCTTAAAACAAACAAAAAAAAAGTTAAACTTCACATGCTGTCCTCTTCTGAATGTCAACTTCCCTCTAAAACCTGCTATTTTTGTTCTCGCTCTCTAGTACTTTTAAGTAGTATTTATTTTTATTGTACTTTGTCCAGGGTTTAAACCTGTTATCTGTGAAAGGGTCAATCTGACAGGAATTACTTTACAATTATCAGAAATGAAATCTTTCTATATTTATCTTTAAAATAGCAAATCTCTATTTAAAAGCATTTTCATAAAAGAAACAACAACAAGGAAAACAACAAAAATTCCTGGTCTGGATATTTCCACTGGCAAATTCTTTCAAATATGTAAAGAAGAAATAATATCAGATAAAAAAAAAAAAACAAAAAACAAAAAACTCTTCCAAAAGAGTTGGAAAGGAAATACTTTGTAACTAATTTTGTATATCCAGCAAAACACTGAGATAAAAGCCTGATAAAGATGTTATAAGAATGGAAAATTACTGGATAATTTCTTTCACAAATATAGACACACACAAATAATCCTAAAAAGTCATTAACAAATCAATTCTGGAGTTATAGTAATAGCAAATTATACCAGGATCTAGCTGGGTTTATTTTAGAAATGCCAAGTTTATTTAACTATTATGTATAAATCAATCAGTGTAATTTTTCGTATTTGCGCAAATATGGAAAAAACCATGATTTTCTCAAATTATTCCAAAAAAGCATTTTTTTAAAATTTAATGCTCATAAGTTAAAAAAATGCTTATCAAGTTACAAATAGGAACATTACAAATGTGGTATAGTATACCTACATAAGCCAGTTCTTTCTTAGTGATAAAGTGTTGATTGCTTTATCTGAGTTCAGAAGCAAGACAAGGATGTCTGTTCCCTCTACTTCTGTTCAATGTATTGGAAGTATCCAGTGCAATGAGGTAAAAAAGAATAGTAAAATTTTAAAGGTTGAGAAGGAAAAACAACACTACCACTATTGGCAGATGATATTATTACATATAAAAGACAAAAGAGTATATAAATTCAAAGAATGTACAAATTACTAAAACTATTGAGTGAATTTAGCAAGATTACTGGGTACAACATCAATATCAAAATAAAAATCGGTTTTATTTCTATAAACTAGCATCAGCCAAGTAGAAGTTATAATTAAAAGTAGCAAGACTCTTTAGTATCTGGGAATAAATCTAATAAAAATAACAAGAATCTTTAGTACTAATGAATAAGTCTACAGAAAGAACTATAAGGCCTCTATACTGCAAACTATGTTGCTAAGAGGAATTAAGATGACCTGATTAAAATGAAGAACTTTCATGAAGACTCAATGTTATTAAGACTCAAAGTCTTCCTAAATTGGCCTATAAGTTCAATGCATGTGTGCTCAGTCATGTCTGACTCTTTGTGATTCCATGGACTGCAGCCTGCTGGGCTCCCATGTCCATGACATTTTCCAGGTGAGAATACTGTAGCGGATTGCCATTTCTTTCTCCAGGGAGCTTCCCTACCCAGGGATTGAACCAACGACTCCTGAGTCTCCTCTATTGGCAGACATATGCTTCACTACTGTCCATAAGTTAACATAAGTTCAATAGTATCCCATTAAAAATCTCAGTGGTATGTGTATGATATTGACAATCTAATTCTAAAACACATATGAAAGCTTACAAGACCTAGAATATTCAAGGCACATTTGAAAAAGAATAAAGATGGAGAACTTACACTAGCAGATATAAAGATTTATTTATTATGCTGTCATAGAAATGACTGTATTAGGGGGAGGAACAAGATGGCGGAGGAATAGGATGGCGAGACCACTCTCTCCTCCACAAATTTATCAAAAGAACATTTGAACGCGAGTAAAGTCCACAAAACAACTTCTGAATGCTGGCAGAGGACGTCAGGCACCCAGAAAAGCAGCCCATTGTCTTCGAAAGGAGGTAGGAAAAAACATAAAAAATAAAAAGCGAGACAAAAGAAGTAAGGACGGAGCTCCATCCCGGGAAGGGAGGCTTTAAAAAGAGAGAAGTTTCCAAACACCAGGAAACATTCTCACTGGCGAATCTGTGGCGAGCCTTGGAAGCTCAGAGGGCCACATAACCCTCTTTTTTTTTTAAGATTTTTTTTAAAACCCACAGATTACCTGCCAAACGGTAACTCCCAGCCGAGAAGCAGCGCAGACGCCTGCATATGCCATTAGCAGCGGGGGCTGGGCAGGGAGGAGCCGGCTGAACTGCTTAGAGAGAGGACTGGGCTTGAATGCCGCGAGAACAATTTGAGAGAACTGGGGAGAGCAAAGCAGAATGTGGGATAGCTTCCCCACGAAAAGGCGGAAAGCTCTAACCTATGACTTGGCCAGCCCCGCTCACAGAATAAAGGACTGAGCAGAGTGAGCCGGCTGTGGCTGGCCCATCCCCCATCCCCCGCCAAGACAGGCAGGGAGCGCAGCCAGAGCCGGAGCGGGCAACAGCGGCCCCAGAAAGGCATCCGATACAAACTGCAGACAGGCTTGTTGCTAATCAGGACTTCTTGGGCTCGGGCCGGTCGATATCCTCCTGAGAAGGTGCGCCGGTTGTACACCCAGAAAACTGAGTGGCGGGGACTGGGGAGGCGATAAGTCGCAGAGACCGCGCTCGCCAAACACCTGGTCCCCTGAGCTGCTCGGACTGGGGAAGGCACAAAACGCAGGCCCAACCAAGTCTGCCCCTTTGTGGAGTACCTGAGAACCTGAACTTGAGCCGCTCAGACCTGGGAAGTGTATACAACCCGGTGCCGGCCTCAGACCATTCCCGGCAGAGCAACCTAGAGCCTGTGCAGTGTAGACTGGGACAGCATACGTGCTGTGAGCGGGGGCAAACCCAGTGTGGCCGAGACGCTGCGAGCACTCCCCACAGACGCCAGAGATAATCGACTGCAGCGTTCCTCCCTTCCCAGAACAGGACTGAACAACTAAGCCTTAAAAAGTGTCCACCCACCCCCTAGTATCAGGGCGGAAATTAGACATTGAAGAGACCAGCAGACAGAAGCTAAAACAGAGGGAACCACCTTGGAAATGACAGATAGAGACGTCTAGAGACTACTCCAAGAATAAGACCAAAAACCAGAGGCAAGAGGCTTAAGCCCGAATCCTGAGAACACCAGAGAACTCCTGACTCCAGGGAACATTAATCGATAGGAGCTCATCAAACGTCTCCATACCTACGCTAAACCCAAGGGTCAACAAGTTCCAGAGCAAGACATACCACACAAATTCTCCAGTAACACAGGAAACTAGCCCTGAGCTTCAATATACAGGCTGCCCAAAGTCACTCCAAACCCACTGACATCTCATAACTCATTACTGGACACTTCATTGCACTCCAGAGAGAAGAAATCCAGCTCCACCCACCAGAACACCGACACAGGCTTCCATAACCAGGGAAACTTGACAAGTCACCTGTCCAACCCCACACACAGCAAGGAAACTACATAATAAAGAGAACTCCACAAACGGCCAGAAGAGGGAAAGGCCACCCCAAGAAAAGCAATATAAGCAAGATGAAGAAGCAGAGAAATACCCAGCAAGTAAAGGAACAAGATAAATGCCCACCAACACAAGCAAAAGAGGAAGATATAGGGAATCTACATGAAAAAGAATTTCGAATTTTGGTGGTGAAAATGATTCAAAATCTTGAAAGCAAAATGGAGTTACAGATAAATAACCTGGAGAAAAGGATTGAGAAGATGGAAGAAAGGTTTAATAAGGACTTAGAGGAAATAAAAAAGAGTCAATATACAATGAATAATACAATAGATGAGATCAGAAACACTCTGGAGGGAACAAACAGTAGAATAACAGAGGCAGAAGACAGGATAAGCGAGCTAGAAGATAGAATTGTAGAAATAAATGAAACAGAGAGGAAAAAAGAAAAACAAATTAAAAGAAATGAGAACAATATTAGAGACCTCTGGGACAATGTTAAACGCTTCAACATTTGAATCATAGGAATCCCAGAAGAAGAAGACAAAAAGAAAGACCATGAAAGAATACTTGAGGAGATAATAGTTGAAAACTTCCCTAAAATAAGGAAAGAAATAATCACCCAAGTCCAAGAAACCCAGAGAGTCCCCAACAGGATAAACCCAAGGCGAAATACTCCTTCAGTTCAGTTCAGTTCAGTTCAGTCGCTCAGTCGTGTCCGACTCTCCGCGACCCCATGAATCACAGCACGCCAGGCCTCCCTGTCCATCACCAACTCCCGGAGTACACTCAAACTCATGTCCACAGAGTCGGTGATGCCATCCAGCCATCTCATTCTCCGTCGTCCCCTTCTCCTCCCGCCCCCAACCTTTCCCAGCATCAGAGTCTTTTCCAGTGAGTCAACTCGTCTCATGAGGTGGCCAAAGTATTGGAGTTTCAATACTCCTAGACACATATTAATCAAATTAACAAAGATCAAACACAAAGAACAAATATTAAAAGCAGCAAGGGAAAAACAGCAAATAACACACAAGGGGATTCCCATAAGGATAACAGCTGATCTTTCAACAGAAACTCTTCAGGCCAGGAGGGAATGGCAAGACATACTTAAAGTGATGAAAGAAAATAACCTACAGCCCAGACTACTGTACCCAGCAAGGATCTCATTCAAATATGAAGGAGAAATCAAAAGCTTTACAGACAAGCAAAAGCTGAGAGAATTAAGCATTACCAAACCAGCTCTCCAACAAATGCTAAAGGATCTTTTCTAGACAGAAAACACAGAAAGGATGTATAAACTCGAACCCAAAGCAATAAAGAAAATGGCTACGGGATCGTACTTACCAATAATTACCTTAAACGTAAATGGGTTGAATGCCCCAACCAAAAGACAAAGGCTGGCTGAATGGATACAAAAACAAGACCCCCATATATGTTGTCTGCAAGAGACCCACCTCAAAACGAGGGACACATACAGACTGAAAGTGAAGGGCTGGAAAAAGATATTCCATGCAAATAGAGACCAAAAGAAAGCAGGAGTAGCAATACTCATATCAGATAAAATAGACTTTAAAACAAAGGCTGTGAAAAGAAACAAAGAAGGAAACTACATAATGATCAACGGATCAATCCAAGATGAAGATATAACAATTATAAATATTTATGCACCCAACATAGGAGCACCACAATATGTAAGACAATTACTAACAAGTATGAAAGGGGAAATTAACAATAATGCAATAATAGTGGGAGATTTTAATACCCCACTTACATCTATGGATAGATCAACTAAACAGAAAATTAACAAGGAAACACAATCTTTAAATGATACAATAGACCAGTTAGACCTAATTGATATCTATAGGACATTTCACCCCAAAACAATGAATTTCACCTTTTTCTCAAGTGCACATGGAACCTTTTCCAGGATAGATCACATCCTGGGCCATAAATCTAGCCTTGGTAAATTCAAAATAGTTGAAATCATTCCATGCATCTTTTCTGACCACAATGCAGTAAAATTAGATCTCAATTATGGGAGAAAAACTACTAAATATGCCAACATATGGAGGCTGAACAACACACTGCTGAACAACGAACAAATCATAGAAGAAATCAAAAGAGAAATCAAAATATGCATAGAAATGAATGAAAATGAAAACACAACAACCCAAAACCTCTGGGACACTGTAAAAGCAGTGCTAAGGGGGAAGTTCATGGCAATACAGGCACACCTCAAGAAACAAGAAAAAAGTCAACTAAATAACCTAACTCTACATCTAAAGCAACTAGAAAAGGAAGAAATGAAGAACCCCAGGGTCAGTAGAAGGAAAGAAATTGTAAAAATTAGGGCAGAGATAAATGCAAAAGAAACAAAAGAGACTATAGCAAAAATCAACAAAGCCAAAAGCTGGTTCTTTGAGAAGGTAAATAAAATTGACAAACCACTAGCCAGACTTATCAAGAAACAAAGGGAGAAGAACCAAATCAATAAAATTAGAAATGAAAATGGAGAGATCACAACTGACAACACAGAAATACAAAGGATTATTAGAGAATACTGTCAGGAATTATATGGCAATAAAATGAATAACCTGGAAGAAATGGACAAATTCCTAGAAAAATACAACTTTCCAAAACTGAACCAGGAAGAAATAGAAAATCTGAACAGACCCATCACAAGCACGGAAACTGAAACTGTAATCAAAAATCTCCCAGCAAACAAAAGCCCAGGTCCAGATGGCTTCACAGCTGAATTCTATCAAAAATTTAGAGAAGAGCTAACACCTATTCTACTCAAAGTCTTCCAGAAAATTGCTGAGGAAGGGAAACTTCCAAACTCATTCTATGAGGCCACCATCACCCTAATCCCAAAACCTGGTAAAGACCCCACAAAAAAGGAAAACTACAGGCCAATATCACTGATGAACATAGATGCAAAAATCCTTAACAAAATTCTAGCAATCAGAATCCAACAGCATATTAAGAAGATCATACATCATGACCAAGTGGGCTTTATCCCAGGAATGCAAGGATTCTTCAATATCCGCAAATCAGTCAACGTAATACACCACATTAACAAACTGAAAAATAAAAATCATATGATTAACTCAATAGATGCAGAGAAAGCCTTCGACAAAATTCAACATCCATTTATGATAAAAACCCTCCAGAAAGTGGGAATAGAAGGGACATACCTCAACATAATAAAAGCTATATATGACAAACCCACAGCAAACATTATCCTCAATGGTGAAAAACTGAAAGCATTTCCCCTAAAGTCAGGAACAAGACAAGGGTGCCCACTCTCACCACTACTATTCAACATAATTCTGGAAGTTTTGGCTACAGCAATCAGAGCAGAAAAAGACATAAAAGGAATACAAATTGGAAAAGAAGTAAAACTTTCACTGTTCGCTGATGACATGATCCTCTACACAGAAAACCCTAGAGACTCTACCAGAAAACTACTAGAGCTAATCAATGATTACAGTAACATTGCAGGATATAAAATCAACACATAGAAATCCCTTGCATTCCTATACACTAACAATGAGAAAATAGAAAGAGAAATTAAGGAAACTATTCCATTCACTGCTGCAACGAAAAGAATTAAATACTTAGGAATATATCTACCTAAAGAAACAAAAGACTTGTACATAGAAAACTATAAAACACTACTGAAAGCAATCAAAGAGGACACTAATAGATGGAGAAATATACCATGTTCATGGATTGGAAGAATAAATATTGTAAAAATGAGTATACTACCCAAAATAATTTATACATTCAATGCAATCCCTATCAAGCTACCAAAGATATTTTTCACAGAACTAGAACAAATAATCTCACAATTTGTATGGAAATACAAAAAACCTCGAATAGCCAAAACAATCTTGAGGAAGAAAAATGGAACTGGGGGAATTAACCTGCCGGACTTCAGGCTCTACTACAAAGCCACAGTCATCAAGACAGTATGGTACTGACATAAAGACAGAAATATAGATCAATGGAACAAAATAGAAAGCCCAGAGATAAATCCACGCATCTATGGTCACCTCATCTTTGACAAAGGAGGCGAGAATATAAAATGGAGATAAGACAGTCTCTTTAACAAGTGGTGCTGGGAATACTTGTCAGCCACTTGTAAAAGAATGAAACTAGAACACTTCCTAACACCATACACCAAAATAAATTCAAAATGGATTAGAGAGCTAAATGTAAGACCAGAAACTATAAAACTCTTAGAGGAGAACGTAGGCAAAACACTCTCCGACATAAATCACAGCAGGATCCTCCATGACCCACCTCCCAGAATATTGGAAATAAAAGCAAAAATAAACAAATGGGACCTAATTAAAATCAAAAGCTTCTGCACAGCAAAGGAAACGATAAGCAAGGTGAAAAGACAGCCTTCAGAATGGGAGAAAATAATAGCAAATGAAGCAACTGATAAAGGATTAATCTCCAAATTATACAAACAGCTCCTGCAGCTCCATTCCAGAAAAATAAATGACCCAATCAAAAAATGGGCCAAAGAACTAAACAGACATTTCTCCAAAGAAGACATAAAGATGGCTAACAAACACATGAAAAAATGCTCAACATCCCTCATAATCAGAGAGATGCAAATCAAAACCACAATGAGATACCATTTCACACCAGTCAGAATGGCTGCTATCCAAAAATCTACATGCAATAAATGCTGGAGAGGATGTAGAGAGAAAGGAACCCTCTTACACTGTTGGTGGGAATGCAAACTAGTACAGCCACTATGGAGAACAGTATGGAGATTCCTCAAAAAATTGGAAATAGAACTGCCATATGATCCAGCAATCGCACTCCTGGGCATACAGACCGAGGAAACCAGAATTGAAAGAGACACGTGTACTCCAATGTTCATTGCAGCACTGTTTATAATAGCCAGGACCTGGAAGCAACCTAGATGTCCATCTGCAGACGAATGGATAAGAAAGCTTTGGTACATATACACAATGGAGTATTATTCAGCCATTAAAAAGAATACATTTGAATCAGTTCTAATGAGGTGGATGAAATTGGAGCCTATTATACAGAGTGAAGTAAGCCAGAAAGAAAAACACCAATACAGTATACTAACACATATATATGGAATTTAGAAAGATGCAAATGATAACCCTGTATACGAGACAGCAAAAGAGACACAGATGTATAGAACAGTCTTTGGGACTCTATGGGAGAGGGTGAGGGTGGGATGATTTGGGAGAATGGCATTGAAACACGTATGTTGTCATATGTGAAACGAATCACTAGTTCAGGGTCAATGCATGTTATAGGATGCTCGGGGCTGGCATGCGGGGATGACCCAGAGGGAGGATAAAGGGAGGAGGGAGGTGGGAGGGGGTTTCAGGAGGGGGAACTTATGTAAACCTGGGGCAAATTCATATCAATGTATGGCAAAACCAACCAATATAATATTGTAAAATAATTTGCTTCCAATAAAAAATAAATTAATTACCTAAAAAAAAAAAAAAAAAAAGAAATGACTGTATTAGCCCAGAGACAGGCCCATGTATATATGTTCATCTGATTTATGATAGAGGAGCCACAGCAATATGTGGGAGGAAGGTGGTCTGGGACGATAGGGTCAATGGGATAAACACATGGAAAAAAAAATTAACACTGACCACCATCTCACATTATATGCAGAAATTCATGTAAGATGTATTATAGACCCAAATGTATAAGATAAAAAACAAAGCTTAGAGAATAAGATGTGGAAGGATATCTTCTTGAATTTAGGGTATAAATGATTTCCTAAAGTTTACATCAGAAATATATTAATCACAAAAGAGGGCTTCCCAGATAGTGCTAGTGATAAAGAAACTGCCTGCCAGTGCCAGAGATATAAGAGACAGGAGTTCGATCCCTGGGTTGGGAAGATCACCTAGAGAAGGAAATGGCCACCTGCCCCAGTACTCTTGCCTGGAAAATTCCATGGACAGAGGAGCCTGGTGGGCTACTGTCCATAGGGTCCCAAAGAGTTGGACACAACTGAAGTGACTTTCATGCAATCACAAAAGAATATATTATATTAGCAAATTTTGGACTTCGTTAAAATTAGACATTCTGGTTAAAACAAAACAATAAGAGGCAAGTCACATACTAAGAGAAGACTAAGAATGTATAATGTTAGATGCATGTTTTGTTACATATCTTTATCAGTAGATGTCTATCTATCCACTCTATCATCTGTCTATCCATTCTATCATCGTCTATAAGTCCATAAAAAATGACTGAAAACAAAAGAGAAATAGTGACTTTATGAAGGAGAACATTCTAATGAAGCATTACCCAAAGATGCTCCATATCATAAGTTCAAACACATTTAAATTACACCTACATTATAAAACTATTATACACCAAGTAGAATGGCTAAAATAGAAAGAACCAGCAATACAAGATATTGGCACCCATGCAGAGGTGGTGGAAGTGTAAATTGTTAAAACCCACTTCGTAAACACATATTAGACATTAAAAGACCTAGAATAGCCAAGGTAAAAGTATCCATTAAAGGGATAAGCATCCATTCTTTCTAATCCTTAGCACCAGTTCTGAGCATATACCCCTCAGAAGCTGAGTGTTAATATCCACCAAACAACATATTATACATACACTCTTACAGAGTAGTACTGTTGTTTATTATACCCCCCAAGTGAGAACAACTAAAATGTCCATGATCATTAGAATGGTAAATAAATTTTTATATATGTATATCACAAAATGCCTCACAACAATAAAAAGAATGCAGGAACCTGATGAATCTCAGTGACAATCATGGAGCAAAAAGAGCCAGACACAAAAAGATCACATATGGTATAATTCAATTCATAGAAAGTACAATTTCAGGCAAAGCTACTTTATAGTGATGAAAGCTGGAATAGTGTTTACCTTTGGGAGAGCAGAGAGTTTTGCCCAGAAATATTCTGTGTCTTGATCTACGTTATAGTTATATGGATGTGTCCATATTTGATAACTTTCTATTTAAGATTTGTGTACCTTTCAAAATCAAATGTGTCCAAAACACATGCTTGCTTTGTTAAAAATGAGTAAAAATAAGCTGTAATCAGGCAACTAATTAAACACTTTTAAACAAGATTTAAAAATTATGTCCCCACATGCAAAGATCTGTCTTCAGGAGGGTGTTTTATTCTTGATGTTTTCTTGCCAAGTAATTCCTCCTGGCTTAAACTCAGCATTCAAAATCTAAGATCATGGAATCCAGCCCCATCACTTCACAGCAAATAGATTGGGAAACAGTGGAAACAATGATAGACTTTATTTTCTTGGGCTCCAAAATCACTGCAGATGGTGACTGCAGCCATGAAGTTAAAAGACACTTGCTCTTTGGAAGAAAAGCTATGACAAACCTAGACAGCATATTAAAAAGAAGAGACAGTACTTTACCAACAAAGGTCTGTCTAGTCAAAGCTATGGCTTTTCGAGTAGTCATGTATGGATGTGAGTTCACATAAAGAAAGCTGAGCGCCAAAGAATTGATGCTTTTGAACTGTGGTGTTGGAAAAGACTCTTGAGAGTCCCTTGGACTGCAAGGAGATCAAGCCAGTCAATCCTAAAGGAAATCAGTCCTGACTATTCATTGGAAAGACTGGTGCTGAAGCTGAAGCTCCAATACTTTGGCCACCTGATGCAAAGAGCTGACTCATTTGAAAAGACCCTGATGCTGGGAAAGATTGAAGGCAGGAGGAGAAGAGGGTGACAGAGGATGAGATGGTTGGATGGCATCACCAACTCAATGGACATGAGTTTGAGTAAGCTCCGGGAGTTGGTGATGGACAGGGAAGCCTGGCGTGCTGCTGTCCATGGGGTTGAAGAGAGTTGGACACGACTGAGCAACTGAACTGAACTGAATTCCTCCTGGGGACCCTTGAGGAATGCTTCTTTATTCTGTAACCTGTCTGCCTACTGCCTAGGTCATACATCTGTGTATTGTTTGATCCAGAGGAACAGGAGGATCATCTAAGTCACATTGGGGGTGTTTCAAAACTTTCTTCTCTAAGCTTCAAGCTGAACCAACTGCCTCCTGTCAATCTCTCAAAGCTCATGTAAGGCTTATGCAATGGTCCAGCAACTGGATTAACCAAAGCTTGTATTTGTTTTTAAGTAAAAATAAAAGACATGATTTCATTTTCTCCAAGAACTTTATTGAACAATGTATTCGTTAACTAAATGAACATTTTTGGTCAACCCAAAATTTAATATAATCCTAATGATGAGCACTCCTGTTACTAAATCCAAGTTCATTCTACTTACTGCACGACTGACTGGCCAAATAGCCAAGAGATGAGGTTTTGTGGCAAGGAACACAATTTTATTCAGAAAGCTTGCTGACTGAGAATACGGCAGACTAGTGTCTCAAAATAACCATCTTATCAGGGTCTGGGTGCCAATTTCTTTTATAGAGCAGAGATAGGGAAGGTGAGGAAGTGAAAAGGCCATGAATCTTGCAGATCCTCTAGGATGGCCAGCCCCAGGGAAGCAATATGTTAATTTCTTCCTTCCTGTAGCCAAACACAGGTCGATAGGGTCCTGAACAGAGGCATTTTGGTTTAATATTTAGGTAGAGGGGCAGGGTACCCTGAGGCAGGCCATTATGTAGAAATAGTATATTTTTAGTGAACAAAAGCAAGGGGAAACAAAGGTTAAAGAAAAAGAAACAGATCTGACATGGAGTCATAATTGGGTCAGTAACAGTCTCTGTAACAGTCTGTGTCTTAAAGTTTCAGCTAATCAGTACACTTTTCATCAGCCTTAGAGTCTACTTCACATTTAGGGAACACATTTCTCCTTCTTCTAGGAGACAGTTTGGCAAAAGACAAAATGATTCACCCCAATATCTCATCTGTCGTTGACGTCTGTGTTCAGTTTTCTCTGAATACAAAATGAGGATTGGCCTTTCCTTTGTGTTCCAAAAGAGATCATCATAAAAACCTGCCCACAACAGAGGGAACAACTCCAACCCACAAATAGTTGCTCTTCTGCTAATATATAAATAAAGAAGGAAGGAAGGAAAGAACAGTCGAAATAAAACAAAGGAAAGTCTTCTGTAACTGAGTTCCCACAATTATTTTAGCTTTTCTTCAATTGCCATTTTCCAGGTTAGCTAAACATTGTATAGAATTTTTTTTCTTCAAATTTAAGAAACATTCACAGATTTCAAAACATGAGAGCAAACACCTGTATTCTAGCACTGTAACTATTTTAAACCAAGAGAAGGAAGCAGAGAAATTGGTTTTAAACCCTGAGATACAGCAGACCATATCAAAACAGTACCCACGGGATGTCATTTTATCTCCTGGGAAAGGTTTCATCCGTGGGGTGTAAATCATTCTACTTTAGAAAAAGGAGAGAACTGAACAAAAGCACATGCAGGGATTGTGGTCACAGTAGAATGTCATGGTTTCCCCACTGTCCATGGAGGGAAGTGAGTGACACTCTGATAATGTTGTGATTCGATGTGGATAAGAGCCACACCCTCCCCCCACCCCCACCTTCCCGCCTCCAACACACACACATAGGACCTCCCCACCACCTTTCTCCCATTTATTCCTGGCTTAATCTTCCAGACATTCTGCTGCCCTCCGGGATCCATCAGGATTCACTGAGATCCTCAGATAGGGGAGGCTTGTGGCTTATCTCTCAGAGTACTGCCATTTCCTGCCTGATGTTCTCCTGTGAGAAGCCACAATTACTTTTTTTTTTCCTCCCAAGTCTGTCTGGATGTGACATTTCCATTTGCTCCTGCCATCCTCACCCTGTCCCTGATTAGGGTTGTCACCTTTGCTTGAGCCGACCTCTCACAACAAGTGAAAGAAGGAGAGGGAGGGAGAACAGGGAGGTACAAGATGAGGCCCCATTCCTCCTGCATTTACAGCTTAAAAAAAAAAGTCAAAATAAATCCAGCGAATAAACCCTCCTTTGTCTCCATTGATATAACAGCCCTGAATTCAGGCCGGTGGCCAGAGCTACTTTCAACCTTTGAGCCTGGAATTTGACTCAGCTGTTCCCTTTATGCTGTCAAAAGATAAAACTGAGGTAGGTTAAAAATTTTGAGAGTTTATCTGAGCAAAAATCAATCAGAATGGGGCAGCAGCAAACTGGAACTGGCTGCCAGTGCTTGCTCCGGAAACGGCTTTTTACAGAAGAAATGTGGAGATAGAAGGAGGCAATTATTGACTAGCTGTGGCTTAAAATCTAGGTGGCTGTTCATGATTGCCTGTCCTTAATATTCTGCTTCTGCCACCTTAAGACATTTACAAGTTTAGGTTTGATTTGCTTACATAGACCTTAGAATAAACATGTAGTAACAACACATTTTTCATTTGTGCATCAAAATATGTGTCTTATGTATATGCAACAGAAAGATAGCAGTATTTCCAAAATCACAGTCATAGGAAAGATCTGTAAGAGCCTGTGTGGTTCCAGTTGGCCCAGTGAGGGAGCAGGATTTAAGGCACCCTGGAAGCCCAGCGGAGATGCTGCAAGTAGAGGCTCAGGCCTTTGCGTGCTCAGCACATATCCTGTCTCCACAGCAGCAAAAAGGCCTCGTACTAGGTGGGGGGCTGGGGCGGGGACAGAGGCCTTTACCAGATGGAACTCTGATTTCAGTGTAGATGACTCCGTTAGCCGCGATACCAGAACATGCACTGGTGTTGTGGCGTGGAAATACAGGAGTGATGCTGTCGGAATGTGGAACTAAACACATAGGTGTTTATTAAAGAAAATACTGAGATTTTAAATGACAGTTTCTTTTGGTTAAAATGTGGCCTCTGGAGTTCTTACGCCTGGGTTCTCATCTCAGCTCCATCAGTCTGTGACCTGAATTTGTTCAACCTCTCTGCCCCTCGGGTGTCCCTAATAGCTCAGTTGGTAAAGAATCTGCCTGCAGTACAGGAGAGCCTGGTTCGATTCCTGTGTTGGAAAGATCATCCACTCTAGTATTCTCAGGCTTCCCTGGTGGCTCAGCTGGTAAAGAATCTGCCTGCAATATGGGAGACCTGGGTTCGATCCCCGGCTTGGGAAGATCCCCTGGAGAAGGGAAAGGCTACCCACTCCTGTATTCTGGCCTGGACTGAATTCCATGGACTGTATAGTCCATGGGGTTGCAAAGAACTGGACACAACTAAGTGGCTTTCACTTCACTTCACTTCTCTGCCCCTCTGTTTCTCCTGTGTGTATGATTGTTGATTATACCTCTGAAACAATTAGCTCAATGGCTTGACGGCTTGACCCCTAACAGGTTTTTTCCTAATGTGGGTAATTATTATTAATTATGTGGAATATGAAATATAGGGGTAGGTTCACGATTTCCTCCTCTCACTGCTACTAATATTTTGACACCTTTTAAAAAATTATTACATATTATTTGAGAAGAGTATTATTCATTTGGGGTTGCATTGAAGGTGTTTTAGAGATAACCAAATTAACCTGTTAGCACAGATATACAATCATGTGAGCATCGGAATGTGTGTGTATGTTCATGTCTGTGTCCGTGAGTAACCAGTGTACATATGTGTGCATGTGTGTGTATGTGGCCACATGACTGTGTACATATGTGTGTGTGTGTGCATATATTGATGGGTGTTTTATGGGGCTGCTGTAACAAATTACCGCAAACTTGATGGCTTAAAACAACACAGATTTATTCTCTCACAGTTTTAGAAACCAGAGGTCTGAAATTTGGGCTGAAATTAAGATATAGGCAGGGCTTCCCTGGTGACTCAGTGATAAAGAATCCACCTGCCAATGCAGGAGGTGTGGGTTTGATCCCTGGGTTGGGAAGATCCCCTGGAGAAGGAAATGACAACCCAATGCAGTGTTCTTGCCTAGGAAACCTCATGGACAGAGGAGCCTGGTGGGCTACAGTCCATGGGGTCTCAAAGAGTTGGACACAGCTGAGTGACTAAACAGCAATGACAAAGTGTAGTCAGGGCTGCGGCCCCTCTAGACATTCTAAGGGAGAATCTGATCCTTCCTTCTTCCAGCATCTGGTCACTGGGGAGTTCTTGACTATGGCCACATCACTCCTGTCTCTGCATCTGGCTTCATATGGAATTTCTCCTCTGTGTGTGTGTGCGTGAAGTCTCCCCTTGCTCTCTCTTATAAAGACACTAGTGATGGCATTCAGGACCCAGCTTGGCAGTCCAGAGTGAGAATGATCTCTCCATCACAAGATCCTTAGTAACATTGAGTGTGTGCATGCTAAGTCGCTTCATTCGTGTCTGACTCTTTGAGACCCTATGGACTATAGCACGCCAAGCTTCTCTGTCCATGGGATTCTCCAGACAAGGATACTGGAATGGGTGGCCATGCCTTCCTCCAGGGGCTCTCCCTGACCCAGGGATTGAACCTGTGCATTCTGCGTGGCAGGAGGATTCGTTACCTCTGAGCCACCAGGGAAGCTCCTTAGTAACTTTGCTGTTGTTCAGTCACTGAGTGGTGTCCTACTCCTTGCAGCCCTATGGACTGCAGGATGCCAGGCTTCCCTGTCCTTCACTATCTCTCTGAGTTTGCTCAAACTCATGTCCATTGAGTCAATGATGCCATCCAATCATCTCATTCTCTGCTGCCCCCTTCTCCTCCTACCCTCAGTCTTTCTCAGCATCAGGGTCTTTTCAAATGAGTAGGCTCTACGCATCAGGTGGGCGAAGTATTGGAGCTTCAGCATCAGTCCTTCCAATGAATATTCAGGGCTGATTTCCTTTAAGATTGACTGGTTTGATCTCCTTGCTGTCCAAGGGACTCTCAAGAGTCTTCAGCACCACAGTTTGAAAGCATCAATTCTTTGGCTCTCAGCCTTCTTTACGGTCCAGTTCTCACATTCGTACATGATGACTGGAAAAACCATAGCTTTGCCTATACAGACCTTTGTCATCAAAGTGATGTCTCTGCTTTTTAATACGCTGTCTAGGTTTGTTATAGCTTTTCTTCAAAGGAGCAAACGTCTTTTAGTTTCATGGCTGCAGTCACCGTCCCCAGTGATTTTGGAGCCCAAGAAAAGAAAATCTGTCATTGTTTCCATTTTTTCTCATCTATTTACCATGAAATGATGGGACCAGGTGCCATAATCTTAGTTTTCTGAATGTTGAGTTTTAGGCTGGCTTTTTCACTTTCCTCTTTTATCTTCATCAAGAGGCTCTTTAGTTCCTCTTCACTTTCTGCCATTAGGGTGGTATTATCTGCGTACCTGAAGTTATTGATAATTCTCCCGGCAATCTTAATTCCAGCTAGTGATTCATCCAGGCTGACATTTTGTGTGATGTCCTCTGCACATAAGTTAAATAAGCAAGGTGACAATATACATCCTTGACGTACTCCTTTCCCAATTTGGAACCAGTACATTGTTCCATGTTAGGTTCCAACCGTTGCTTCTTGACCTGCAAACAGGTTTCTTAGGAGGCAGGTAAGGTGGTGTGGTATTTCCATCTCTTTAAGAATTTCCCACAATTTGTTGTGATCCCCACAATCAAAGGCTTTAGTGTAGTCAATGAAGCAGAAGTAGGTGTTTTTTTGAAAATCTCTTGCTTTTTCCATGATTCAGTGGATGTTGGCAATATGATCTCTGCTTCCTCTGCCTTTTCTAAATCCATGACCTTTTCCCCAAATAAGATAACAAGTGGCAGGGATTAGGTCCTCATATCTTTGAGAGTTTACTTTCCAGCCTACTTCAGGTATATCAGTTCAGTTTAGTCACTCAGTCGTGTCTGATTCCTTGCGACCCCATGGATTAGAGCATGCCAGACTTTCCTGTCCATCACCAACTCCCAGAGCTTGCTCAAACTCATGTCCATCAAGTCAGTGATGCCATCGACCATCTTGTCCTCTGTTGTCCCCTTCTCCTCCTGCCTTCAATCTTTCCCAGCATCAGGGTCTTTTCCAATGAGTCAGATCTTTGCATCGGTGGCCAAACTATTGGAGTTTCAGCTTCAGTATCAGTCATTCCAATGAATATTCAGGGTTGATTTCCTCTAGGATTGACTGGTTTGATTTTACAGTCCAAAGAACTCTCAAGAGACTTCTCCAACATCACAGTTCAAAAGGATCAATTTTTTGGCTCTCAGCATTCTTTATGGTCCAACTCTCACATCCATATATATATATGTGCCTGTGTGTAGGTACATGGGTGTGCATATATGTGTATGTGCATGTGTGTGCATCTGAGTGTATATTTGTGTATACATGTATGTGTATCTTCACAGGGTGTGCATGTTGGTACACATGTGAGCAGTTACATGCATGTAAGTGTATGTATGAGAATGTGTGATAAATATGCATGTGTGTGTGTGTATTATTTACTGGAAAATGGGCTATCCATGTGATCTTTGCTTAAAATATTTTATTAAAGTTCTGAAATGTGAATCAGTTGGAAGCCTGTTCTATTGACTCAGTGCTCTCCCAACAGATGGTCAAATAAATACAATATTTCTACCTTCCCAGAAATCATCTTAAGCACAAAATTGTTATCGTTTGTTGGAAAAGAGCAATCTTGTTTAAATGCTAGTAAACAAGCAAGACATGCCTCTTTTACCTCTGCCTGAACCTCAGAAAGAGGGCCCAAGTGGGAGTTCATCATAATGAAAAATGCATTAGGATTGTATTGATGGCACAGAGGGTCTATTACTCAGTTTTAATCTCAGCCAACCAGGTACAAAGGCACTGGTCCATGAACCCTGACCTGAAAGAATCAGGGAAGGTTTAATGAAAGCCAGACAGTGGCCCTAAAGAAGGGGTTTTTTAACTTTCTTTTCTTCTTCATTTAAAAACCTGTATATAGGAATTATATTTGAGTTTTAGGAGGACTGGAAGGTGTTACAATCTGCACTGTTGGTTATTACAATGAAGAGACTAGGAAAGATGGAGCCATGGTGAGTTAATTGCATTAGAGCAACTTCTTAAAGGCTTAGAGTGTATATGTATGTGTGTTTGTGTGTGTGTGTGTGTGTGTGTATGCTTCCCAGGTGGGTGGCTCAGCGGTAAAGAATCCACCTGCAATACAGGAGTCACAAGAGACTCAGGTTCAATCCCTGGGTCAGGAAGATCACATGGAGGAGGGCATGGCATCCCACTTCAGTATTCTTGCCTGGAGAATCCCATGGACGGAGGAGCCTGGTGCGTTATAGTCTGTATGGTCACAAAGAGTTGGATACAGCTGAAGCAACTGTGAATGCGTGTGTGTATATATATATATAATAATATTAAGCATCTATGTGTTATATACAAATAAAAGGGAGCCCATTCAATAGTGTGTTGGGCACTAAGCCAGTAGCTACCATGGACATTTACTTCTAGCTGCTGGCAGTGCCCATCTTCCCCACACCACCCCCAACCCCATGTTGTAATATACCACAGTTTCTCCAGAGATTGTCAGATGTCTCCTGGGGCCAGTGAGGCTCCTGGTAGAAAACTGCTGCTCTAGAACTTTGTGCTCCAGGGGTCACCTGCAGGAGCATCACCTGGGAACTTGTTAGCAATTCAGAAATGCAGATCTCATTCCGGACCAATTAAAACAGATTCTGCATTTTAACCAGCTCCCCAGGTGATTCATAAGCACATTAAAATCTGAGAACTGCTACTCTGAGAAGTAGAGGAAAGGGCTGGTGAGATGGGTTGGGGGTAGATCCTGGAAAGGCTTGAACATGTTGTTACAGTTTTAAGTTTAACTCTGTAGGTAATGAAGCTATATTTGATGTTTGTTTTATATCAAAAATTTATTTTCGAAATACTGACTGGCAGGCTGATTTTGCCCATTTACCATTCTTCTTACCCTTCTTACTACCTCAGCCTCAGGTTTAGGGAGAATGATGAATGCCAGCCCCAAAACTTTGTTTCACAGTCTCCCCTGAAGCTTTGGGGGCCCTGAGACTCTATTCTAGGCAGGAGTTATTTCCGGAGTTTCTAGGAAAGCTCTTGCCAACTCAGATGGCATGCCCCTTTTCATTTAGATCTTTCTTCTTTCCTGGGAATGAAAAGATGGTTTGAATTCCAGGAGCCATCTTTTTTTTTTTTTACTTATTTATACATTTTATTTTTGGCTGTGCTGGGTCTTCGTTTCTGCACAGGCTTTTGTTGTGGGGAATGGGGGCTACTCTCTGGAGACAGTGCAGGAGCTTTTCACTGGTGGCTTCTCTTGTGGTGGGGCCTGGGATCTAGGGCGGGCGGGTTCAGTGACTGTGCCTTTTGAGCTCTAGAGTGCAGGCTCAGTAATTGTGGCGCCTGGGCTTAGTTGCTTTGCAATATGTGGGATCTTCCTGGACCAGGGATTGAACCCACATCACCTCATTGGCAGGTGGATTCTTTACCACTGAGCCTTCAGGCAAGCCCTCTGGCAGCTGTCTTTAAAGTCTGAGAAGAAGAAGCCCTCCCTGAGGATGGTGGAGTACAAAGTTGGAGGGAACCTGAGTCAAAGAGAAAACTATACCCTAATCTTGTTTAAACCTTGCAGAAGTTTATTATTCACAGATGAATGCAATTCCTAACTGATTAAGATTGCTATTGATGTGATGGATGAATTGAAGAAAAAGAGAGCCGTGCAGAAACTATTGAAATAGCCTGGGTGGGAGATTGGGAGAATGTAAATAAAAATGAAGAGGAATTTAAAATCTGATGTTCTTTGAGGTATGATTCTTTAAAAATTTGTCTGTGGAAAACTGGCCATGTCGTTTATAAACATTTGAAAGTCAGGGGAAGGAGTGGATTGTGATAATGCCATGAGTTTGACTGGGGACATACTGAACTTGAGATTCATCAGACAGTTAGATGTGTGTATCCAGCAGATACTTGCTTGGAAGAGAAGGTGCCTGTGAACACAGAAGGACGCTGGTGAATGGAAGGTAGGCAGGAATAAGGATTGGCAAGATGAAGGGAGGACGAGAAGAGGGTGATCTTGGCACATCACTGAACTGGAAAGAGAATAGAGAAGCGTGACCGAGAGTTATGGGCTGGGAGTTATTAAGGAATTTCTTCTGAACAGGTTCCACCCAAGGGATTTTTACAGTGATGTTGAAAGATGGAATTCATAGGACCCGGAGCTATTTTATGAGGAAGTCCACTTGCTCAGGGAGCACTTCTTTCTCTGCAGTGACCTCATAAATCATTGAGGTCAAGTGTTTGTTCATTCTCTGCAGTTAGGCTGAGTAACTGAAGCCTCCTCCATCTTTTCCACTCTCCCAGGTCTGCTGTGACTCCTCAGACTTGTGCTTTAGTGACTGCTGTCAGGGAAACGGGCGATCCATGTTGTGTATGGCGTGGCCAAGGTTACTGCCTTTCAAAAATATTTCCCATATTTTTTTCCTCCTTCACTACTTTTGCATACCCAAAGAAATTAATTCCCCAAAGGTGGGCTTATTAAACAGCTGCAGATACAGGTTATAGGTGAGGTGTGTACAGGGATGCAAAGATATTAAAGCCATGATCTAAATCTCAGGATTTTATGACTGAATGGGAACCAGATAAGTGTGTTAAGTGATTTTTAGTAAGACGTGTCCCGGGGTGCTCTGGTTCTAAGAGTGAAAGACCTAAGGGTGACATCTGGAGATAGGACTTTCTGCTGGGGTCCATGTGCTTGCTTCTGGTCCTTTGGGAATGTTTCTTCGGTCTTCTTTTGTCTCTTGTCCATTTAACCTCATTGTCTTATAGCAATTCCCACCTTCACAGAGAAACAACCTAAATCTCATCCATTTTTGTCCCTTCTCAAAAATGAGTCTCATTATAGCCACAGTTTCTTATTTCATATTCATGGTCTCTTTTCTGAAATTATGAAATCCCAATGGTCTGAAAAACAAGTTTTTTTCTTCTTTAATAACTCATATGTAGCAAACCCCTCCCTGAACTTCTATGAGATGCTATATTTCCTTTATTCATCCAGAGAACATTCATCTTACTGCTGGAAGAAGCATTAATATGTTTAGTCAAGGAGTGCTGCCTCATACCATACTATAGCAAACTCTACTAACACATTTTTATCATTTGAAAAATTCTGAATTCCCAAACACTCTGGTACTGAGAGTTCTGGATGAGAAAATGGGGGCCTGTAATGTTCTCAATATCCTCCTTAATGTGAAGAAGATGAAAAGAGGAGGTTATAGTGTCTGGGAGAATGGAGGCATCATGGTCATTTACAAAGGATGCCTTGTTTTGACCAGAAAATCTGTGGGAATCAACTGAAAAGCCATTAGAAGTAAGTGAGATGGCTGAACTCAAAGTAAACAGACACCTCAAAGTCCAGCCCTTTACCAGCTTCTGAGACTAATCTTAGAATTTAAGGCAGCACCACGGGGCTTCCCTCGTGGCTCAGATGGTAAAGAATCTGCCTGCAATGCAGAAGATCTGGGTTCGATCTTTGGGTCAGGAAGATCCCCAGAGGAGGGACTGGCAACCCACTCCAGTATTCTTGCCTGGAGAATCCCAGGGACAGGGGAGCCTGGTGGGCTGCTGTCTATGGGGTCACACAGAGTTGGACATGTCTGAAGCTACTCAGCAGCAGCAGCAGCAAGAACATGCACAAACAAAGCCTACAACAAAAAAAACCTAGTTTATTAGTTTAAATGACTGAGATCAAATGTGTAATCCAAATTTAAGAGCTGGGTTCCTGCCCTTACTTGCAGTCCCACTCTAACATCTCACTCTGACGTCCAGTTTCCCCAAGATCCCTGGGGATGGTAGCTCTGATTCTAAACAGCAGCTCAATGACAAGAGAGTCAAGGCTTGCTCCATGAGCTCTTTAGTCCTACCTGCCTCACTGATCTCTTTTCACAAGTTCCTTGGATCTGCTGAGATCCCAAGCTTCTACCAGGCTTGATTCTGCCCCTGTTCTTCCCTCCAGCCCTAGCTGTCTTTAGAATGCTGCCCCTTGCGTAATTATGAATGCCAACTTTAGCCTTTCTGAGAAAAGATATTCAGAAAGCTTTGTAGTGACTTTACCTTGAATGATTGTGCAACACATCATTATAAACAACCTCAAGACTCACAGAAACAGGTTGGCGCAGCTGTGCCTCTATGCCCAGAAAAGTCATTGAGTCTTGGTGACATTTTAAATCAGAACAGTGACTAATGATGCACCTGGGATCTAAACTCTGAATCATACGAAACCATTCATTGTCTCTATGCAGCTCAAGCCATGGGAACTCTTGTGTATGGCACATGTTTGAGCTTCACGTATTAATATGAGCAGACTTACAGAAGGAATCTGTTTGGAGAAGCGAGTGTCCACCTTCTGAATATTCTTTTCCTCTCTCTTCCTCCCTCCCTCTCTTCCTTCTTTCCCAGCCTTTTGCTATTTGGCATTCACTTAGTTTTCTTACCTGAAAAATGGAGATAATTATAGTATCTTTCTTACAGAGTTGTTTCAAAGATTGCATGAGTTGGTATCCATACAAAACCCTTGAGTGCTTGGAGCAAAGTAAATGTTTTTAAAGCATCTGTGATTATTGATGCCAACTGTCAGGCTCAGTTCTAGGGGCTGTGAATTCAAAGATGAAAATCATAGGTTTTGCTCTTATTAAAAGTCTCCATTATTTGTATATATTTTGTATTAGCAGGATGTGCTTTTCTAAAGTGTGGACTCTGGCATGAGTGGTCTGGATCTAGAGCCAGCTCCATCCTGTTGCTGGGGGCTTCCTGGTGGCTCAGATGGCAAAGAATCTGCCTGCAATGCAGGAGACCCAGGTTTGATCTCTGGGTTGGGAAGATCCTCTGGAGAAGGGAATAGCAACACACTCTGGTACTCTTGCCTGGAGAATTCCATGGATAGAGGGGCCTGGCAGGCTACAGTTCATGGGGTTGCAAAGAGTCAGACATGACTAAGTGACTGTTACTTATTAACTATATGACCTTGGGCAATGTTCTCAGTCTTTCTAATCTTAGTTTTCTCCAATGAAGATAATAATAATTCCTGTCTTACAGATTTTTTTGTGTGTGAGTAATAAAGGACCTAAGACAGCAAAGCGCTTGAATAACAGAACATCCAGAGTAGGTTATCAATACTAGTTCCCTTATTTGCAAGTTATTACTGATTGAAGGTCCTGAGATGGCCCTCAATAGGACTTGACCTTAGGATTCTCATCTTTGTGGATGGGATGGGGAAAGGATGGGATCTGTCATGCTGCTCTGAATCTGGTATACAGAAAGTTACTTAATTTGAATACTTCTTCCCTAATATATTGGCTGGAGAAGGCAATGGCAAGCCACTCCAGTACTCTTGCCTAGAAAATCCCATGGATGGAGGAGCCTGGTAGGCTGCAGTCCGTGGGGTCGCTAAGGGTCGGACACGACTGAGCGACTTCACTTTCACTTTTCACTTTCACACATTGGAGAAGGAAATGGCAACCCACTCCAGTGTTCTTGCCTGGAGAATCCCAGGGACGGGGGAGCCTGGTGGGCTTCCGTCTATGGGGTCACACAGAGTCGGACATGACTGAAGTGACTTAGCAGCAGCAGCAATATATTGGCTAAGTCCAGACAGCTGAGGGACCACATGGAAGACAGAGGGATTCTCCATTGATACTGTCTGATTTCAGATCTCAATTTTTATTCAGGGTCTGATTCTGTGACTAGCATGTCTACTTAACTTCTCAAGTTCTGTTTTTCCATATATAGCATGGGCATCATATTATAATAACCACTAGCTCTGGCAACCGACTCCAGTGTTCTTGCCTGGAGAATCCCGGGGATGGGGGAGCCTGGTTGGCTGCCGTCTATGGGGTCACACAGAGTCGGACACGACTGAAGTGATGCAGCAGCAGCTCATAGTAGTTATGGTGAAAGTTAACCAAGGTAATCTAAGTAAGGATTTGAGTACAGCTGACATACCTGACATGCAGTAAGTGTTCTATTAAGTTGGCAATCGTTATTGTTGTTTGATTAGTATTTGATTCTTTGTTTGTGAAACAGCTTGTATAGCTAGGGCTCTCAGCCTCTCCTTACTCTAGTTTTATTTTTACTCACATGAATATTTATTTTAATTTTAATAACTTTTCTTATTCCAAAAGCATACATGTTCATCACTGGGAGAAATATCAAAAATTTCTGTTTGTGTTTGCTAATCCTCCACCTGTGGGCAGAATGGGAGTCACAGTGGGTGAGGAGATAAAACAGGGTGACTGGACCCTGTGCTTTTAACTATTGGTTGGCATTCAGGATCATAGAAAATGGTCACCAGAAATCATTTGTTATCTGGAAAGAAAGTATTGGCTGGAATAACTACCTTTATATTTTCTCTCTTGATATTGTACTTTTGTAATGTTTTAGGAAGAAAGTCAGATTCAGTGCTGTCATGTCATCCTTGAGAGTGGACATATACTATCAGTCACTGTTCTCATTTACGTGATATTTCTAGTGTAAGTCTGTACTAAGCAACAGGTGATGCTGTCAATAGCCATCATTTATTAGGCAACAGGTCCCTCATGTGGCTTTCCTGGTGGCTCAGCAGTAAAGAATTCACCTGCAGTGCAGGAGACAGTGGTTTGATCCCTGGGTCAGGAAGATCCCCTGGAGGAGGCCATGGCAACCCACTCCAGTATTCTTGCCTGGAGAGTTCCATGGACAGAGGAGCCTGGCAGGCTACAGTCTATAGGGTCGCAAAGAGTCAGACATGACTGAAGTGACTGAGCATGCATGCACATGTGCAGGCCCTTCATGCATCATCTCATTTGTTCCAAATGGTCAGCTTGTGAAATAGTTATTAGTTCCCCTCTGTAGTCATGAGAAAACTAGCCCTAGATTAAATAACTTGCCCAAAATAAAAAACTAGGATTAAAGCCAGACTCAATATGGCTTCAAGGTTTTTTAAGCTACTGTGTCTCCAAAACTGATTTAAACAAACAAAACTTTCAACAATAATCTTTACTAAAGGAAAAACTGAATAAATTCTCCTAGGAACACAAATAGAATACACACAAAAAAACATAAAGATCAAACAGCCAAGTATATTTTTCACAACCTTTCGTACACATTCAAACATAACCATCTAGTCCTGATAGTTGAAAAGCTAATATAGTCACTCAGTTCATAAAACTTTGACCTCAGTTAATTCATCAGGTAGAAGGAGATCATGATGAACAAACAGACAGGAGCAATCAAAAATTGCATATAAAATTTTGGAGACAACAGAATACAAATGACTTTCTAAATGCAGGTTTCTCTTATCATTTTATGTAAGAAACACAACCTTAGACCTTCCTGACATTGCAGTAATAATGAAGGAAGGCTCTTATGCACAAAATGATTAAAGCATTTAACACGCAAAGTGAGCACTGGGGAGAAAGTCTTGTCTTCATTATAACAGTGTTGTGCAACAGAATGGATATAATCTCCCTTAGGTTTTACTAAACATCCAAGCTCTTTAATTTACTTTATTTTATTCATTTGAATTCACCTTGGATTTAATAAAGGAAAAAACTTCAAAACCTCACAATAAATGACAAGGTGCAGTTGACAAGATACTGTGAAAATCAACTCACCCTGAAGTCACATTGGTTGGTGGCCAAATATTTTGTAGGGTGAGAGCAAGCATATTGATTATTAGAAGATAGTAATTAAAATAACTGTCTGTGCTGCTGTTCAGCTTAACTTATGATCCTGATATATCTCATGAATTTTGCTTCATATTGAAAGAATTTTCTTAAAAGAAAAACAGCCCCCAAAGTAGATTATAGCATTTGCATAGCACTTTGCATATAAATTCTCTCTGAAGGTAGTTGGCTGTCTAGAAACTCTTCTTTATAATATCATTGTACCTTAGATGCTGGGGATGTCTTGGCCTCTACTTATGTATCAGGTACAGCTTTTATATTCTTGAGTAATACTGAAGGCTGGGATATGAGAACTTGCAACATTTTGCTGAAAAATTATTTTCAAAATGGTTTCCTTTTAGTAAAAATAAACCATGACTATTTTAGTAAATGTATCAAAGGAAGAAAATTAAATTTTTTTGCAGTTCTATCATCATAGAATAAATATTGTGTTCACCAGTGTTTTTATGTGTGTATATATTTAAAATAATAATAAATAGTGTGTGTGTTAGTCGCTTAGTTGTGTCCGACTCTTTGCAATCCCACAGACTGTAGCCCACCAGGCTTCTCTGTCCATGGAATTTTCCAGGCAAGAATACTTGAGTGGATTGCCATTCCCTTCTCCAGAGGAACTTCCCAGACCAGGGATCAAACTATGTTCTCCTACGTTGCAGGCAGATTCTTTACTGTTGAGCTACAGGGAAGTCCTATGAAAAATAAATTGGATTTTATCAAACATATGCTTTTTTTTTTCCTTATCAAAGGTCAGTGACTGTGTCTGTCTTTGTCACTATTGAGGTTCCAGCACAGTGTCTGGAACATAATGAGGGCTCAATAGATATTTGTTGAATAGATAAATACTTTATTACAAATCATACATTTAGTTACATATGATCTTAAAGCATCTTTTTAATGACAACATAATATTCCATTCCATGGATATATTATAATTTATTTAGCTGAGTTCCTTTGATATTATGGATTTTTCACTATTTCAAGTGACAATAAAAATTTCTGTAGCAAAATCTTTTCTTAAAAGTCCACTTCGAATTCTTTGAAATTGTCATTACAAAGAATAAGCAAAATTTTTAAAATGTTGTTATCTATTATAGAAAAAAACCACCAAACATATTTAAATATCTTACTTTGACATAAATACATGTATGAGTGACATTTCTCACCTTTTGTGACTTGCAGATCTTTGGGGACAAATACAGAGAAAAATTTAGTTAGAAAGTGAGCCTAATTGACTAGCATCTATTTCTTAGTGAGGTTTTATTTTTCTCAGTGTACTTCCTATGAAATGAATTAAATCCCCAAATTTGGAAATTGCAAAAGCTATCAGAATGAGCACCTTTTAAATGTCAATCATTAATGTTATTTAGTGTTTTAAAAGACCATTCTTTAGGCAGCAAAACCTGACCACTTTGTCATTTAGGGTGAATGAAATTTCAGTAGATGAATGTACTTCATTGGATAGAGCAGATCAGTAATTCATCCTAAATCTCATTTTTGAAAGTAAATACAGCTGGAGCAATAATGTATGTCCCAGAGGTGTCAGGTTAGGAAGGATTTAACACTTCACAGTAAACTATAAATAAACAGGATCATTTTGAAGAGCTATTGCACACTCATTAGTGTTGAAGAAGGAATTTGTAAATAAAGTAAACATCAGCCAGCAATTGTGGTGATAATAATATTTCACAATTCTTCATTATCAAAGAAAGAGAAAATACACGATCAAGAAATGGAGATGAAGAGATTTTCCAATTACTTTTTCACACTGAGCGTATGTAATTAATCCTCTTGGATATAACCCTTTAAGTTTACGAAATAGAGTGTTCCTCGTATGGTCCAAGTATTCCAAAAAGTCCATGAACTCCTTGAAAGTAATTTTCTTGAGCTGTCAAGTTGGATATAAAATGAGTACTACACACTTTAATTTTAAGAAGCATGAAAAAGACAACGCCATGAAAATTTAGTAACAAGTTGGATGATGGTGAATTTATACAGTATTCAAAGAGAAAATCTCATGGAACTGAGAAAACCAACTATGATACATGCTCAGAAACAGTAGGAGCAAAATCAGAGAACACAGATCATATTTAAAATATGATGTCTGGTATACCTAAGAGTTAAGGAAGTGATGCCTTTTCAAAATGCAGCTTACTATAAACTTATTGATATGTGTATATGAATATTGTGATGGTTAATTTTATGTGTCAACTTGACTTGGTTAAAGGATGCCCAGATAGCTCTGGAAATATTTTTTTTCTGTGTGTGTCTGTGAAGTTGTTTCTGGAAGTGATTAGCATTTGAATTAGTAGACTGAGTGAAGACACACCCTCCCCAGTGTGGGTGGGCATCTTTCAATCTGTCAAAGTTCTGAATAAGGAAAAGGTGGAGAAAGTGCAAATATACTCACTCTACTAGTGCTGAGGCATCTTCTCCTGCACCCAGATATCACTGTTCCTGGTTTTCAGGTTTTCAGACTCAGACCAGGATTTCCACCATCAGTTCCCCCAGTTTTCAGGCCTCAGACTAACGGTGTTTCTGGTTTTCCAAATTGCATAGGCAGATTGTGGGAATTCTTTTGTGAATTCCATAATGACATGAGCCAATTCCTAAAACAGATATTTTTTTTACACATCTCTCTATATATAGCCTATTGGTTCTATTTCTCTAGAGAACCCTAACTCAAACAAACATAAAAGTTTTCCTTTTACGTGTTTCTCCCAAGAACAGAGTAAAAAGATGGCAATATTGGAAAGTCTACCAATTTTCTGCTACTGCCTCAGCTGTCTTCATGCTAATTTGCTGTCTGCGTGTTTTAACTTAGTTGTTATCAAATAGGCCTATGGACATGGTGGTAATTAGATTTTAAG
Source organism: Moschus berezovskii (assembly GCF_049115385.1). Taxonomy (NCBI): domain Eukaryota; kingdom Metazoa; phylum Chordata; class Mammalia; order Artiodactyla; family Moschidae; genus Moschus; species Moschus berezovskii. The sequence goes on from NC_142472.1 coordinate 36,807,462, forward strand.
AGCAGAACATGGATTATCTTGCAAGTTGTTATAAGGAACCAGAGTATTGTTCTTTTAGATTCCTTTTCTCTCTGCCCGCCCCCGCCTTATTCTGATTTTAGAAAATTATTTTGGAGATTTGGTATAGTGATACGTTTTTCTTGTCATGTGTGTGAGAAAATTTCAAAAGTTGAGATTTTCAGAGGGAAGAAACGCCTTTGCGAAGGGATCTTGTTTTGTATGAATTAAGAGCAGCTCAAAGATCTAATAATTCTACCCTTCATTTATTTATTAATTCACTCAACAGATATTTACTCAGTGCTCTTTGCTTTCTTATATACAGAAGATATACACCTTATGTTCTTGTAGCTCCTGTTTTAATTGGAAAGGTAAAAATAAATAATGAATGTATACAAGACTAAACCAACTAACATGAACTATTTATAACTTGTGATAAGTGTTATGAAGGACAAAAACAATGACCTGAAATTAAGAAGGAGCAAGTTTACTTTTTCTATTGTGGTCAAGGAAGTCTTGCCCAAGGAAGCAAAATTTAAGTTGAGAACTGAAGGATGAGGAGGACTAGGTCATCCAAAGAGTGGGTAAAGAATGTTCTGTGTAGAAAATGACTCTGTACAAAAGCCATGAGGCTGACAGGAGCCTGCTATATTTGCAAACCTCAGAGTAAACCCGTGTGGATAGTATCGTGAGCAGGTAAGAGAAAGGGATTAAGTGAAGCTGCTGAGGTTGACAAGACCATGACATGCAGGATCTGTGAGGCATGAGAAAGAAGTTCAGCTTTTATCCCAAGTATATTCCTTAAAGGTTTTATCAGCAATGTGACATGATCAAATCTGATTTATGTTTTAAGATGATTCTGGCCCTGAGTGTAGAAATACAGTGAAAACTAGAAAGAGTGGAAGCAGAAACCTTGTCAAGAGTTGTAAAAGTTTTGACTAGAAAATGATAATAGTTAGCAGAGAATATGGAGGGAAGTGGGTTTATTTGAGATTTAGTTTGATAGCATCAATTCATCATGGGTAATAAATTGTATTAAATGTATAGGAGTTAAGAGAAAATGCACAATGAAGAACTAATACAACTTTGGCTTGTGCATCAGGATAAATGGTGACACCATTTTACTGAACTGTAGCTGACTGTGGATTTCCCAGGTGACTCAGTGGTAAAAGCCAAGGCAGGAGACACAGGTTTGATCCTGGGTCAGGAAAATCCCCTGGAATAGGCAATGGCAACCCACTCTAGTATTATTGCTTGAGAATCCCATGGACAGTATTCTTGCGGGCTATAGTCCAAGGGGTTGCAAAAGAGTCAGACATTGACTTAGCTACTGAAACAACAACAAAAAGTTAACTAGAGTTGCTCCTTAACTAATAATGCTCAGAAATGTTTATATAGATGCAATTTAAGTTATTCATTGTATAGCTCATTGAGTCTATTCTCTTGGTATCTAAGCTCTTTTCAAATATCCTTTCAATTGTATATTGATGAACTCCCGCTTTGGGATCGAAGTGTTCATTTTCCTACTTTTTTTTCTGGAGGTGTAGGCTGCTGATGGCTCACAACGGAGTTCCTCCCTGACATTTACCCTCAATCCAAGGGAGATGAGGCCACCTTGCCCAGGTTACACCTCTTCCCCAAGGGATGACTGTCATCCAATAGCTGTGAATGTGCAAGGCGGTGGGAGTACCACCACCTCTACCCAACTCTGAGACTTCTGTTGCAACCACACTGCATTTTAGCTTCTTCTTTTACAGTCTTGTTCTTCTTTTACTGCCTTACTGTAGTTCATTTGAGTGATCCCTAATAAACTCCTTGCATGAAAATCTGTCTCAGTCTATTTCCAGAGTAACTGACCTACAAAACACACCTTCAAATTTGATTTTAACCTAATACGAATAATACCATTGTTGCCCCAGTTGTTCCATGTTGGAAAATGCCTTTTCTTTGATTATACTTCTGATTAACTTTCTGCCACGTTTGTGCATTGTTGTTGTTTAGTCACTAAGCTGTGTCCAACTCTTGTGACCCATGGATTGTAGCCTGCTAGGGGTCTACTGTAGCCTGTAGCTAGCTGTCCATGGGATTTCCCCAGCAAAAATACTGGAGTAGTTTGCCATTTCCTTCTCCAGGGGATCTTCCTGACCCAGGGATTGGACCTGTGTCTCCGGCACTGGCAGGCAGGTTTTTACCACTGAGTCACCAGGGATGCGCCTGTTTGTGCATTAGCCATACCCTAATACATCACCTACAAGTTCATGTTTCAGACTCTTTAAACATAGTAAGAACCTAAAAATAGATGCAAGACTGAGTGTAGGATGTTTTTAGATTTTAAAAACTATTTTACAGTTGTGTTGACACACCTAATTCAAAAGCAGTTTTTCTTGAGACTCACTTTACCAATCTTCTTCAGATTGTTCAATTTAGTCATAGAAACAATTGTTTTCTTTACATTCTCATGTTGTCTGTTTGTGTACTACATGATTCAATTACATAATTACAATTATATATAAAACTTGCATAAACAGACTTGGAAACACACAGAGCCAAGGGTAAACTCACCTGGTGAATAGACCTCACCAGGTGTAGTAACCTACAAGTGGTGATGGGTCAGCGATTTTAGGTCACAGCATCACGTGTGTTTGACAGCACGAAAGGTTAATTCACTGAGTTAGGTGAGTAGAAGTCTTAGAGCTTCCAGACCTAGCCTGATGAAAGACTCAAGGGAATCCAAGACTTGATCTTATCTGACGGATGCTGAATTGATAAAACAGAATTATATTGCGCAGGAGACCTGCTATCTTCCAAGAGACTAGGATTAGAAACCAGGTTTCTGACTCTTAGGTTAGTATTCCTTCAACTACACTACACTGTAAACCCAGGCTAGAGAGATTAATTAAGATTTATAATTTATTCACAAACCTTAGACTTTCAGAAGTAGCGTTAAAATATTTATGTCCAATGCTCATTGGAATATATGGGAGGTAATACATTCTGTTACTTGTTTAGTATTCTGAACTGAGAATCACCTTCCCTGACACCCCAATCAAGCTGCTGCTGCTGCTGCTGCTGCGTCACTTCAGTCGTGTCCGACTCTGTGTGACCCCATAGACGGAAGCCCACCAGGCTCCCCCGTCCCTGGGATTCTCCAGGCAAGAACACTGGAGTGGGTTGCCATTTCTTTCTCCAATGTGTGAAAGTGAAAAGTGAAAGTGAAGGCGCTCAGTCGTGTCCAACCCTTAGCGACCCCACGGACTGCAGCCCACCAGGCTGCTCCATCCATGGGATTTTCTAGGCAAGAGTACTGGAGTGGCTTGCCATTGCCTTCTCCACCCAATCAAGCTAAGATTAACTAAATCTGAGGTAATGAAGATATAGGTAGACTAGTCCACACATGTAATTATGAAAACAGCTTTTAACAAGAAGTGGCAGGAATAGAGATGCAGATGTAGAGAACGGACATGTGGACATGGGGTGGGGCCAGGGATTTGGGGTGAACTGGGAAATTGGGATTGATGGACCCTGCACTGCCATTCATAAAACAGATAGCTAGTGGGAACCTGCTGTATAGTATAAGGAGCTCAGCTCCATGCTCTGTGATGACCTAGATGGTTGGGATGGGAAGTGGGAGTGTGGAAGGGAGGCTCAAGAGGAGGGGAATTTATGTATACAAATAGCTGATTCTCTTCATTGAACAGCAGAAGCTAACACAGCATTGTAAAGCAACTACACTTCAATTAAACAAACAAAAAAAAGAAGTGTCTAGCATTTTCGTTGCTAAAATGTCACATTATCATGGTGATAATGAATACATGTTCTAGCCAAACCTTTTCAGAGCAAAAATAAATCAAACTGCTCTTTTCACTTTTAAAAGAAGAAATTACACAAAACATTTTCTTCCACTATTTAGTGGAATCATCAAGAAAAGGAACTTCTAAAAACATTTTTTCAGCTTATATATCAACTGTAAAAATTCTAGTCTGAAATAACTGCTCCTTTATTTTAAAATATCATCAGTAGTCCCCTTTATTTAAAAATACTGTTATTAAAAAATGTTTATGGTATAAAATGTCACTTTTTGAGTTAATTTTTTTGCACAAAATTTTGTTGCACAATATAGAAAGATTTTTTTTTCTTCTCACCGTTTGAGTTGTTTGTACACATGCATACAAATATATTTGATTACATATATACCTATATTTGGGCTTCCCTCGTGGCTCAGACAATAAAGAATCTGCTTGCAGTACAGGAGACCCGGGTTTGATTCCTGGGTCAGGAAGATCCCCTGGAGAAAGGAATGGCACCCCACTCCAGTATTCTTCCCTGAAGAATCTGGTAGACAGAGGAGCCTGGTGGACTACAGTCCATGAGATCACAAAGAGTCAGACATGACTTAGTGACTAAGCACACACACACACACACACACACTATGAATACTAAGGTTTAAACACAATAAACCTTCATTTAGAGAAATGAATTTTATTATCTTTTGAGAATAAATAAGGAGCAGATCAATTATTCAGAATAAATTAACTGAAGGAGTGTTCTAATTAACATATGCACAGATAGTTATTAGCAACTCACACTGTTTATTGCTATGGGCCAAACTTTCTGAGCCCTTAGAAATTTTTCAGTTTTTGGCTATTACAAGTTGTGCTTCTGTGAATCTACTTGAACATACATATTTTGGTACACATATGTATATATGTTTCTTGGCTTTACACCTAGGGGTAGAATTGCTGGGTTATAGGCCACACATGGGCTTCCTTGGTGGCTCAGACAGTAAAGAATCTACCTGCAATGCAAGAGACCTGGGTTCAATCCCTGGGTTGGGCAGATCCCCTGGAGAAGGGCAAAGCAACCCACTCCAGTATTCTTGCCTGGAGAATCCCATGGATGGAGGAGGCTGGTGGGCTACAGTCCATGGGGTCACAAAGAATTGGATATGACTGAGCAACTAAGGACATGCACACACAGGGCATACACATGTTCACTTTTAGTGACCATTGCCGGTTTTCCATAAATGAAAAAAAATGAAGTCGCTCAGTCATGTCCAACTCTTTGCGACCCCATGGACTGTAGCCCACCAGGCTCCTCCATCCATGGGATTCTCCAGGCAAGAATACTGGAGTGGGTTGCCATTTCTTTCTCCAGGGGATCTTCCTGACCCGGGATAGAACCCAGGCCTCCCGCATTGCAGGTAGATGCTTTAATCTCTGAGCCTTCCTGCCAGCCCTGTTGTACACTGCTGTGTGCTCTCACCTACAGGTAGTCATTTTCACTTAGGCTATTCTGGTTCATGTAGGATGACATTTCATTATAGTTCTAATTTGCATTTCCATGAAGATTAATGAATAAACACTTCTATATAAGCCAGTTAGCCATTTGGATATCCCCTTTTGTGAAGTACTTATTTAGATCTTTCATCCATTCTTCAGCTGGATTGTTTATTCTTTGTCATATTGATTTGTACATATTCTTTATATATTTGTGATATGAATCCTTTTTAGATTTATTTATTGCAAGTATTTTCTTCTGCTCTGTAGATATGCAGTTGGTTTGTATCAGCCCTAGAACTATTGGATTGTTGCATGGTCAATCAATTCTGAGAGAAAAAAAACACTGGCTTTCATAACAGGAGGTTTGAGTTGAAGGCTGAAACCACTACTGTGTGATTCAGGTCAAGTTTCTTATTTCACCTTGAAGAATTGCTTCGCTCCTCTTGTAAGATGGAGTTAATACCATTCACAGTGTGTTGTGAGGGTTAAATGAGCTGTTTTAGTGACAGAGCCTAGCAGAATGCCTAGCACATATTAGATGCTTAATGTATTTTACAGAATAAAGGACAATAAAGTATTCTCTGTTTAATTTCATCTCAAGTATCTGATACTGCCATGGACTTTACAAATCTATAGCTAACAGTTTAGTATTATTGTAGATCTTCCCTGAGGCATGCCTTATATGTTGTGTTTTGATCCCTTCTTGTAACTCAAGGGAGTGAAAAAAGCGTGAAACAATCACTTTCTACTCTTGTTTCCTTAGATAGAGGGTTAGAATGTATTTTCTTTTGTGGGGGTAAAATGTATCAGATTTTATAGGAAAATAAATATGTTGGAAATATACAGATATCAAAAATTGTCAGAAATATTTTTAAGAGAAATAACTGAAGTGTATTTAATAGGACCTGGGCGTCCCAGGTGGCACAGTGGAAAAGAATCCACCTGACAATCCTGGAGACCAAAGAGACTCAGGTTTGGTCCCTGAGTCAGGAATGTCCCCTGCAGTAGGAAATGGCAACCCATTCCAGTATTCTTGCCTGGAGAATCCCAGGGGAAGAGGAGCCTGATGGGCTACAGCCCAGGGGTGGCAAGAGATGGACATGACTGAATGTGCAGTGAACCAAGACGCAGCAATAGCATCTAGTTAATGACTTCCAAATATTGTTCTCAGTAGGTTTTTTGTTTTTTTTTAGGTTTTGATGGATAATTTATAGGCTAAACATACGGCTACACTTCTACATTGTATTTTTTTCCTGTGGAAATGTTAATGACACTTATTTCTAGTTGTAAGGAAAGAGAAATTGTGACCTGTTTGATGTGACAGTGGCTAGTCCAGGAGCAGTCAAGTAGTTGTGCAAGTCAGCTTTCTGAGATCTTGTCATGATCTCAGTCAAATACCTGAACACAGACTTTAAGAACAATAGGGAAAGCTACCATTTCTGGAATTGAGAATTATCTAATCAGATTATCAAGTGGAAGTTCATGATTAATTTATGCTATCTTAAAATCTGACTTTCAGCATATCTGTGGTAGCCATAATGTTATTTACAGAGGTATCCAGTGCTCATTGTCTTGAAATCGTAGGCAAAAGAGCCTCACTTTCAAAGATACAAAACAAAAGAAGGAAAATTAAGCAAAATTCATATTCTTATTAGAGGAGCTACATTAATTACTCTATATTCTAGAAAGGTAGATTTAACCAGGTGAGGAGACACAGTATTCTGGCCTTCACTTTCTTTTTTATTATTTTTTATTTTTAAATTAAATTTATTTTTAATTGAAGGATAATTATTTTACAGTATTGTCTTGTTTTCTGCCAAACATCAACATGAATCAGTCATGTTTACATCAAGTGAGTATTCCAAGGGCATACAGAAGTTGCTATTCTCTCAGGCTAAAAAATGGTTTAAAATAATCCCCCACTTCTTTCCACTGATAACTATTTTCCTTCCTTCAGGAATTCATTTAGAAGAAATGGAAGGTTCTCAGAGTAGAATGCTTACTTTTACCGTTACTGAATTACCAAACTAGTTCCAAGTGACCTGTTGACTTCCAAGGTTTAATGGGTTAGTGGGTTCATGAAAACTCTAATGGGGGAGCACATAAAACCTGTATTGGACCACGTCCTTGTTGCAATAATAACAACAATTATTCTTTAAGGATTTGTCACTGAACTCGTCCTGTGTTTTCCGTTCTCTGAAATGTAACTAGTCCTTTGTAATGACCAGAGATTGGGCATACTGTTCAGTCACTGAGTGATTGTTTGCCAGTTCCAGAAATCCTATAGCATAATCCTTCCTTCACCCCATGTCAAATCTGCTTTAGGTTCTCAATATCATCCATGAGTCAGCTTGTTATATATTTATATTTAATGAGATACTTGATTCTCAATTTTGGATTGCATCTACTGGTTTAAAAATAAAAATGTTTCAGACACTTGAATATTTAAAATTTAAATTTAGACACCTTAACTTTAAATTAATTGAACAAATAAAATTGGACAGAATCAAGGGGTTGGGGCAGATGGGTGTTAAATGTCCAGCAATACCAGAAGGATCCAGGTAACTACAATATCTGCTTTGAAAATTTTATTAGAGATGTTGCTTGGAACAGCAAAGATCCAGCGAAGTTGCTCACTAGCTTTGGAGACCTTAAGAGATGTCAAGAAACATTGAAACCAAGGGCATCAGGTTCTCTCAGGCTTCCCAGGAGGATGGGATCTGCAGAAACCCTGGCCTGGAACTTGGGACAAAGGCAAAAGAACTCAGTTTTGGGCACAAAAGTGGAGGGCAGATATCCAGTGGAGATCTTATTCATGTCAGAAGTCAATCCATGGACCATGAAATAAGATTGCCTAAGATTTGTAATTTCTCCAGGTTACGCTTTTCGTCTTGTATATTTCCTATAGTAATTAACAACATCAGTAAAATATAAGATCTGAATGTGTTAGTTTTGGGGAGCAGTGATCAAAGTAGTTATTTACATTTTACTTAGATTCTTGCTGATAGAAGGAGTGATGTGAAAATCACCTAAAGGTATGTAATACAGAGAAGAAAGCAAGCCTGGACTTTCATTACTGGAATGCCCCTCACCTTTGTCCCTATTCCCATAGAGATCATTTAGAAACATTTTCAGAATATTGTGTTGAAATTTGTAACTTTCTGAAATCTTTAAAAATGTCCACAGAATTTACATTTAAAAGTACCAGTCTTGTCATGATAATGGAGGCACATATAATGGTGCAAGTGACTTACATATTTGAGTCATTCTAGAAACAGATTAAAAGAAGACAACTTCAACATCATACTAAAAAATGGTAACAAATAAAAGGTCAAATCATGGTATTATAGGTACAGATTCTATTGCTAACTGTAGCATTTATTCCCTATGTAGTAGTATATGTAGTTCATATTTTTATTATGCAAACCTTCTAACATACACCACAGTGCAGAAAATGATATAATGAACATCTGCATACCTGTTACCTGGATAATCAAGATTTTTCATACTTGCTTGATCTGTCTCTTGTTTTGAGCTGAAACATTATAAAGCACGTTGAAGATCTCATTTAAGGATTTTAAAGTTCCCAATGTGTTTTAATTTCACTTGCTTTTCATTTTACCAATCTTGCTGCATGTAATTGTAGCAGATAATACTATCATCACTTGATAGGGAAAGAAACTGAAACCCAGACTTTTGACTCATCTAAGATGGAGATTGCAGCCATGAAATTAAAAGACGCTTACTCCTTGGAAGGAAAGTTATGACCAATCTAGATAGCATATTATAAAACAGAGATATTACTTTGCCAACCAAGGTCTGTCTAGTCAAGGCTATGGTTTTTCCAGTGGTCATGTATGGATGTGAGAGTTGGACTGTGAAGAAAGCTGATCGCTGAAGAATTGATGCTTTTGAACTGTGGTGCTGGAGAAGACTCTTGAGAGTCCCTTGGACTGCAAGGAGATCCAACCAGTCCATTCTAGAGGAGATCAATCCTGGGTGTTCATTGGAAGGACTGATGCTGAGGCTGAAACTCCAATACTTTGGCTACCTCATGCGAAGAGTTGACTCGTTAGAAAAGACCCTGATGCTGGGAGGGATTGGGGGCAGGAGGAGAAGGGGACGACAGAGAATGAGATGGCTGGATGGCATCACCGACTCTGTGGACATGAGTTTGAGTGAACTCCAGGAGTTGGTGATGGACAGGGAGTCCTGGCATGCTGCGATTCATGGGGTCTCAAAGAGTCAACTGAGCAACTGAACTGAACTAAACTGAAGGTCACTCATGGCTCCAAAACCCGTGTACTTACACCAGCCCTAAGCGCCTAAACCTCAGACCCTGTTGTGTTTTTAACGTGGTTTGTTTATTTTTTTGCCTCAATTCTGTGTCTGTGATATCCAGTAGTTATCCCAATACATAAAGAGAAGCAAGACAATATAATCCAAAATGGATACACAAAAAAGAAATATTTGTGTTTGTAATTGAAAACAAATCAAACAGATGAAACATCAAGAAATGAAACAAAGCAAAACACTTGATTTTCCTAAAACTATTTTTTGTCAAAAAAAAAAAAAGAAAGTTTATCTCATCAGCAACCCATAGAATGTAAAGGATCCTAGTAACCTACTTTTATGTACAAATACTCACTAGGGGCCGTATTTCTTATAGTGCTACAGCCTCTATTTTGCTCTCTTATACAAACAAGGGATTTGGAGAAATTTAGAAAATAGGCCCAGCTATGCCTCTAGACATGGCTCAAGGCAATAGTGTAAGTAGGTCAAGAATGTTTCTTGGTTTTATTCCCACCATTTCCTTTTCTGTTTCTGTTTTCTCTTCAGGGGACATCATCAGTTTGATAACTTCCCCTAAATTTAATCCAGGCTATATTTATTGGGCTTATAATTTCTTCATGTTACCAGCATATCATATCACAATGTGTTGTTGTCAGGATGCTGTCAGTGGAGGGAGGTTGGGGGCCAGGGAGTGAGACTGGTGATGGGAGAAGCTAAGCACGGAATGTCAGCAAGAGCATTAGAAGTAGGACTTGGATTTTCCAAGCTGGGGCAGGGAGACAGCATTTGCTGTGGATGGACCAGCCTGAGCAAAGTTGTGAGGTATGTTAGTTATAGAGCTTAGTTAACAGGGAGTAGACCATGTGCTAGAGAACATTTTCAAGAGAGGAGTAGCAAGAGAGATTTGAGTGCAGTGGAAAGGGAAAGGAGCACACAAGGAGAACCCAATCATAATATATCAACAGGCACTTGATGTACTACTTCTTTTTAAAATTATTTTATTTTAATTTATTTATTTTTGGCCTGGCAGCAGTGGGATCGTAGTTTTCTCACCAGGGAAGTACAGAGTTTTAACCACTGGACCACAATGGACGTTCTGGTGGTTATTTCATTTAATCTTCACTTCAATCTGTGGGGTGTTGCAGAGTTGCAAAAGGGTTCTAGAAATGGTCAGAACTCAAATTCAATGGGTAGATTAATCCCAGAGAGGTGTTAGTTCCATATTTTCATCTCTAATTGTGTAATGGAAGACTTGTACTATGATTAAAGAAAAATTAGGGGGAGAATTTTCAGGGGTGGCAAATTGAAAGCTGGCTTTGCTATCTATGTCGTGTGAATCAAATTTACAACCTATATAACAGAGTCCTGCTATCGGTTTCCAAAGCAGTTCATCCCAGATCTGGCTAGATTTGCTCTGTGGTAAAAGGAAGATAGGGCTTCCCTGATGGCTCAGTGGTAAAGAATCTGCCTGCAGTGCAGGAGACCCAGGTTCAATCCCTGGATCAGGAAGATCCCCTGGAGAATAGTGAAGTGGCAACCCACTCCAGTATTATTGCCAGGAGAATCCCATGGACAGAGGAGCCTGGCAGGGTACAGTCCATGGGGTCACAAAAGAGTCAGACTTAACTTAGTGACTAAACAACAACAATAAAAGGAGGATAAGGTGCCATTCTCATCCTGAATTGGCAAGAAGAGCAGAGTGGCATCAGGCCAACAAACGTGGTAATGCTGTTTCCTCCCCTGTCGTGTGGGAGATGCTACTCTACTTCAGCAGTTGTTTGTGATGATTAAAATTAGACAGCCATTTCTGTGACAAGGAAGCTTTTCTTTTTATCCTGGACAATTTCACTTGAGACATTCCATTTAATTTTAATTTGACTTTAAAAATTTTAATCATTTTTCAGAGAGTTGGGACTGGGTAGGAAGGGGCTGAATTCTTTTTATTTGTATCAGAATGATAATAATAGAAAACTAAATGTGGACCCACAGCACCCATGTTTGGGGTCCTGGCTTGGCCACTTATGGAGGGGTCTGGAGTGACCCTCTTATCTTTTGAATCTCAAGTACCTGCAATTCACCTCATGTTGTAAAGATCTGCCATTTCAATAAAGAAGAAAGTGCTTTGTGAATTAGAATGTCTCTGGCTAACACTGGTACCATGTGCAGAATTGTCTTTGTGTGATTACAAGGTGACCAGCTATCCGTACTTACAAGATAATTCTGTCATCTTATCTGAGTCATTTAACAGGAACAAGTGGTCCAGAAGTCAGTACACAGGCTGACCTATGAATCACACTCTGCCTTCTTCTGAAAGATCTGCTGAATGTCATATGTTTAGCCAAAAAAATCACAGATATAATCCTTCATCTGTGTACCTGTACAATATCTCCATTTACTGAGTTCTTGGCATTTCCTATCATACACATGTACTAAGAATTGGTAAGAGAAGCAACTGAAGTTTTATCAAGATTTGAGTATTGATGGCTTCTTAAGATATAAAAACACACACATTCATTCTCTGAACAGATCTGGGTACCCACATAAAATATGGCTTCTGTTTTTCACATATGTAAAATTTCCATATGTGTTAATGCAGCAATACTTGAAGTCTTAAAGATTTTTTGGGTAACAAAAATGGCCCTCATTAGCCACAATTCTATCTTCATTGAAAAAAAGGAGGTAAGAGGATTGTTATTAAAAAATATGAACAGGCACCAAGAAAAAGTTTTGTCCTAGTAGATCTTATTTCATATGATCCACACATTTTTTACTTTCTTTGAAGCAGACATTGTTCCTGGAAAGAGACATTTTAGAGAAAGGACATTGTTTCATTTTCCAGAGCATTGTATCAGGTAGGTGAGCGGGTAGGCTGACTTCATTCTGTTTTCTCTTTGCTGGTAACATTTATGTACAGAATTTCACAGAGGATATGGTACTTGGGGAAAGCTCTTTATTTTAATATGCAGAAATGACTTGTCATCCAAAATTTAAAGTCGTGTTACTTCATAGAGTCCAAAGCACAACAAAATAGTTATTTCATCAGCTAATCACATGCTGCTGAATTTGATTTAAGTCAGTTCAATTGCTCCCATAACATTTTACAGATCACTGTCTGCACTTCAATAGGCTCCATGCAATGTGCTGGTGGAATCTATTTCTGTCTGTAAAGACCTTCCTGTCTCGGGAGTGACATTAATGATTATCTCTCCCTTTCACATGGGCGCCCACCAGCTGAATCGCCTAGGTGACTTCCTGCCCACTTGGATGATTAGAGTTTTGCAACTGACACTGACTTGGGCAGCAGGATCAAGTTCCCCACCTCCATCTGGCAGCTCCCCGCTTTGGTCTCCTGCACCCTAAGGACAAAATGAGGGCAGCAGCATCACTCTTAACCTACGTCCCTCTAGGAATGAGAATTTCTCTTCAAATGAATGTGAAGGCAGCAGGGTGTTGATTCAATTTTTAGGTGAACATTAATATTAAACAATAGAGCTCCCTGGGAGAGGGCTGCCACTGCTTGAATGCTAAGCTGCATCATTAAGATTTGAAACTGAACAAAAATAAAAAGCAAATAAAGCCTAGAAAAAGGAACTGAAGAAAGAAAGAAGCAGATTTTTGAAGACTAGGCAAATGTACAAGCTTAGGGAAATTCAGGAAAATAATCATTTGTCTTTAAAAACATGGTGATTTCCATTGCTTCACATAAGAGGTCTTTTAAAATCCTGAACTTAGGTTAGCAGTGTGTTTGCCATCTCACCCAGGACCTTAGCATTGTATGCTGTATTGGGAAATGCTTTACTCATGTTTTGATGGTTTATATTTGGGGATCTTAATAGATAAATCTGTAGCCCCCATTTCTCACATTGTGTCCATACCTTTTTGCAATGTGATTTTGCAGCTCCTCCCCTCAAGAGATGGAGTCAGTTTTTCAACTCTTTCATATGGATTGGCCTTATGACGTGCTCTGGCCAATAGAATCTGGTAAAACTGACCATGGATCAAACCAAGCCTAAAACCTTGAGCACTTGCTCCCTCTCTCAGAACCCTGCCCCAGCTCATAGAACAGTCTGCTAGAGGATGAGATACCATGTGGAAGAGCTTGGTTGTTTCAGCAAAGGCCATTTGAGGCAAGCCTATAGCCAGCTGAACACCAAAAACTGACCTATAGTTGACCACAAATGAATTAAGTGAGCCCAGTTGACTCCTTGACTCTGGTACAAGAATAATTGTTTATTATTTTAAGATTCTGAGTTTCAGGTGATTTGTTAGGCAGCAAGAAGGCTGAGTGATGAAGAACTGATCCCTTTGATTTAGAGGTGCTGGAGAAGACTCTTGAGAGTCCCTTGGACTTTAAGGAGATCAAACCAGTTGATCCTAAAGAAATTCAACTCTGAATATTCATTGAAAGGACTGATGCTGAAGCTGAAACTCCAATACTTTGCCCCCTAAGGCAAAAAGCCAACTCATTGGAAAAGACCCCGATGTTGGGAAAGATTGAAGGCAAAATGTGAAGGGAGTGACAGAGGATGACATGGTTAGATAGCATCACCGACTCAATGGACATGAAGCTGAGCAAACTCTGGGAGATAGTGAAGGACAGAGAAGCCTGGAATGCTGCAGTCCACAGCATCCCAAAGAGTTGGACATGACTTAGCGACTGAACAACAAGAATGATAGCAAACTGATACAAGAGTAAGACTAATGTCATTATTTTTATTTCCTTATACTCATTAATAGAGACAATATTTGTAGAATTTATACTAATGAGACAACAGCATAAAATGATTAGGGTTTCTTTGCACACTCAAAATAAGTCACCTGAGTGGCAAGAATTGCACTTAGACATGCAATCTGAACCTCTTTTGGAATCTTACGACTCATGCTGCTGCTGGATTTTTTTTTTTTTCCTTTGAGGGCAATTGTGATCCTTTGAAGAGTTTTAAGAGTCTGTGCAGGATGTCCTGAAAGTAGTTGTATAAATATCTCAACTAATTCTTAAGATCTCTGATCTCAAATTGAGAGTCTTCGTGTTCAACCTGTTACTCTCCATAGGAATATGTGTTTTGAGTGTATCTGCTAAGGACAGCTAGAGGAATTAAAAAATAATAACAACAGCATTCACTGAATATTCCCAATGTGCCTGCACCGTTCTAAACTCTTTTTTTGAAAATATTTATTTTAATTGAAGGATAGTTACTTTACGACATTGTGATGGTTTTTGCTATACATCGACATGAATCAGCCACAGGTATACGTGTGTCCCCTGCGTCCTGAACTCCCTTCCCAACGCCCTCCCCATCCTATCCCTCCTGGTTGTCACAGACCACCATCTCTACTAAAATTGTATAAACACATCTGTTTACCCCAATTTTTATTATTCCTATATTTGTGGTGGTTTTGATCACCACAGCAACCAATCAGGTTGAAGGGATTATGCTTACTATCTCAAGCACTCCATTTAATAGAAAGAGTCTGCTCAGGTCCTATAAAACACCACCAACTTGGAATACTTTTATGAAGGACTCAGTATTTATAGGCAGATCTTAAGTTTCCCATCAGGATCAGGAGTAGAGTGAGGCACCCAGGAAACAGTATGTAAGGTGCTTGCTCAGTTCCTGACCCTAAGCTTGCTGGATATAAGAGTCAAAGCCTCCTTTAATCTTGTGCTCTAAGCAACGAGCTTGCCTAACCCTAGTCCTAGCTGTGTTTTCTGTTTTCTTCCTGGTGATTAAGTAATTTCCCAAGTCCTTTTTCCCCTCCATCTTTATCGAGATATGCTTGACTAAAAAGGTTGTAAGATATTTGAAGTGTACAATGTGATAATTTGACATATGTATACTTTGTGAAGGGGCGTCCCAATGGCTCAACAGTGAAAGAATCTGCCTGCAATCCAGGAGACAAAGGAGTTCAATCCTTGGGTCGGCAAGATCCCCTGGAGGAGGGCATGGCAACCCACTCCGGTATTCTTGTCTGAAGATTTCCATGGACAGAGGAGCCTGGTGAGTTATGGTTCATGGGGTCACAAAGAGTCAGACATGACCGAGCAGTTGAACATGCAAACATACATTGTGGAGGGATGCCCTCCATAAAGTCAGTTAGCACATCTATCACCCTGCATGCTCAGTCACTTCAGCCTTGTCCAACGTTTTGTGACCCCATGGACTGTAGCCCGCCAGGCTCCTCTCTCTGTCCATGGGATTCCCCAGGAAAGAATATTGGAATAGGTTGCCAGTTCTTTTTTCAGGGGATCTTCCCGACCTGGGCATCAAACCTGCATCTCCTGTGTCTCCTGCATTGCAGGTAGATTCTTTACCTACCAAGCCACCTGGGAAGACCATCTATCACCCTGCATATTTGCTTTGTGTGTATGGTAACATTTAAATTCTACTCTCAGCAAATTTCAATCATATAGTGTAGTATTACTAACTATAGTCACTATGTTATACAATATTGACCTATTCATCCTTTTTTAAATTTTATTTTAATTAATTTATTTAGTGTATGCATGCTTAGTCACTTCAGTCATGTCTGACTGTTTGCAACCCCATAGACTATAGCCCACCAGGCTCCTCTGTCCATGGGATTCTTCAGCCACGAGTACTGGAATGGGTGCCATTTCCTACTCGGGGAGTCTTCCCAACCCGAGGATCGAACCCATGTCCCTTACATCTCTTGCCTTGTCAGGCAGGTTCTTTACCACTAGCACCACCTCAGTCAGGTCAGTTCAATCACTCAGTCACGTCTGACTCTTTGGGACCCCATGGACTGCCGCACACCAGGCCTCCCTGTCCATTACCAACTCCTGGAGCTTACTCAAACTCATGTCCATTGAGTTGGTGATGCCATCCAACCATCTCATCCTCTGTCATCCCCTTCTTCTACCTTCAATCTTTCCCAGCATCAGGGTCTTTTCAAATGAGTCAGTTCTTTGCATCAGGTGGCCAAAGTACTGGAGTTTCAGCTTCATAAGTCCTTCCAGTGAATATTCAGGATTGATTTCCTTTAGGATGGACTGGTTGAATCTCCTTGCAATCCAAGGGATTCTGAAGAGTCTTCTCCAACACCACAGTTCAAAAGCATCAATTCTTCAGCACTCAGCTTTCTTTAAAGTCCAACTCTCACATCCCTACATGACTACTGGAAAAACCATAGCCTTGACTAGATGGACTTTTGTTGGCAAAGTAATGTCTCTGCTTTTTAATATACTGTCTAGGTTGGTCATAACTTTTCTTCCAAGAAGCAAGCATCTTTTAATTTCATGGCTGCAATCACCATCTGCAGTGATTTTGGAGCCCCCCAAAATAAAGTCTGTCACTGTTTCCACTGTTATCCCATCTATTGGCCATGAAGTGATGGGATAAGATGCCATGATAGTGTCACCTGGGAAGCCCTAATTTTTCTAATTGGAGGGTAATTACCTCACAATATTGGTGATGGTTTTTGCCATACATCAGTATGAATTGGCTACAGGTATACATGTATTCCTCCCACCCTGAACCCCCGTCCACCTCCCTCCAAACCCTATCCCTCTGGGTAGTCCCAGAGCACCAGCTTTGGGTACACTTCCTCCTGCATTGAACACAATCTGGTCATCTATTTTACACATGGTAATATGTATGCTTACATGCTATTCTCTCAAATCATCTCACCCTCACCTTCTCCCACTGAGCCCAAAAGTCTGCTCTTTAGGTCTGGGTCTCCCTTGTTGCCCTGCATGTAGGATCATCGATACCATCTTTCTGAATTCCATATATACGTATTTGTCTTTCTCTTTCTGAGTTACTTCCCTTTATATAGTAGGCTCCAGGATCATCCACCTCATAGAATGGGCTCAAATGCATTCCTTTTTATAGCTGAGTAGTATTCCATTGTGGAGAAGGCAATGGCAACCCACTCCAGTACTCTTGCCTGGAAAATCCCATGGACAGAGGAGCCTGGTGGGCTGCAGTCCATGGGGTCGCTAAGAGTCAGACACGACTGAGTGACTTCACTTTCACTTTTCACTCTCATGTATTGGAGAAGGAAATGGCAACCCACTCCAGTGTTCTTGCCTGGAGAATCCCAGGGACGGGGGAGCCTGGTGGGCTGCCGTCTATGGGGTCACACAGAGTCGGACACAACTAAAGTGACTTAGCAGCAGCAGCAGCAGTATTCCATTGTGTATATATACCACAACTTCCTTATCCATTCTTCTGCCAATGGACATCTAATTTATAACCGTGTACCAACTTATCCCTATTTCCCTCATGTTTGTGTACTTCTACAGCATCTGAACTTACACGCTAACAACCTTTTACCCTTCTTGTCTAAGTTCCTAGCCACTTAAGGATGGAGACAAAGTCTGTCACCTTCACAATTATAGCTCCTTCACTTAGCACATAGTAGGTGTTCACGAAAGATTTTTCAAATGACTCAAGAAAAGTTCATTCAGAAACGTAGTCTAGGGAGCTGATTACATTAAGAGAAAAGGACATTTCTCTACCCTTTGAGCTCAAACCCCAGACAGGGAAAGATATAAATGGCCACACAGTACAAAGCTACATTCTCTGGTAGAGGCATAGGTAGGAGTCTCTGAGAGCAGAGAGGAGAGAATAAGAACCACCATTTGAGACTTCCCTGGTGGTTCTGTAGTTAAGATTGCGTGCCTCCGATGCAGGGGGCGTGTGTTTGATCCCTGGTGAGGGATTTAAGATCCCACATGCCATGTGGCACAGTCGAAAAAACAAAATGAAAACAAAACAATGAGACAAAACCACCACCAACAACAACCACCTTGGAGATGCAGGGTGTGCAAAGCTTGAGTCTGTCCTATACAACCCACCAGCTTCTTCCCTGCATTCAAGTCTGCAGGGTGTCATGCTGATTCTCTGATAGCAAGCAGGCAGGGGATGGAATTCCTCATGAGACAGCTAGGGAAGAGGGGCAGGGAAAAAGAGGAGTTTTTCTTCTAATAAATTAATTTGGTGCATGAAGAACTCGCCTGCCAATGCAGAAGACATAGAGATGTGATGTCTATCCGTGGGTCAGGAAGATCCCTTGGAGGAAGGCACAGCAACCCACCACAGTATTCTTGCCTGGAGAATCCCATGGACAGGGGAGCCTAGTGGGCTACAGTCCATAGGGTCACAAAGAGTCAGACATGACTAAAGCCACTTAGCACACATACATGCATAAGACACCCAAGTGGAATATTCTCTGGATAGGGTAAAATATTGAATTTGGGGTTCAAGAGAAAAATAAACCAGGGATAAATCTGTAAATTTGGAAGCTATAGCATGAAACAATATTTGAAACTTTGGGGAAAAGAGATGGCCTATGCAAAAAAAAAAAAAAAAGAGGAGAAATATGCAGAGTGGAAGGGACAGAATATGTGGTGTGTATTTATAATCACTATGCTCCAAAGTTAATCCAGACTTTCTGTGCAGGAAGAGTCTGTCCTCAGAAATGCCAAAGCCCTCTGTTGGTCAGGGTTGTCACATGGCTTGACACCTCCTTCAGTGGGAACACTTGCGGGTCTATAACATAAAAACTAAGTGGATAAGCCTGGATCATATTGCTGTCAGGGGGTATACAGCCTTTTCTTTTTTTAATGAAGAAAGTATTCTCTGGTTTTTCAGAAGCTAGATTTGTAACCAAACATATTCTTAGGAGACAATAATCTTATTCCTGGAAATATTTGTAAAATTTCATATGAACAAGACTGACATTTCTTGCATTTTAATTGCCTCTCTCTCAAAGCCCTGTGATAGCAAAATGTTCTGTTTTTTTATGAGGTTTTTTCCAGAGTACTAAATCTTGATATAATCAATACTATAGATGTTAACTATCTTCAGGCTGTCTGTAGTAAGTTTGAATTATTAGATTCCTCTGAGGTCTAGACTATTTTTCTTTCAGCTATCACTTACCATTTATCTATCCATCTATAGTATATAGATGTTTTACAGGAATAGTTCTAGGTATGGAAATAAATTATGTGGCTGGTAGCAAAGATTGGTTGTTATAGCAAGGCTCCAGTGTATTACATTCAATAATCCTAACTGTGATAAAAGGAGAGAAAGAGATGGAGGAAGACTGTTTTTCTTAGCCCTCACTGGTACCTTCTGGAAAGTGCCAGAAAAGACTCAATAGTGGGACTGTGTTACCAGTGAGACTCTCATATCATGGGCACAGCATTTTGGGGAAGTAAAGGTGCCCTACAGATAGAAAGTCTATTAATTGAACACCTCAGTGCAACAGTTTCAGAAGCTATGGACAACCAGATTAACCATATTCTTATTTTTACAAATGTTTAGTGAGCATTTGTGAAACAAACATGTTAACTTTTCCCCAGACTCCTCCTTCTCCTCCCTCCTTTCTCCCTCTATGACTTTGCTCCGCAAAGGACCGGGAACAGATGAGATAAAAATGCTCATGTTAAAAAAGGAAATAAAACTGAGGGGAAATGTAAATAACAGTAAAAATTTAATACCAGGGAAATGAAAACTGCATGCTCCAAGATGACAAAGTATCAGCCTAGTTGTTACGACTGAGCCTCAAGTGGGGTCTGAATTTTCTGGAAAGTGAAATAAAAAGGAAGACCATGAATGGCTGTTTAATTCTGATTATTAAAGAAAAGGAAGTTAGAGAAGTTTTCCAGAAGAAGCCAAATCACCCCATCCTACGATGTTTTAAGTCTTATGGGAATACTAGGCATTTAAAGTTTTCATTTATTCTTCACAAGAAGTTAGGTATTATTATTATTTTTTCTCTTTTTCTCGCCTCCCACCTCCCTCCTCCATTTATCCTCCCTCTGGGTCGTCCCCGCATACCAGCCCCGAGCATCCTGTAACATGCATCGACACTGAACTGGTGATTCGTTTCACATATGATAATACACATGTTTCAATGCCATTCTCCCAAATCATCCCCCCCACCCTCTCCCACAGAGTCCCAAAGACTGTTCTATACATCTGTGTCTCTTTTGCTGTCTCGTATACAGGGTTATCATTTGCATCTTTCTAAATTCCATATATATGCGTCAGTATACTGTATTGGTGTTTTTCTTTCTGGCTTACTTCACTCTGTATAATAGGCTCCAGTTTCATCCACCTCATTAGAACTGATTCAAATGCATTCTTTTTAATGGCTGAGTAATACTCCATTGTGTATATGTACCACAGCTTTCTTATCCATTCGTCTGCAGATGGACATCTAGGTTGTTTCCATGTCCTGGCTATTATAAACAGTGCTGCGATGAACACTGGAGTATATGTGTCTCTTTCAATTCTGGTTTCCTCGGTGTGTATGCCCAGGAGTGTGATTGCTGGATCATATGGCAGTTCTATTTCCAGTTTTTTGAGGAATCTCCACACTGTTCTCTATAGTGGCTGTACTAGTTTGCATTCCCACCAACAGTGTAAGAGGGTTCCCTTCTCTCCACATCCTCTCCAGCATTTATTGCATGTAGACTTTCGGATAGCAGCCATTCTCTCTGGTGTGAAATGGTATCTCATTGTGGTTTTGATTTGCATTTCTCTGATTATGAGGGATGTTGAGCATTTTTTCATGTGTTTGTAAGCCATCTTTATGTCTTCTTTGGAGAAATGTCTGTTTAGTTCTTTGGCCCAGTTTTTGATTGGGTCATTTATTTTTTTGGAATTGAGCTGCAGGAGCTGCTTGTATATTTTGGAGATTAATCCTTTATCAGTTGCTTCATTCGCTATTATTTTCTCCCATTCTGCAGGCTGTCTTTTCACCTTGCTTATCGTTTCCTTTGCTGTGCAGAAGCTTTTGATTTTAATTAGGTCCCATTCGTTTATTTTTGCTTTTATTTCCAATATTCTGGGAGGTGGGTCTTGGAGGATCCTGCTGTGATTTATGTCGGAGAGTGTTTTGCCTACATTCTCCTCTAGGAGTTTTATAGAATCTGGTCTTACATTTAGATCTTTAATCCATTTTGAGTTTATTTTGGTGTATGGTGTTAGGAAGTGTTCTAGTTTCATTCTTTTACAAGTGGCTGACAAGTTTTCCCAGCACCACTTGTTAAAGAGACTGTCTTTTCTCCATTTTATATTCTTGCCTCCTTTGTCAAAGATAAGGTGTTCATAGGTGTGTGGATTTATCTCTGGGCTTTCTATTTTGTTCCATTGATCTATATTTCTGTCTTTGTGCCAGTACCATACTGTCTTGATGACTGTGGCTTTGTAGTAGAGCCTGATCTGGCAGGTTAATTCCCCCAGTTCCATTCTTCTTCCTCAAGATTGTTTTGGCTATTCGAGGTTTTTTTGTATTTCCATACAAATTATTTGTTCTAGTTCTGTGAAAAATATCGTTGGTAGCTTGATAGGGATTGCATTGGATGTATAAATTACTTTGGGTAGTATACTCAATTTTACAACATTTATTCTTCCAATTCACGAACACGGTATATTTCTCCATCTATTAGTGTCCTCTTTGATTACTTTCACTAGTGTTTTATAGTTTTCTATGTATAAGTCTTTTGTTTCCTTAGGTAGATATATTCCTAAGTATTTAATTCTTTTCGTTGCAACAGTGAATAGAATAGTTTCCTTAATTTCTCCTTCTATTTCCTCATTATTAGTGTATAGGAATGCAAGGGATTTCTGTGTGTTGATTTTATATCCTGTAACTTTACTGTATTCATTGATTAGCTCTAGTAGTTTTCTGGTAGAGTCTCTAGGGTTTTCTATGTAGAGGATCATGTCATCAGCGAACAGTGAAAGTTTTACTTCTTCTTTTCCAATTTGTATTCCTTTTATGTCTTTTTCTGCTCTGATTGCTGTGGCCAAAACTTCCAGAACTATGTTGAATAGTAGTGGTGAGAGTGGGCAGCCTTGTCTTGTTCCTGACTTTAGGGGAAATGCTTTCAGTTTTTCACCATCGAGGATAATGTTTGCTGTGGGTTTGTCATATATAGCTTTTATTATGTAGAAGTATGTCCCTTCTGTTCCCACTTTCTGGAGGTTTTTATCATAAATGGATGTTGAATTTTGTCGAAGGCTTTCTCTGCATCTATTGAGATAATCATATGATTTTTATGTTTCAGTTTGTTGATGTGTATTACGTTGATTGATTTGCAGATATTGAAGAATCCTTGCATTCCTGGGATAAAGCCCACTTGGTCATGATGTATGATCTTAATGTGTTTTTGGATTCTGATTGCTAGAATTTTGTTAAGGATTTTTGCATCTATGTTCATCAGTGATATTGGCCTGTAGTTTTCTTTTTTTGTGGGATCTTTACCAGGTTTTGGGATTAGGGTGATGGTGGCCTCATAGAATGAGTTTGGAAGTTTCCCTTCCTCAGCAATTTTCTGGAAGAGTTTGAGTGGAATAGGTGTTAGCTCTTCTCTAAATTTTTGGTAGAATTCAGCTGTGAAGCCATCTGGACCTGGGCTTTTGTTTGCGGGACGATTTCTGATTACAGCCTCTAGTTCCATGCTTGTGATGGGTCTATTCAGATTTTCTATTTCTTCCTGGTTCAGTTTTGGAAAGTTGTACTTTTCTAGGAATTTGTCCATTTCTTCCAGGTTATTCATTTTATTGCCATCTAATTGCTGATAGTATTCTCTAATAATCCTTTGTATTTCTTTGTTGTTGGTTGTGATCTCTCCATTTTCATTTCTAATTTTATTGATTTGGTTCTTCTCCCTTTGTTTCTTGATGAGTCTGGCTAGCGGTTTGTCAATTTTATTTACCTTCTCAAAGAACCAGCTTTTGGCTTTGTTGATTTTTGCTATGGTCTCTTTTGTTTCTTTTGCATTTATCGCTGCCCTAATTTTTACGATTTCTTTCCTTCTACTGACCCTGGGGTCCTTCATTTCTTCCTTTTCTAGTTTCTTTAGATGTAGAGTTAGGTAGTTTCTTTAGATGTAGAGTTAGGTTATTTAGTTGACTTTTTTCTTGTTTCTTGATGTGTGCCTGTATTGCTATGAACTTCCCCCTTAGCACTGCTTTTGCAGTGTCCCAGAGGGGTTGTTGTGTTTTCATTTTCATTCATTTCTATGCATAGTTTGATTTCTCTTTTGATTCTTCTATGATTTGTTCATTATTCAGCAACGTGTTGTTCAGCCCCCATATGTTGGCATTTTTAATAGTTTTTCTCCCGATTTGAGATCTAATCTTACTGTATTGTGGTCAGAAAAGATGCTTGGAATGATTTCAATTTTTTTGAATTTACCAAGGCTAGATTTATGGCCCAGGATGTGATCTATCCTGGAAAAGGTTCCGTGTGCGCTTGAGAAAAAGGTGAAATTCATTGTTTTGGGGTGAAATGTCCTATAGGGATCTATTAGGTCTACTGGTCTATTGTATCATTTAAAGTTTGTGTTTCCTTGTTAATTTTCTGTTTAGTTGATCTATCCATAGATATAAGTGGGATATTAAAATCTCCCACTATTATTGCATTATTGTTAATTTCCCCTTTCATACTTGTTAGTAATTGTCTTACATATTGCGGTGCTCCTATGTTGGGTGCATAAATATTTATAATTGTTATATCTTCTTCTTGGATTGACCCTTTGATCATTATGTAGTTTCCTTCTTTGTTTCTTTTCACAGCCTTTGTTTTAAAGTCTATTTTATCTGATATGAGTATTGCTACTCCTGCTTTCTTTTGGTCTCTATTTGCATGGAATATCTTTTTCCAGCCCTTCACTTTCAGTCTGTATGTGTCCCTCGTTTTGAGGTGGGTCTTTTGTAGACAACATATATGGGGGTCTTGTTTTTGTATCCATTCAGCCAGCCTTTGTCTTTTGGTTGGGGCATTCAACCCATTTACGTTTAAGGTAATTATTGATAAGTATGATCCCATAGCCATTTTCTTTATTGCTTTGGGTTCGAGTTTATACACCCTTTCTGTGTTTCCTGTCTAGAGAAGATCCTTTAGCATTTGTTGGAGAGCTGGTTTGGTGATGCTGAATTCCCTCAGCTTTTGCTTGTCTGTAAAGCTTTTGATTTCTCCTTCATATTTGAATGAGATCCTTGCTGGGTACAGTAGTCTGGGCTGTAGGTTATTTTCTTTCATCACTTTAAGTGTGTCTTCCCATTCCCTCCTGGCCTGAAGAGTTTCTGTTGAAAGATCAGCTGTTATCCTTATGGGAATCCCCTTGTGTGTTATTTGCTGCTTTTCACTTGCTGCTTTTAATATTTGTTCTTTGTGTTTGATCTTTGTTAATTTGATTAATATGTGTCTTGGAGTATTTCGTCTTGGGTTTATCCTGTTGGGGACTCTCTGGGTTTCTTGGACTTGGGTGATTATTTCTTTCCCCATTTTAGGGACGTTTTCAACTGTTATCTCCTCAAGTATTCTCTCATGGTCTTTCTTTTTGTCTTCTTCTTCTGGGACTCCTATGATTCGAATGTTGGAGCGTTTAACAGTGTCCCAGAGGTCTCTAATATTGTCCTCATTTCTTTTAATTCGTTTTTCTTTTTTCCTCTCTGTTTCATTTATTTCTACAATTCTATCTTCTAGCTCGCTTATCCTGTCTTCTGCCTCTGTTATTCTACTGTTTGTTCCCTCCAGAGTGTTTCTGATCTCATCTTTTGCATTATTCATTGTATATTGACTCTTTTTTATTTCCTCTAAGTCCTTATTAAAACTTTCTTCCATCTTCTCAATCTCCAGTTTATTTATCTGTAACTCCATTTTGCTTTCAAGATTTTGAATCATTTTCACCACCAAAATTCGAAATTCTTTATCAGGTAGATTCCCTTCCTCTTTATCTCGTTCCTTTACTTGCTGGGTATTTCTCTGCCTCTTCATCTTGGTTATATTCCTTTGCTTGGGGTGGCCTTTCCCTCTTCTGGCAGTTTGTGGAGTTCTCTTTATTATGTAGTTTCCTTGCTATGTGTGGGGTTGTATGGGTGACTTGTCAAGGTTCCCTGGTTAGGGAAGCTTGTGTCAGTGTTCTGGTGGGTGGAGCTGGATTTTTTCTCTCTGGAGTGCAATGAAGTGTCCAGTAATGAGTTATGAGATGTCAGTGGGTTTGGAGTGACTTTGGGCAGCCTGTATATTGAAGCTCAGGGCTAGTTTCCTGTGTTGCTGGAGAATTTGCATGGTATGTCTTGCTCTGGAACTTGTTGACCCTTGGATGGTGCTTGGTTTTAGTGTAGGTATGGAGATGTTTGATGAGCTCCTATCAATTAATGCTCCTGGAGTAGGAGTTCTCTGGTGTTCTCAGGATTCAGGCTTAAGCCTCTTGCCTCTGGTTTTTGGTCTTATTCTTGGAGTAGTCTCTAGACTTCTTATCTGTCATTTCCAAGGTTGTTCCCTCTGTTTTAGCTTCTGTTTGCTGGTCTCTTCAGGGTCTAATTTCCGACCTGATATTAGGGGGTGGGTGGACACTTTTTAAGGCTCAGTTGTTCAGTCCTGTTCTGGGAAGGGAGAAACGCTGCAGACAAATATCTCTGGCATCTGTGGGGAGTGCTCACAGCGTCTCGGCCACACTGGGTTTGCCTCCGCTCACAGCACGTGTGCTGTCCCAGTCTACACTGCACAGGCTCTAGGTTGCTCTGCCGGGAACTGTCCGAGGCCAGTGCTGGGTTGTATGCACTTCCCAGGTCTGAGCGGCTCAAGTTCAGGTTCTTGGGTACTCCACAAAGGCGTAGACTTGGTTGGGCCTGCGTTTTGTGCCTTCCCCAGTCTGAGCAGCTCAGGGGACCAGGTGTTTGGCGAGCGTGGTCGCTGTGACTTATCGCCTCCCCAGTCCCTGCCACTCGGTTTTCTGGGTGTACAACCGGCGCACCTTCTCAAGTGGATATTGACCGGCCCGAGCCCAAGAAGTCTTGATTAGCAACAAGGCTGCCTGCAGTTTGTATCGGATGCCTTTCTGGGGCTGTGGTTGCCCCCTCCAGCTCTGGCTGCCCTCCCTGCCTGTCTCAGCGGGGGATGGGGGATGGGCCGACTGTAGCCAGCTCGCTCTGCTCAGTCCTTTGTTCTGTGAGCAGGGCTGGCGGAGTCTTACGTTAGAGCTTTCCGCCTTTTCGTGGGGAAGCTATTCCAGTCTGCTTTGCTATCCCCAGTTCTCTCAGATTGTTCTCGCGGCATTCAAGCCCAGTCCTCTCTCTAAGCAGTTCAGCCGTCTCCTCCCTGCCCAGCCCCTGCTTGCTAATGGCGTATGCAGGCATCTGCGCTGCTTCTCTGCTGGGAGTTACCATTTGGCGGGTAATCTGTGGGTTTTAATTATTTCTTTCTTTTTCTTCCCGGTTACGTGGCCCTCTGAGCTTCCAAGGCTCGCCACAGATTCGCCAGTGAGAGTGTTTCCTGGTGTTTGGAAACTTCTCTCTTTTTAAAGCCTTCCTTCCAGGGACTGAGCTCCGTCCTTACTTCTTTTGTCTCGCTTTTTATCTTTTATGTTTTTTCCTACCTCCTTTCGAAGACAATGGGTTGCTTTTCTGGGTGCCTGATGTCCTCTGGCAGCATTCAGAAGTTGTTTTGTGGACTTTACTCTGCGTTCAAATGTTCTTTTGATGAATTTGTAGGGGAGAGAGTGGTCTCACTGTCCTATTCCTCCGCCATCTTGTTCCTTCTCCTAGGTATTATTTTTAAATGACTTTTAAGAATTCATTCAAGAAAATTGGGCACAAACATAAAACTGTTTAAAGTTGTACTGGTGATAAACATTGGTGTCAGGATTCAAACCTAAGTCATTTGATTCTGGTTCTAGAATGTTACTGCAGTTTTCATAGCTTTCCCCTCCTCTGGAAAACTCTAGCCCTTCCTACTTTATATCAGAGATATATTCTTGAAAATTCTTTGTGAAAGAATATCTACAGAGAAGATATATGTATACACATAAATATATATGTTTATATCATTCCTATGTATATATCACACATTTATATATATATATATATATACTTTATGTATCTATGTCATCCTACTTTATATTATAAATGTAGTTCTTAAATTTCTTTGTGAAACCAGTCTAATAAATATATATGTGTATGAAAGTGAAAGTTGCTCAGTAGTGTCCAAATCTTTGCAACCTCATGGACTATAAAGTCCATGGAATTCTCCAGGCCAAAATACTGGAGTGGGTAGCAGTTCCCTTCTCCAGGGGATCTTCCCAATCCAGTGATCAAACCCAGGTCTCCCGCATTGCAGGTGGATTCTTTACCGCTGCACCACTTGGGAAGCCAATAACCTGTTACCACTGGTCATCAGCTGGTGTTTGTGTTTATTGCCTGACTGACAGGACCTAGGATACAGGGAAGGCAGCAGGCAGTGTGAGAGGCTGAGAACAAAGAGCAAGGTGCCTCGTAGCTGTGTATCTGGAGAGTCCTGTCTCACTTGTCAGTAGCCCTAAAGCAGCCTGGGAGAGCTCACGGACTGATGGTGATACAAGCTATGTTTTAACCAACATTAACATTTGTTTCATCTTTCTGAAAAAAAAAATTTATAACCTCCTTGAATGAATAAAAAAACTTAGGGAAGGTTCTTTTAAAATAAGATAGAGAAGCTGAAGAGATACTGTGGTCATGTAGAAAAGATGCTTTGCGTCCATGATGCTCAGTTGTGTCTGACTCTTTGTGACACCATGGACCGTAGCCCACCAGGCTCCTCTGTCCATGGGCTTCACCAGGCAGGAACACTGGAGTAGATAACCCTTTCGTCCTTCAAGAAACATTTTCTTGCATCTGTATGTTCCTTCACCCTGGATTCTTTGGAAGCAGATCTTTGACAGATTTTATTTTATCTGTCAATATAACATGGAAGTCTCTTAACAGAGGAGGTGTCATGGTTCAAAGTTGTCATCTCAAAATGTCTAGGTCCCCAACTAACATAGTAAGTTATATATTACTGTGCTGAAATAGGTTAATGATACTTTTCACACAAATAATACATAAGAATCAAAATGTATTAATTTTGCTCAAAATTAATACTCAAATGCTCAAAGTTCTTCAAGTGCTCCAAATGCTCCAAGTTCTACCTTCTCAATGGACAGCAGAGTACGGTAAGTCCCCCACATACGAACCTTCAAGTTACGAACTTTCAAAGATGAGAATGTATCTCACCGGATTGTTTTTCTAAGAGGCCAGATAGAATTGAATCTAGCAAGGAAACAGAACCCGTGCCATCAACTTCAGAAGTGAATGAAACGGCAGCTCACCCTCCGTCTCCTGTTGCTGATGATCCTTCAGCTCTACCATCTCCCACCTCCTCTCCCTCCTCCAGTCAGTAACTCTTCCAGCCTTTTCACTTGATGCCAGCCCTTCAGTTCAGTTCAGTTCAGTTCAGTCGCTTGTGTGCCAGTTATTGTACTGTGATGCCGGCTCCGGCGGCACAGACGCGAGAGACGCCTCGGCACAACAGACCACGCACAGAAGCGCGGCTGAGAGGAGCTACCCCACGCCCAAGGTCAGGGTGGTGGCCGAGAGGAGCTGTCCCACATCCAAGAGGTGGTGGCTGCGTGGGCACAGGAGGGCCGAGAGGAGCTACTCCACATTCAAGGTCAGGAGGGGCAGCTTTGAGGAGATACCCCTCGTCCAAGGTAAGGTACAGAGGTTGCACTTTGCTGGAGCAGCTGTGAAGAGATACTCCACGACCAAGGTAAGAGAAACCTAAATAAGACGGTAGGTATTGGGAGGGGGCATCAGAGGGCAGACACACTGAAATCATAATCACAAAAAACTAGTTGATCTGATCATATGGACCACAGCCCTATCTAACTCAATGAAACTAAGCCAGGCCGTTTGGGGCCACCCAAGACGGACGGGTTATGGTGGAGAGGTCTGACAGAATGTGGTCCACTGGAGAAGGGAATGGCAAACCACTTCAGTATACTTGCCTGAGAATCCCATGAACAGTATCAAAAGGCAAAATGATAGGATACTGAATGAGGAATTCCCCAGGTCGGTAGGTGCCCAGTATGCTACTGGAGATCAGTGGAGAAATAACTCCAGAAAGAATGAAGGGATGGAGTCAAAGCAAAACCAATACCCAGTTGTGGATGTGACTGATGATAGAAGCAAGGTCCGATGCTGTAAAAAGCACTATTGCATAGGAACCTGGAATGTTAGGTCCATGAATCAAGGCAAATTGGAAGTGGTCAAACAGGAGATGGCAAGAGTGAACGTCGACATTCTAGGAATCAGTGAACTAAAATGGACTGGAATGGGTGAATTTAATCAGATGACCATTATATCTACTACTGTGGGCAGGAATCCCTTAGAAGAAATGGAGTAGCCATCATGGTCAACAAAAGAGTCCAAAATGCAGTACTTGGATGCAATCTTAAAAATGACAGAGTGATTTCTGTTCGTTTCCAAGGCAAACCGTTCAACATTACAGTAATCCAAGTCTGTGCCACAACCAGTAATGCTGAGGAAGCCGAAGTTGAACAGTTCTATGAAGACCTACAAGACCTTTTAGAACTAACACCCAAAAAAGATGTCCTTTTCATTATAGGGGACTGGAATGCAAAAGTAGGAAGTCAAGAAACACCTGGAATAACAGGCAAATTTGGCCTTGGAGCATGGAATGAAGCAGGGCTAAGGCTAATAGAGTTTTGACAAGAGAACGCACTGGTCATAGCAATTACCCTCTTCCAACAACACAAGGGAAGACTCTACACATGGACATCACCAGATGGTCAACACCGAAATCAGATTGATTATGCTCTTTGCAGCCAAAGATGGAGAAGCTCTACACAGTTAGCAAAAACAAGACCAGGAGCTGACTGTGGCGCAGATCATGAACTCCTTATTGCCAAATTCAGACTTAAATTGAAGAAATTAGGGAAAACCATTAGACCATTCAGATATGACCTAAATCAAATCCCTTATGATTATACAGTGGAAGTGAGAAATAGATTTAAGGGTCTAGATCTGATAGATAGAGTGCCTGATGAACTCTGGACGGAGGTTCGTGACATTGTACAGGAGACAGGGACCAAGACCATCCCCATGGAAAAGAAATGCAAAAAAGCAAAATGGCTGTCTGAGGAGGCCTTACAAATAGCTGTGAAAAGAAGAGAAGTGAAAAGCAAAGGAGGAAAGGAAAGATATAAGCATCTGAATGCAGAGTTCCAAAGAATAGCAAGGAGAGATAAGAAAGCCTTCCTCAGTGATCAATGCAAAGAAATAGAGGAAAACAACAGAATAGGAAAAACAAGAGTTCTTTTCAAGAAAATTAGAGATATCAAGGGAACATTTCATGCAAAGATGGGCTCGATAAAGGACAGAAATGGTATGGACCTAACAGAAGCAGAAAATATTAAGAAGAGGTGGCAAGAATACACAGAAGAACTGTACAAAAAAGATCTTCACAATGAAGATAATCACGATAGCATGATCACTCACCTGGAACCAGACATCTTGGAATGTGAAGTCAAGTGGGCCTTAGAAAGCATCACTATGAACAAAGCTAGTGGAGGTGATGGAATTCCAGTTGAGCTATTTCAAATCTTGAAAGATGATGCTGTGAAAGTGCTGCACTCAATATGCCAGCAGATTTGGAAAACTCAGCAGTGGCCACAGGACTGGAAAAGGTCAGTCTTCATTCCAATCCCAAAGAAAGGGAATGCCAAAGAATGTTCAAACTACCGTACAATTGCACTCATCTCACACGCTAGTAAAGTCATGCCCAAAATTCTCCAAGTTAGGTTTCAGCAATATGTGAATCATGAACTTCCAGATGTTCAAGCAGGTTTTAGAAAAGGCAGAGGCACCAGAGATCAAATTGCCAACATCTGCTGGATCATGGAGAAAGCAAGAGAGTTCCAGAAAACCATCTATTTCTGCTTCATTGATTATGTCAAAGCCTTTGACTGTGTGGATCACAATAAACTGGAAAATTCTGAAAGAGATGGGAATCCCAGACCACCTGACTTGCCTCTTGAGAAACCTGTATGCAGGTCAGGAAGCCACAGTCAGAACTGGACATGGAACAACAGACTGGTTCCAAATAGGAAAAGGAGTACGTCAAGGTTGTATATTGTCACCCTGTTTATTTAACTTATATGCAGAGTACATCATGAAGAACGCTGGGCTGGAAGAAGCACAAGCTGGAATCAATATTGCCGGGAGAAATATCAACAACCTCAGATATGCAGATGACACCACCCTTATGCCAGAAAGTGAAGAGGAACTCAAAGGCCTCTTGATGAAAGTGAAAGAGGAGAGTGAAAAGGTTGGCTTGAAGCTCAACATTCAGTAAACGAAGATCATGGCATCTGGTCCCATCACTTCATGGGAAATAGATAGGGAAACAATGGAAACAGTGTCAGACTTTATTTTTGGGGGCTCCAAAATCACTGCGGCTGCTGATTGCAGCCATGAAATTAAAAGACGCTTACTCCTTGGAAGGAAAGTTATGACCAGCCTAGATAGCATATTAAAAAGCAGAGACATTACTTTGCTAACCAAGGTCCGTCTAGTCAAGGCTATGGTTTTTCCCGTGGTCATGTATGGATGTGAGAGTTGGACTGTGAAGAAAGCTGAGTGCCGAAGAATTGATGCTTTTGAACTGTGGTGCTAGAGAAGACTCTTGAGAGTCCCTTGGACTGCAAGGAAATCCAACCAGTCCATTCTAAAGGAGATCAATCCTGGGTGTTCATTGGAAGGACTGATGCTAAAGCTGAAACTCCAAAACTTTGGCCACCTCATGCGACAAGTTAACTCACCGGAAAAGGGTCTGATGCTAGGAGGGATTGGGGGTAGGAGGAAACGGGGATGACAGAGAATGAGATGGTTGGATGGCATCACCGACTCGATGGACATGCGTTTGAGTGAACTCTGGGAGTTGGTGATGGACAGGGAGGCCTGGCGTGCTGTGATTCATGGGGTTGCATAGAGTCGGACACGACTGAGCGACTGAACTGAACTCTGCTTTTCACAGTACAGTACTGTAAGATTAAAGATATTTTAGTTTTTGTTTGCTTTTTATGTATTATTTGTGTGAAAAGTATCATAAACATATTTCAGCACAATACTATATAACTTATTATATTAGTTGGGTGCCTAACCTAACTTTGTTTGACTTACAAACAAATTGGAATTATGAACATTCTCTCAGAAAAGAACTTGGTTATATGTAGGGAACTTACTATATGGCCTAAGGGACAGTTTTGCTGCCATGATCACAAGTCGTGATTCTGAGACCCACACTTAGCCAGCTTGCTTCTGTTCTTTGTTTTGTTTTCACATTTGAGGAGAAAAACCCAGGGGTTTCTGTCTCCTGGAATAAGTAATGTCTGAACATTCATCATTAAGGAGGGCAGAACTTGCTGACTGTGCCTGCAGGTTACATTTGACTGCTCCCGTATGCTCCCCTGCTGCCTCTGATTCTATTAGCTGAATGCCAAAGCACAGAACACGTATTGCCATAATCTAGAGGATGTTTCTCTAAATGGGGTCCATAGACTCTTAGAAGGTCCATGGATAGGTTTTAGGAAGTCTGTGGCCCTCCCAAAATTATGTACAAAATTTTGTGTCAATGTGTGATGGATACATTTTTATAGGGTCTCTAGCCTTCATAAGCTTCTCAAAGGGGCCTAAGAATCCTCCAAAATATTAAAACTGTGGCACTAATCTTTGAACCTGTACACAGAGAGACACATCAGTTATTGCAGATCACAGAGAGTAGGTCAACAAATGTGGGTATGGTCCAACCAGAGGAGCATGAAGCTAAGACTGTGCAAATGTTAGACAAGGGTTAGGATTGAGGTTTCCATTTTGATGTCCTTGTAGATATTAGCAAGATAAAGAATTGTGCCAGAAATTGTTGAGAAACTTTTACTTAAAGTTCCATGTGGACATTTAACCTGGTAGGACACAGACTCTAAAAGACTCTAATAGGGCCCTTGAATGCTATGGTGAGCTAGTTAACATTATACTTCAAAAGACCACAGTGCTCACTGGGCCTCTAATGGCAAATTTTTCTATTTATCTGTAAGAAGTAGATATGATGGTACAAGTCATTGTAAAATAGAGGCACATAGTGTTGAGTTTTTATTCTGAGATCAAGATGATTTTAGTCCAAATTGTTTGTTAAATGATATAGATTGTGAAAATGGCCACAATCCTTCACTGTTCTCTGGTCCATAATCTATCTTTTTATTGTGATTTTGTGGCCTCTACCACACAAGGTAGATTTTTTTTTTTTTTTTTTTACCATCTCCTTGAATCTTCACTGGCTTTGTGACTTCCTCTGGCAAATAAATGTAGTGGAAAGAACAGGTTTTCAGTTCCAACTTGAGTCCCCAACAGGCCTTTCATACGATTCCTTTGTTCTCTCTGGAGTCCCCACCTCTGTTTACAGTGCTCGCTGGCTGGAAGGTGGCCAACTATATGCTTCTGAGATGTGTCAACTCTCTTGTCCTCGCTGATGTCCCATGTATGAGAAGGAGCCCAGACAACATCAGCAAAGCCTCTGAACCTGATTCTCCCCACTGCTGCTGATTAAAGATGCATGAGAGCTCAGCTGAAACCTGAAGAACCATTCCATTGATCCCAGACTAAGTTTCTCCCCCTCAGAATCACCAGCTACATCAAAGGTTTTTGTTTAAGCTATTTCACCTGAGGGAGGGGTACCTGTTATACAGCGTTAGTTAAGTCAATTACCAGGAATCAATTCTATTCAAAATAGAATCACATTCTTAGATTTGAAAGGGATTTCAATGCCTCGGCATGTTTGACATTTTTACATATACTTGTATTTACTTCTTTACTGTGTATTCAAGTGCTTGAGCTGTTTTCAGAAAATGTTTGTTGTTCTCCCCTTCTCTTCCCTTTGAATGGGGAGTTTCACTGTTAGTCACATACACTGACTTCTCTAATTTTGCTTTCTTCCAAGTGCACTAGGAATTTTCATCTGCTATAAGATGAAAAAAAAAATTGGGTAGTTAGGTATTCTTTCAAATACATTGCTCAAACCAAGAAACCAGCTTTGAAAAACTGAAAAATAAAAAAAATATATGTGTATATATACACTAATATATATATATATATATATATATAAAACATGCCTATATATATAGGCTTCCCTGGTGGCTTAGTCAGTAAAGAATCTGCCTGAAATGCAGGAGACCCAGGTTCGATCCCTGGGTTGGGGAGATCCCCTGGAGAAGGAAATGGCAACCACTCGAATATTCTTGCCTGGAGAATTTCATGGCCAGAGGAGGTTGGAGAACAATATTCCATAGGATCACAAGAGTCAGACATGACTTAGCAACTAAATTACACCCCCCCACACATATACATATATATATATATATATGTATTAATGTGCTTATTTATTTATTTTGTTGAAAATTTCTTTCCCTAAGTCATAATTTCAAAATCATTTTGTTTGTAGAATAAAAGGTAAAGTTAATGATTGGGAGTAAAAAACATGCATTTACACAGCAAAATATTACCCTAGTATGTATTTATAAGTATCAGTAAAACACTGATCAAAATGAAAGGATGATAGTAGAACCAATACCTTAAGCTCTTCATTCTAATAATCATGCTTTTATCTAGGGATTGAGTCTATAGATTTTGTGTCATATTTGAAGGTATCTGAGGCTCCAAAAAACTAAGAACCACTGATTTAGTATAAAATGCTCCTCACAGTTTATTACTAGATGTTTGAATAAATTTACCTTTTCCAATGTTGACATAGCTGAAGCTTTGGCTAAATTTCAAAAAGAAAATTTGGTTTTATCTTTCTGCTCTCATTGTTAAATAGTTGGAAAAACACCTAAAATTGCCTTTACTCAGCCACAGATGCCTCTTTGAATACAAACAACTTGTGGATATTGGTCCTGGAGTCTGAAGCATCAGGAACACACACAAAAGAAGAGAAATGAAGATGGAAACAGGGAGGTTCAAATAACAGTAGTGCTAGAACCCCATTAAAAGGGAAAGAATGAAGTGTCTCAGCAAGTGGAAGACACAATTACGCATTTTTATGCTTCATCTCAGATCAGTGGGGGCTGTCCTCATCAGGTCTCATATATTGTTCAAGTCTTTTTCCTAGCTAGACCTCAGTCTGATTCCACGGTTACTATCCTACTGAGAAAGACAAAAGTGTAATTTTGCATTTTTATGCCTCTAAGGCCTTAGGAGGGAAACTCTGAGAAGAAGTTGGATGTACACAGGGAGTAAGCAACACCTGTGAAAGATGAGCTGCTAGTGATGCAGAACTGGGCGGGAAAACCTTCAGACAGCATTGCTGATCAGATACCTGTGAGAGGAAAGTTGGAAGGCAGCAGACTTGGGAGATAGAGCTTCATACTATGATGCAAATCAGAGTTTCAACAATTCAAAGGAAGGTTTAAAGCCGGCTCATTAAGAGAGTTGTTCCCTGGTAGTTCAGTCGGTAAAGAAACTGCCTGCAACGCGGGAAACCTGGGTTTGATTCCTGAGTTGGGATGATCCCCTGGAGGAGGGCATGGTTACCCACTCCAGTATTCTAGGCTGGAGAATCCCCATGGACAGAGGAGTCTGGTGGGCTGCAGACCGTGGGGTCACAAAGAGTCGGACACTGAGTGACTAAGCACACACACATTAAAGGAACCCAGAACTACGCAGACCTAACCTGTTATACTCAGTCATCAAAAAGGGGCTGTTTTAGAGCATCATAGCTTTCAGCTGAAAGCTAAGACTGATCCTGAAACTATACTACTTGAAGCTGAAGGGCAAGTTCTTTCTTAAGGAGGGAGCCGAGTTATATACCTGCATAGCTACCATTTACAGGAATGAAGGGTATTTAGCCATTTCTAAAAAATATTAAATAATTCAAGTAAATTAAGGAATAACTTAATTGTTTTGACCAAGGATTATTTTAAATGACAGAGTTTTTAGTGTGCTTTTAAACTGTGATAAGGAGGCTGGATAAAGAAAAATTTTAAAAGATGCAACATAGTATTGTGGAAAAATAATAGGATTAAATATAGAGGTGTGTCATGACCTCTTCAGATTTTTACCATTTTTTTCAGCAAATGTTTTGGAAGACCTTCCTGTATCTTAGAGACCTCACTAGGAAATAGAAATGTTGATGTAAAAAATATAAGTCTTCCAATGAACTTCACAGTCTAATTGAAGTGACTTAAAAGTCAGTAGTTACAAAACAAAGAACTAAATAATCATTATATAAGCTTGCTCTGCTGGCCATCTTCATTGCCATCATCAGCATCCTTATGGAGTCCTCGTCATGAGTTAGTTCCCGACTAAGCCTTCTAAATGCATGAACTCATTTAAACTTCTTATAAAAATTCTAACAGGTAGCTCAAAATATTTGTCAAAAAAAAGAATAAGAGGAGGAGGAATTGGAGTCAGGGGGAGCATGAGCCTTTCTAGGCAGAGGGAATAAAAATGAGAAGGCAGGAGAACAGGAGAACTGTCAGATTCTGTCAGAGGCACCATTAACTTTGTCTACCCATCATTCTCTGTGTCTCAAGCATAAATTCCATACTTATAAGGAGTTCAGAATTAGAAAAAAATGGCAAATGAGGCAGATCTTGAAGAACTTTGAGTTCTAAGCCATCTTTTTAAAATTTTATTTATTTTTTAATTGAAATAATTGCTTTTCAGAATTTTGTTGTTTTCTTTCAAATCTCAATATGAATCAGCTATAGGTATACATATATCCCCTCCCTTTTGAACCTCCCTTCCATCTGCCTCCCCATCCCCTCCATCTAGGTTGGTACATGATGATGAACCACTAAAGGGATTAAAGCTCTAGCTTCTTGTCTGCCTCCTGGGTAATCTTACCCTCACTCAGCTCTCAGGATTTTTATGCTTTAGTATAATGGCATGTCCACAGTGGGAACACGACACACTGGTGCCATATAAGTCTTCTGTAGTGCTGTAACTCCTCCAGGGCAATACCTATGAGCTTGTTAGAAATGCTGATTATCCACCCCTAGTTCGAATGTACTGAACCTGACTCTCCCAGGGAAGGGTTCAGGGATTTGCACTTAAGAAGCTCTCCAGGTGATCTTGACAAGATCAGCTCTAAACCACAGCTATTTAAAGTGTCATGGTCTGTACTCACAAGTGCTGCCTCTGACCTCTTTCTGACTCCTAACGAGGTCCAGATAGAAACTGAGGATAAGTGTATAGAAACTGTTCAGTTCAGTTCAGTTCAGTTGCTCAGTTGTGTCTGACTCTTTGCAACCCCATGGACTGCAGCACTCCAGGCTTCCCTGTCCATCACCAACTCCTGGGGCTTGCTCACACTCATGTCCATTGAGTCGGTGATGCCATCCAACCATCTCATCCTCTATTGTTCCTTCTTCTCCTGCCTTCAATCTTTCTCAGCATCAGGGTCTTTTCCAATGAGTCAGTTCTTCCCATCAGGTGACCAAAGTATTGGAGTTTCAGCTTCAGCATCAGTCCTTCCAATGAAGTTGTTAAGCAACCAATAAAAAAAGCTGACCACTGAAGAACTGATGCTTTCAAATTGATGCGGGAGAAGCCTCTTGAGAGTCTTTTGTCCAGCGAGGAGATCAAA
This sequence comes from Moschus berezovskii, assembly GCF_049115385.1. Classification (NCBI taxonomy): domain Eukaryota; kingdom Metazoa; phylum Chordata; class Mammalia; order Artiodactyla; family Moschidae; genus Moschus; species Moschus berezovskii. The sequence goes on from NC_142472.1 coordinate 36,845,471, forward strand.
CCAGGCAATCCTAAAGGAAATCAACCCTAAATACTCATTGGAAGGACTAATACTGAAGCTCCAATACTTTGGCCACCTGATGCAAAGAGCTGGCCTATTGGAAAAGACTCTGATACTGGGAAGACTGAAGACAAAGGAGAAAAGGGCAGCAGAGAATCAAATGGTTAGATAGTCTCACTGACACAATGGACATGAATGTGAGCAAAAGAGTGAAGGACAGAGGAGCCTGACATGCTGCAGTCCATGGGGTTGCAAAGAGTCAGACCTGACTTAGTGACTGAGCAGCTACAACAAAGCAACTAATCAGAAAGATCTTATGTTGGGTGACTCTAGTTTTGCATTTTTTGATGTCTTTGTAATTTCACTGTTCTGAATACATTTTTAATGACATTTTACAAAAGTCACAGTCTATGATGGATTGGATACACACAAATTGGCCCTCTGTGTCACAGAAGTGTGAGAATCTGTGTGCATTTAGCCATCATGGCTCTTTCCATGCCTTTTCAGTTTGGGTGTCCTGTTTATAGAGGACACTGAATATGCCACTTTGGGAAGGTAAATGTTAACTTCTCTTTCGCACCTTGCGTAAGCCATTACCATCCCCCAGGGCCCCCTGACTTCCTGCTTTGGGGCCACTTGACAAACGAGCCTATTTTTCCTGAGTGCTGTTGTTAGGGAGCAACTTGCTTCGTTATCAGCTCCTCACACTTCCCACTGATTTCACTGTTTTCCAGATGTGTTCAGACCCAGTGATTAAACAATGGATGAAAGAGGCCAGAAGGAAGGCATTTTACCACAGTATGTTTTGATGGTGTCATCATAAACAATTTTTGAATTGGTCTACTGAAGCAGAAAAAAATGTGGTTATTTCTCACGTTGTAAAACTACCCAAAGTATTTAATTTTCATGGAAACAAAATACCCTTTAAAAATATCACTAGAAGTCTGTGAAAGTGCAATATCTTACTTCCAAGCTTTCTTTGGGGAGCTTTTGCGCTTTATAGTTTTGAGGGGGAGTCTCTAGTACTTTTCTGCTTTTGTTTAATAAAATAGACAATAAGCCATTTTCCAAAAGGAAAATAATTTCCTCAATAGAAAATAATTAAGTGAAATAAATAAATCCCTTACTTGTTACACACACACACAAATCCATAAAGGTGATTAAAACATAATTTAGTGATGGAAGCCAACAAGTTGTTATGGCAACTAGAATCTGAAAGTACCTGGTTGTGCATGTGTGTTTTATTTTCTTCCTCTCTATCTTTAAAGAGAGGGAAAAAAATAAGTTGTCTTCCATCTGCTTTAATCACAGTGTTAAAATACCAACGTCAAAGAAAAGTATCTAATAAAGATAATTTCACATCTGTTTCAAGCCGAGTGATATTTGTTTCAAGTCGAGTGATATTTCACCTTAACAAGGAGTAAATACAATTGTAGGGAAAAGTCTTTTAGGAGAAAATAATGTGGTTATAAATTATCATAAATTGCTAAAGAATCTTTTAAAGTATTTTAGACTTATTTTTAATCATAATTATAGCAGCTATTATAGATTCATCTTGTCTTTTCTCTCTTTTTCCCACCTGGACATGGAATTGCGGTTGTGAAGTTTGGAGGTGGTATTCAGTCTTTTAATGCCCCCTACTTCAGTAGCCTCTGTCACTTGTCTATGTAACAGTTTCTTGTTTTCAGTTCTAATTAAAAAGAAATAAGGCATCATTCTTTGGAACAGAAACTTTAAAAATATGTTTGTGTCTTTAAACAGTAAGAATTCTATGAAAAGGTTTATTTTTACCTATTTGATGCTGTCAGCAGCTATTTACTATCATAACATTCTCTTTATCATTATGGATTTGGAAGGTGAAATTATTATGAAGCATATTTGTGTGTGTGTGTTCAGTTGCTTAGTCATGTCCAACTCTTGGTGGCCCCAAGGACTGTAGCCTACCAGACTCTTCAACCCCATGAACTGTAGCCCAATAGGCATCTCTGTCCATGGAATTTTCCAGGCAAGAATAATGGAATGGTTTGTCATTTCCTACTCCAGGGGATCTTCCCAATTATGAAGTATATACTGGCAACCAAATAATAAGGGGGACTGCAACCAGACTAGCTCCATTGGTATCCATCTCTTCAGCTAGTAGAAATGGAAGCATTATTTTTGTTTTTCCCAAAAGCAAGTTATGGATTCTTAGGAATATTCTGTCTTGAGTCCATAATGGAGGAGTGAGCCCACTGAGATGATTCCTGCTACCTTGTTGTTCCAAACAGTAATCAAATGAGATGCTTTAGTACCTTCATAAAAGAGGTATTGATCCAACATGAGCATCTGCTAGATCATTTCATATTTACTATATCCTGAGGAATCTTTAAGCTGTAAAGAGGTTAACCCATAGAAAAATGTCTCTGTGGCTCTTGTAGTTATACTCAGCTAAGGCTATTAGGAAGAATAATGTCACGATACAATCAAATGATGTGGCTGATCCATGATCAATGTGTGCTTTCATTCTGAGTTACTCTGCTGATATTCCAATAAAAAGAGGTTCATTAAAGGGAAAGCTGAATCTACAGAAAAAGTTAGTAAACTGATGCTGAGGATTTCCTTTAAATTTAGTCTGCCTAGGTGAGTACCGATATCGGTTTTTATTGATATCAAGAATTTATAAATTATATCAAGCAAGTGGGTGTGTTGGGACAAGCTATATAAATCAATTGTAAGAGAAATGGATAACTCTCCACACACATACTAGAATTTGGAGTCTCAGATTCCTTGGGAGCAGAACCACTTGTGAAAAAAGAACTTCATTTATAAAGCAGTAGTTAATATATGTAGTGAAGTAGTAAATATGTAGTAAACCATGTAATTCAAAATCATCAGTGGTTTATAAAAACCACTAGAAAACCATGAGTTACTTGGATCCTGGCTACTAGAATTATGCAAGTTTAACTAGGCATGATTGCCAGGCTGGAAATATTTTCCAAATAAGCTGAGAATTTGTAAACTCATTGTGGGAGTCTATCAGGATAGACTCCAGATTCACAAAGGTGTCTTGAACCAAAGTTAGATTAAATATTACTGTACATTAGAGACCAAGAAGGATAATTGACTTGGACTTTTAACTGTTACCCTACTATCAGTGGCAATCCTAGAAACCCAAAGCAAAATATCTTCTAAACCAACTGTCAGGAGCTCTACTCTTCTCTGAAACTCCTTATTAAAATAATTTGTGTTCACTTGGAATCGTGTTTATATGGAAGAAAATGATTTCTGATTTTTTAAAGATAATACTAGGCAGATTATTAATATTATCTTAATGCAGACAACCCTTTTTTACAGATTTTTTTTTTTGTAGTTAATTTATTTTTTATTGGAGGCAAATTATTTTACAATATTATATTGGTTGGTTTTGCCATACATTGATATGAATTTGCCCCGGGTTTACATAAGTTCCCCCTCCTGAACCCCCCTCCCACCTCCCTCATCCCTTTATCCTCCCTCTGGGTCATCCCCGCATGCTAGCCCCGAGCATCCTATAACATGCATTGACCCTGAACTAGTGATTCATTTCACATATGACAACATACGTGTTTCAATGCCATTCTCCCAAATCATCCCACCCTCACCCTCTCCCATAGAGTCCCAAAGACTGTTCTATACATCTGTGTCTCTTTTGCTGTCTCGTATACAGGGTTATCATGTGCATCTTTCTAAATTCCATATATATGTGTTAGTATACTGTATTGGTGTTTTTCTGGCTTACTTCACTCTGTATAATAGGCTCCAGTTTCATCCACCTCATTAGAACTGATTCAAATGCATTCTTTTTAATGGCTGAATAATACTCCATTGTGTATATGTACCAAAGCTTTCTTATCCATTCGTCTGCAGATGGACATCTAGGTTGCATCCATGTCCTGGCTATTATAAACAGTGCTGCAATGAACATTGGAGTACACGTGTCTCTTTCAATTCTGGTTTCCTCGGTGTGTATGCCCAGGAGTGCGATTGCTGGATCATATGGCAGTTCTATTTCCAGTTTTTTGAGGAATCTCCACACTGTTCTCCATAGTGGCTGTACTAGTTTGCATTCCCACCAACAGTGTAAGAGGGTTCCTTTCTCTCCACATCCTTTCCAGCATTTATTGCATGTAGACTTTTGGATAGCAGCCACTCTGACTGGTGTGAAATGGTATCTCATTGTGGTTTTGATTTGCATCTCTCTGATTATGAGGGATGTTGAGCATTTTTTCATGTGTTTGTTAGCCATCTTTATGTCTTCTTTGGAGAAATGTCTGTTTAGTTCTTTGGCCCATTTTTTGATTGGGTCATTTATTTTTCTGGAATGGAGCTGCAGGAGCTGCTTGTATAATTTGGAGATTAATCCTTTATCAGTTGCTTCATTTGCTATTATTTTCTCCCATTCTGAAGGCTGTCTTTTCACCTTGCTTATCGTTTCCTTTGCTGTGCAGAAGCTTTTGATTTTAATTAGGTCCCATTTGTTTATTTTTGCTTTTATTTCCAATATTCTGGGAGGTGGGTCATGGAGGATCCTGCTGTGATTTATGTCGGAGAGTGTTTTGCCTACGTTCTCCTCTAAGAGTTTTATAGTTTCTGGTCTTACATTTAGCTCTCTAATCCATTTTGAATTTATTTTGGTGTATGGTGTTAGGAAGTGTTCTAGTTTCATTCTTTTACAAGTGGCTGACAAGTTTTCCCAGCACCACTTGTTAAAGAGACTGTCTTATCTCCATTTTATATTCTCGCCTCCTTTGTCAAAGATGAGGTGACCATAGATGCGTGGATTTATCTCTGGGCTTTCTATTTTGTTCCATTGATCTATATTTCTGTCTTTATGTCAGTACCATACTGTCTTGATGACTGTGGCTTTGTAGTAGAGCCTGAAGTCCGGCAGGTTAATTCCCCCAGTTCCATTTTTCTTCCTCAAGATTGTTTTGGCTATTCGAGGTTTTTTGTATTTCCATACAAATTGTGAGATTATTTGTTCTAGTTCTGTGAAAAATATCTTTGGTAGCTTGATAGGGATTGCATTGAATGTATAAATTATTTTGGGTAGTATACTCATTTTTACAATATTTATTCTTCCAATCCATGAACATGGTATATTTCTCCATCTATTAGTGTCCTCTTTGATTGCTTTCAGTAGTGTTTTATAATTTTCTATGTACAAGTCTTTTGTTTCCTTAGGTAGATATATTCCTAAGTATTTAATTCTTTTCGTTGCAACAGGGAATGGAATAGTTTCCTTAATTTCTCTTTCTATTTTCTCATTATTAGTGTATAGGAATGCAAGGGATTTCTGTGTGTTGATTTTATATCCTGCAACGTTACTGTAATCATTGATTAGCTCTAGTAGTTTTCTGGTAGAGTCTCTAGGGTTTTCTGTGTAGAGGATCATGTCATCAGCGAATAGTGAAAGTTTTACTTCTTCTTTTCCTATTTGTATTCCTTTTATGTCTTTTTCTGCTCTGATTGCTGTAGCCAAAACTTCCAGAACTATGTTGAATAGTAGTGGTGAGAGTGGGCAGCCTTGTCTTATTCCTGACTTTAGGGGAAATGCTTTCAGTTTTTCACCATTGAGGATAATGTTTGCTGTGGGTTTGTCATATATAGCTTTTATTATGTTGAGGTATGTCCCTTCTATTCCCACTTTCTGGAGAGTTTTTATCATAAATGGATGTTGAATTTTGTCGAAGGCTTTCTCTGCATCTATTGAGTTAATCATATGATTTTTATTTTTCAGTTTGTTAATGTGGTGTATTACGTTGACTGATTTGCGGATATTGAAGAATCCTTGCATTCCTGGGATAAAGCCCACTTGGTCATGATGTATGATCTTCTTAATATGTTGTTGGATTCTGATTGCTAGAATTTTGTTAAGGATTTTTGCATCTATGTTCATCAGTGATATTGGCCTGTAGTTTTCTTTTTTTGTGGGGTCTTTACCAGGTTTTGGGATTAGGGTGATGGTGGCCTCATAGAATGAGTTTGGAAGTTTCCCTTCCTCAGAAATTTTCTGGAAGAGTTTGAGTAGAATAGGTGTTAGCTCTTCTCTAAATTTTTGGTAGAATTCAGCTGTGAAGCCGTCTGGACCTGGGCTTTTGTTTGCTGGGAGATTTTTGATTACAGTTTCAATTTCCGTGCTTGTGATGGGTCTATTCAGATTTTCTATTTCTTCCTGGTTCAGTTTTGGAAAGTTGTATTTTTCTAGGAATTTGTCCATTTCTTCCAGGTTATTCATTTTATTGCCATATAATTCCTGATAGTATTCTCTAATAATCCTTTGTATTTCTGTGTTGTCAGTTGTGATCTCTCCATTTTCATTTCTAATTTTATTGATTTGGTTCTTCTCCCGTTGTTTCTTGATAAGTCTGGCTAGTGGTTTGTCAATTTTATTTACCTTCTCAAAGAACCAGCTTTTGGCTTTGTTGATTTTTGCTATAGTCTCTTTTGTTTCTTTTGCATTTATCTCTGCCCTAATTTTTACAATTTCTTTCCTTCTACTGACCCTGGGGTTCTTCATTTCTTCCTTTTCTAGTTGCTTTAGATGTAGAGTTAGGTTATTTAGTTGACTTTTTTCTTGTTTCTTGAGGTGTGCCTGTATTGCTATGAACTTCCCCCTTAGCACTGCTTTTACAGTGTCCCAGAGGTTTTGGGTTGTTGTGTTTTCATTTTCATTCATTTCTATGCATATTTTGATTTCTCTTTTGATTTCTTCTATGATTTGTTCGTTGTTCAGCAGTGTGTTGTTCAGCCTCCATATGTTGGCATGTTTAATAGTTTTTCTCCCATAATTGAGATCTAATTTTACTGCATTGTGGTCAGAAAAGATGCATGGAATGATTTCAACTTTTTTGAATTTACCAAGGCTAGATTTATGGCCCAGGATGTGATCTATCCTGGAAAAGGTTCCATGTGCACTTGAGAAAAAGGTGAAATTCATTGTTTTGGGGTGAAATGTCCTATAGATATCAATTAGGTCTAACTGGTCTATTGTATCATTTAAAGATTGTGTTTCCTTGTTAATTTTCTGTTTAGTTGATCTATCCATAGATGTAAGTGGGGTATTAAAATCTCCCACTATTATTGCATTATTGTTAATTTCCCCTTTCATACTTGTTAGTAATTGTCTTACATATTGCGGTGCTCCTATGTTGGGTGCATAAATATTTATAATTGTTATATCTTCTTCTTGTATTGATCCTTTGATCATTATGTAGTTTCCTTCTTTGTCTCTTTTCACAGCCTTTGTTTTAAAGTCTATTTTATCTGATATGAGTATTGCTACTCCTGCTTTCTTTTGGTCTCTATTTGCGTGGAATATCTTTTTCCAGCCCTTCACTTTCAGTCTGTATGTGTCCCTCGTTTTGAGGTGGGTCTCTTGCAGACAACATATATGGGGGTCTTGTTTTTGTATCCATTCAGCCAGCCTTTGTCTTTTGGTTGGGGCATTCAACCCATTTACGTTTAAGGTAATTATTGATAAGTACAATCCCGTAGCCATTTTCTTTATTGCTTTGGGTTCGAGTTTATACACCCTTTCTGTGTTTCCTGTCTAGAAAAGATCCTTTAGCATTTGTTCGAGAACTGGTTTGGTAATGCTGAATTCTCTCAGCTTTTGCTTGTCTGTAAAGCTTTTGATTTCTCCTTCATATTTGAATGAGATCCTTGCTGGGTACAGTAGTCTGGGCTGCAGGTTATTTTCTTTCATCACTTTAAGTATGTCTTGCCATTCCCTCCTGGCCTGAAGAGTTTCTGTTGAAAGATCAGCTGTTATCCTTATGGGAATCCCCTTGTGTGTTATTTGCTGCTTTTCCCTTGCTGCTTTTAATATTTGTTCTTTGTGTTTGATCTTTGTTAATTTGATTAATATGTGTCTTGGAGTATTTTGCCTTGGGTTTATCCTGTTGGGGACTCTCTGGGTTTCTTGGACTTGGGTGATTATTTCTTTCCCTATTTTAGGGAAGTTTTCAACTATTATCTCCTCAAGTATTCTCTCATGGTCTTTCTTTTTGTCTTCTTCTGGGATTCCTATGATTCGAATGTTGGAGTGTTTAACATTGTCCCAGAGGTCTCTAATATTGTTCTCATTTCTTTTAATTTGTTTTTCTTTTTTCCTCTCTGTTTCATTTATTTCTACAATTCTATCTTCTAGCTCGCTTATCCTGTCTTCTGCCTCTGTTATTCTACTGTTTGTTCCCTCCAGAGTGTTTCTGATCTCATCTATTGCATTGTTCATTGTATATTGACTCTTTTTTATTTCCTCTAAGTCCTTATTAAACCTTTCTTCCATCTTCTCAATCCTTTTCTCCAGGTTATTTATCTGTAACTCCATTTTGCTTTCAAGATTTTGAATCATTTTCACCACCAAAATTCGAAATTCTTTTTCATGTAGATTCCCTGTATCTTCCTCTTTTGTTTGTGTTGGTGGGCATTTATTTTGTTCCTTTACTTGCTGGGTATTTCTCTGCTTCTTCATCTTGCTTATAATGCTTTGCTTGGGGTGGCCTTTCCCTCTTCTGGCCGTTTGTGGAATTCTCTTTATTATGTAGTTTCCTTGCTGTGTGTGGGGTTGGACAGGTGACTTGTCAAGGTTCCCTGGTTATGGAAGCCTGTGTCGGTGTTCTGGTGGGTGGAGCTGGATTTGTTCTCTCTGGAGTGCAATGAAGTGTCCAGTAATGAGTTATGAGATGTCAGTGGGTTTGGAGTGACTTTGGGCAGCCTGTATATTGAAGCTCAGGCCTAGTTTTCTGTGTTACTGGAGAATTTGCGTGGTATGTCTTGCTCTGGAACTTGTTGACCCTTGGGTTTAGCGTAGGTATGGAGACGTTTGATGAGCTCCTATCGATTAATGTTCCCTGGAGTCAGGACTTCTCTGGTGTTCTCAGGATTCGGGCTTAAGCCTCTTGCCTCTGGTTTTTGGTCTTATTCTTGGAGTAGCCTCTAGACTTCTCTATCTGTCATTTCCAAGGTGGTTCCCTCTGTTTTAGCTTCTGTCTGCTGGTCTCTTCAGTGTCTAATTTCCGCCCTGATACTAGAGGGTGGGTGGACACTTTTTGAGGCTCAGTTGTTCAGTCCTGTTCTGGGAAGGGAGGAACGCTGCAATCGATTATCTCTGGCGTCTGTGGGGAGTGCTCGCAGCGTCTCGGCCACACTGGGTTTGCCCCCGCTCACAGCACGTATGCTGTCCCAGTCTACACTGCACAGGCTCTAGGTTGCTCTGCCGGGAACTGTCCGAGGCCGGCACCGGGTTGTATGCACTTCCCAGGTCTGAGCGGCTCAAGTTCAGGTTCTCAGGTACTCCACAAAGGCGTAGACTTGGTTGGGCCTGCGTTTTGTGCCTTCCCCGGTCCGAGCAGCTCAGGGGACCAGGTGTTTGGTGAGCGTGGTCTCTGCGACTTATCGCCTCCCCAGTCCCCGCCACTCAGTTTTCTGGGTGTACAACCGGCGCACCTTCTCGGGGGATATCAACTGGCCCGAGCCCAAGAAGTCCTGATTAGCAACAAGCCTGTGTGCAGTTTGTATCAGATGCCTTTCTGGGGCCGCGGTTGCCCACTCCGGCTCTGGCTGCGCTCCCTGCCTGTCTCGGCGGGGGATGGTTGATGGGCCAGCCGCAGCCAGCTCACTCTGCTCAGTCCTTTATTCTGTGAGCGGGGCTGGCCAAGTAGGTTAGAGCTTTCTGCCTTTTCGTGGGGAAGCTATCCCACAGTCTGCTTTGCTCTCCCCAGTTCTCTCAAATTGTTCTCACGGCATTCAAGCCCAGTCCTCTCTCTAAGCAGTTCAGCCGGCTCCTCCCTGCCCAGCCCCCGCTTGCTAATGGCGTATGCAGGCGTCTGCGCTGCTTCTCCGCTGGGAGTTACCGTTTGGCGGGTAATCTGTGGGTTTTAAAAAATCTTAAAAAAAAAAAGAGGGTTATGTGGCCCTCTGAGCTTCCAAGGCTCGCCACAGAATCGCCAGTGAGAATGTTTCCTGGTGTTTGGAAACTTCTCTCTTTTTAAAGCCTCCCTTCCCGGGACGGAGCTCCGTCCTTACTTCTTTTGTTTCGCTTTTTATCTTTTATGTTTTGAAGACAATGGGCTGCTTTTCTGGGTGCCTGACGTCCTCTGCCAGCATTCAGAAGTTGTTTTGTGAACTTTACTCGCGTTCAAAAGTTCTTTTGATGAATTTGTGGAGGAGAGAGTGGTCTCGCCGTCCTATTCCTCCGCCATCTTGTCTGCTGTTTTCCTCCAGATTTTTTTTTGTACTAGATTGCCCAATAAAAGCATCTTCTTTTTCTATATCTCTGCTTTAAGGTAAATTTCCAAGCCAAGAGTGCTTGCTAAGATAACACAATTGGGTTATTTTTATGCTGGGGGCCCTAGGATAGTCCTAGGAAGTTTAGGAAAGAAAAAAAAAAAAAAAACTCCCCTGATAGGGGGCAGTATTACTGTATAACAAAGTACCTCAAACTTACTTTCTGAAAGCAATACATATTCACTATCTTATCCTTTTTGAAGGTTGGGAATTCAGGGGTAACTAAACTGGTTTAGGATTGTAGTCAAGATGGTAGCTGGAGCTGTGTAATCTGAGGCTTAACTGGGCCTGTGTGTGTTAGTTGCTCAGTTGTGTCCAACTCTCTGCAACCCCACGGACTATAGCCTGCCAGGCTCCTCTGTCCATGGAATTCTCCAGGCAAGAATACTGGAGTGGATAGCCATTCCCTCCTCCAGGATATCTTCCCAATGCAGGGATAGAACCTGGGTTTCCCACATTGCAGGTAGATTCTTTACTGTCTGAGCCACCAGGGAAGCCCTGACTGGGCCCTGGAGCATTCAATTCAGAGACTGTCACTTACTTGGCTGATGACAAGCACATTGTGATCCTTGGCAGGAAACTTTAGTTCCTCTCCATATGGGCCCCACCACAGGGATGCTTGAGTATTATCATGACATGGTGACTGGCTTCCTTCCCTCAAGTGATCCAAGGGAACGACCAGAGAAAGGGCTCATATGCCTTTTAAGACTGAGTCTCAGAAGCACACATCATCATATCTGCCACATTCTATTTGTTGTTAGAAGTAAGTTGCTAATTATAGCCCAATTTCAAGGGAAGACAAAGGAATTAGTCTTCCCCTCTCAAAGAAATATCACTGACTTTTAGGTTGTAATTTAGAGTCAGAAAGTTTGGAGCTATCTGATCCTTTCTCTCAAGAAATTGATTTTGATGGGCTTCCCTGGTGCATCAGTGGTAAAGAATCTGCCTTCAATTGCAGGAGACACGGTTTCTATCCCTGGTCTTTGAGGATTTCACATGCCTTGGAGCAACTAAGCACATGTGCCACAAGTACTGAGCCTGGGCTCTAGAGCCGGGACGCTGCACACCCTAGAACCTGTGCTCTGCGACTAGACAGTAGTCTCCACTCCCCACAACTAGAGAAAACCCCACACAGCAACAAAGACCAGAAATAGCCAGAAAGAAAGAAAGGAAGGATGGAAGAAAGAACGGAACAAAGAATTATTAAAAAAAGAAAGAAATTCATTTTGAGACATGAGGAACACACAGACATGACAGTAGAAGATACCAAGAAGATTTAGAAGCCAAGAGTTAGCAAAAATCCTGAGAAAGAGAAAATATATAGCACAGATGGTGAGGTGGAGGGCTGGCAACCACCGATCTGCTTTTCATCACTATAGTTTTGCTTTTTCTAGAATTTCATATAAATAGAAACATACCGTGTTTAGTCTTGGGTCTGGCTTCTTTCGTTTAGCATAATGATTTGGGATTCATCCATAATGTTACACATATCAATAATATTTTCCTTTTTAATTGCTGATTAATAACTATTGTATGGCTAAACTAAATTTGCTTATCTGTTCACCAGTTGAACATTTTGGTTGTTTTCATTTGGGGGTTAGTGTCAATTAATCAACTATGAATACTTGAATCTGACTCAGAGAACATATGTTTCATTTCTCTTATGTAAATATCTGAAAGTAGATTGCTGGGTTTCGTGGAGAGTGTAGATGTAACTTTTAAACAAATTGCCGAACTGTTTACCAAAGGGGCTGTACCTTTTCCATTCCCATTATCACTGTATGATAATTCCAGTCACCCCATTCAGGCCATCATTTGATGCTGGAAACCTATTTTAACTTCGGCCATATGAGTATGTTTTAATTTGTATTTTTCTTGTAACCATTGATATTGAACATATTCATGTATGTGTTTAATTTACTAGGGCTGTCATAACACAATAACACAGACTTGGTTGCTTATGCTTAGTCATTCAGTCGTGTCCAACACTTTGCGACCCTATGGACTGTAGCCCTCCAGGCTCCTCTGTTCACGGGATTTCCCAGGCAAGAATGCTGGAGTGGGTCACTCAAAGATCCAGGGGATCTTCCCAGCCCAGGGATGAAACCCGCTTTGCTGTGTCTCCTGCATTGCAGGTGGATTCTTTACCTGCTGAGCCATTGATATCACAGTATACAAACTGGGTGGCTTAAACAGCATAAATTTATTTAAATATATTTTCTCACATATCTTGGCGAGTAGAAGTCCAAGACCAAAATGTCTGCAGGGCTAGCTTCTTCTGAGACCTCTGTCCTTGGCTTGTAGTTGGCCATCTTCTCTTTTCTGTAATTGCCTCTCTTTACAAACATACTGGTCAAGTCTAATTAAGACCCACCCTAATGACCTTAACTTAATCATCTCTTTAAAGACCCTATCTCTAAATACAGTCACATTCTGAGGTACTAGAGGTTAAGTCATCAACATAGAAAGAGAAAACAAAATTCAACTCATAACTAGATGCTTACTTGCCATTAATGTATATTATTTGAAGTGTCTATTCAAAATTTTTGTTTATTGGACCTTCAAAAACTGAATTGTAAGGGTTTCCACTCATATTCTAGATACAAATCCTTTATATAAGGTCTGTGTGTGTTTTTTCCATGTCTGTGGTTCCATTCCTCATTTTTATAGTCATGCCTTTGAAGAACAAAAGTTTTCAATTTTGATGATATTTCATTTGACTTTTTTTTTTTCTTTTGTTTTTTTGTGTTTTGTCCTTTGTGTCCTTTCTAAGAAATCTCTCCCTATCCACGTTTGCAACTCCATTTTCTTCTGGAAGTTTTATACTTTTGGTTCTAACCCTCATGACTAAGGTCCATTTGGGGCTTCCCCAGTGAGTCAGAAGGTAAAGAATCCGCATGCAATGCAGCAGACACAGGTGATGCAGGTTCAGCCCCTGAGTTAGGAAGATCACCTAGAGGAGGCAATGGCAATCCTTTCCAATATTCTTGCCTGGAAAATCGCGTAGACAGAGGAGCCTGGAAGGTTACAGTCCATGGGGTCACAAAAAGTTGGACATGACTTAGCACGTGGCACAAGATCTATTTTGATTATAGTGTAAAGTGACTACTGTGGTGTGTTTTATACATATATTTTCTAGGATCACTTGTTGAAAACACCATACTTTGCTCGGTTACATCATGAATTTTGTTGAAAATTAGTTGAAAACATATGTGTGGGTTTCAGTATGACATCGCAGTGATTACTATAACTTTGTGTTGAAATTAGGTGGTCTGAATCCTCCAACTTTATTCTTCTCTTTAAAAAATTGTTTGGCTATTCTGAGTTCTTACATTCCAAATACTTTTTATTTATTTATTTTAATTTTTTAATTTATTTTATTGGAGGCAAATTACCTTACATTAATATACTGGTTGGTTTTGCCATACATTGACACGAATCCACCCCGGGTGTACACGTGTTCCCTTTCTTGAACCCCCCTCCCCCCTCCCTCTTCCCCATATCCTTCCTCCAGGTCATCCCCGTGCACCAGCCCCAAGCATCCTGTATCATGCGTCGAACCTGGACTGGTGATTCATTTCACATATGATAATATACATGCTACAATGCTGTTCTCCCCAATCATCCCACCTTCACCCTCTCCCACAGAGTCCAAAAGACTGTTCTATATACCTATGTCTCCAAATACCTTTTAGAATCAGCCTAACAATTTCAACAAAAAATCTTGCTGAGATTTTAGGTGGTATTTTGTTAAATCTGTGTATCAATTTGGAAAGATCTGACATAACACTACAGAGCACTCCCATCCATAATCATGGTATATCTCTAATTTTATTTAAGTCTTCTCTAATTTTTTAAGCAATATCTTATCATATTCTATCTACAGATTTTCTAAATATTTTGTTATTTTTAACCCTAAATGCTCTAGTATTGATATTATTATAAATGATAGTTTAACATTTTAAATTTCCAGTTATTTGTTGTTATAAGAAATACAATTGACTTGTATATTAATCTTGAATCTTGCAAACTTGATAAATTTAGTTATTAGAGCCAATATCTTTTTTAAGATACCTTTGGGATTTCTATGTGAAAAACTATATCCTTGAATAGAACCAGTTTTACTTTTTCCTTTCTTCTGCCTTTTATTTTTTCTTGCTCTTAAAAGATCTCAGTTTAATACTGAATATAAGTGATGCATTTGGATATACATGCCTCATCCCTGATTTTAGAAGGAGTAATTGTTATACTTTTGTGTATGCTATAGATTTTTGTAGTTGCCCTTTATCTGAGTGGAGAAATTCCCTTTTATTCCTAGGATGTTGGGAGTTTGTCTTGAATGGGTACTGAATATTGTCAAATGTTATTTCTGCATCTACTGATATGGCCTTATTGTTTTTATCTTTTAATTTGTTTGTGAGTTCCTTAAATTAACTTTGATTCTTTTGGATAAGCCCCACTTATTACGATGTACAATCCTGCCTTATATATTTTTCTTAAGGAATTTTTATACTTAGTCCTTAAGTGATATGACAAGAAAATTATAACCTAAAATCTTTGTGTGGTTTGATTACAGGGTAGCTCTCATTGTAAAATAAGTGAAAGGACTTCCTTATGTACTTTCTTTGTGTAGAACTGGTTTCCTTTATTCCTTTCCTTAAATGTTGGGAAAAATTGATGTAATTTGGGTCTGGTGGGTATGTTTTTGGTTTTGGGTTGTTTTTTTTTCTTGGTGGGAAAGTGTTTAGTTACTAATTTAATTTTTAAAATACATATAAGACTATTTATGTTAATTTATTTCTTCTGGAGTAAACTTTGGTGGTTGTCTTTTAAGGAATTTTTCCATTTCATCTCTGTAATAATAAATTTATTATATAATAATGAATTTATTCTCATAAGAGCATTCAAAATTCTGCCTCTTATTCTTTTCAGGTCTGTGTTGTCAGTAGCTAGGTCCCCTCTTTCATGCTGATATTTTTCCTTATCAGTGAGGGTAGAGGTTTGCTAATTGTATTTATCTTCTGGAATCAGCTTTTGGTTATATTGAGTTTTCTCAGTTGTTCTTTTTTTTTTTTTTTTGATTTCAATTCTTATTTGTATTTCTTCCCTCAGTCTGTTTACTCTGGTTTGCTTTTTATGAGTTTATCATAGTTGAAGCTTAGATCAACATATTGAGGCCTTCTTTATTTCTAATATAAGCATATAGTGCTAAAGATTTTCTTACTACTTTAGCTTCATTCCATAAATTTTGTATGTTGTGCCTTCATTATTTTTCCATTAAAAGTATTTTCTAATTTTTATGTTTTTTTAAATTTATCTCATATTATTAAAAATTGTATCATTTAATTTCAGCTCTTGGAGATTTTTCTGTTATTCTTTATTGCTTTCTACTTAAATACACTGGTCAGAAAACACTTAGAATTTTTAAAAAATGAATTTAAATCCTCAGATTTATTAAGAAATGTATCATGACCCATAATTCATGTCTTGGTGAATATTTCAAATGTAGCTGGAAGGGATGTATGTATTATTGCATTAGGGTTTAGTGTGATATGCTTGTAATTTCTTCTTGATAGTCAGATATGACATATTGGGTAAAAGGAACTGCTGTAAATGGACCTTTAGTAATATGCCCATGGGTTTTGTGTGTGGGGTGAAGTGTTCTAGAGTCCTGTGATTAGGTCTCAGTCTTTTAGTGAGCCTCTGCCTTTGGGTTGTGAACTTCACAAGTATTTCTCAGTTTTCTTTTCACCTCTTAGATGAGACAAGATGGCTTGAGTGAGCGGGATTTGGGTGGATCTTTTCTCCAGGTCAAATAGGCTCTGATGATGCACCATGTTAGGCTTTGATTAACTAGTCTCCCCTAAGGGCAGGCAATGTTAGGAGAAAGAGTGCTCTGATGTATTTCAAAATACAGAAGAAGGGTTCTCTTCTGCTCCTTCTTCTGGAAGCTCAAGAATATTTTTTCCTAAAACTTCCCTAGGAATCTGATCAAGCTCCTAAAGGAGTTCACAATATTGTGTCTTTCCCTTGTCCCATGACAGGTCTCTCTGAAGTTTTTTTTAACTGTCTTGTTGTCTGCTCTGATCTTTCAGCACTTTGTCAATTGCAGTTAAGGTGTTCCTACCCTGACCCTGGTTCCTGCAGTAGTTTCTGCTGGTGAGTCTTTCTGCTCCAGTAAGTTGCTATTTGCCTGTTAGTCTTTTTATTCTTGGAGGCAGTGATTTGCTCTTCATCCTCCTCTCTCCTGTAGATCCAGGAAGAATTGTTGATTTTTTTCCAGTCTGTTCAGCTTTTTACTTACTAGGATGGAATGGTGACTTCTAAGCTCCTTACACGCAAGATTAGGAACTGGCAGTTTTTGAAAAAATTAGTGAAATCCAAACACATATCAAGCTACTGTTTGCTAAACACACTGAGATATATATTGCAATTAAAATAGATGTTTTACCTACACATGATTTAAAAGAATACTCCTTAGTTTTTGTTCAAATTCATTAGTTCCCTGAGTTATGCAGATCATCCAAAAGTTGATACGTTTCATTGTACAATCATTGTACACATGAATTAACCTCAGTAAAACTTCACTGTGTATTCAAGAGATAATAAGAATGGAAAAGACAAGCAATAACACAGAATTATGAAAACAGGTTTGGCCTAATGGGACCTTTGAAATTGTCTTTTTAAAAGATATTTATTTATTTATTTATTTGACTGCACTGGATCTTAGTTGCAGCATGTAAACTAACGCTGTAATTAAGATCTAAGATCCTGCGTGCTGCAACCAAGATACATTTTTGGCACTGTTAATGTCTTTCTACTGATGGAACTTTCATCCATATCACTTGTCTTTTGCTGAAAGAACTTCCTGAAATATTTCATGCAGTTTGGGACTCTCAGTCATACACGTTCTCATCTTTTTTCTCTACAAGTCTTTATTTCACCTTCAACTTTGAAGTTTTGCTTTTTTTTTTCTGAATAAAGAATTCCAGATGATACTTTTTCATTTTTATTTCTATTATAGAAAGAACACTTGACATGAGATCTACCTTCTTGGCAAATCTTAGAAATGTACAATCCTATTATCACTCCCAAGACGTGCTATGTTGTACAGCAGACATCTAGAATTAATTCTTCTTGTGTAACGGGAAATTTATCCATGTTGATTAGTAACTCCCCAGTTCTCCCTCAATCTAACCCCTGGTAACAGCTATTCCACTCTTTGATTCTATGAATCTGACTACTTTAGATAGTATTTATCCTAAGTGGAATCATACAGTATTTGTGTTTCTATCTCTACTCTTTTCTAGCTTGCATAGTTTCTGACATGTAGTCTGCTGGTTTACCTCTGTTCCTTTGGCTTCTTTTGGACTTTTCCTTTTATCACTGGCTTTTAGCAATTTGATTATAACTTGGTATACTTTTCTTTAAGATTATTCTTTTCGATGTTCATTGAGTTTTTTTGCATTTGTGGATTTATATTTTTAAAAAATTTGGACATATTTTAGCCATTATTTCTTTAAACTCTTTCTGGCACTTATCCCTACCCTGTCCTTTTCTCTTCTTGATATCTGGGACTCCAGTTTCATGTATGGTAGACACTTAATGTTGTCCCACAAGGTAACTGATATTCCATTCATTTTTCCCTTCTGTATTCTAAATATTTTGAATAGTTTCCACTATCACATCTTCAAGTCTCTATCTCTTCTGCATTATCTCATCTGCTCTTAATCCCTCTTTGTGTATTTTTCTTTTTAAATTTCAGATAGTGCATTTATCATCTCTAGAAGTTATTTGGGTCTTTTTTACATTTTATATTTTTTGTTATGTTCATGACTTATAGAGTAACTTAAACTTAGGAAGCATATTTACTAATAGATGTTTTAATCCTTGTCCATTTACCTCTTTCATTTCTCTTATGTTTCTAATGATTGGTATATATCCCATATAGAGATCATATTTTCCTGCTTCTTTGAGTGCTTCAGTTCAGTTCAGTTCAGTTCAGTCGCTCAGTCGTGTCCGACTCTCTGCGACCCCATGAATCACAGCACGCCAGGCCTCCCTGTCCATCACCAACTCCCGGAGTTCACTCAAACTCATGTCCACAGAGTCGGTGATGCCATACAGCCATCTCATTCTCGGTCGTCCCCTTCTCCTCCCGCCCCCAACCTTTCCCAGCGTCAGAGTCTTTTCCAGTGAGTCAACTCGTCGCATGAGGTGGCCAAAGTATTGCAGTTTCAGCTTTAGCATCAGTCCTTCCAATGAACACCCAGGATCGATCTCCTTTAGAATGGACTGGTTGGATCTCCTTGCTGTACAAGGGACTCTCAAGAGTCTTCTCCAACACCACAGTTCAAAAGCATCAATTCTTCGGCGATCAGCTTTCTTCACATTCCAACTCTCACATCCATACATGACCACGGGAAAAACCATAGCCTTGACTAGAAGGACCTTTGTTGGCAAAGTAATGTCTCTGCTTTTTAATATATTGTCAAGGTTGGTCATAACTTTCCTTCCAAGGAGTAAGCGTCTTTTAATTTCATGGCTGCAATCAGCATCTGCAGTGATTTTGGAGCCCCCCCCCCCCCCGAAAAATAAAGTCTGACACTGTTTCCACTGTTTTCCCATCTATTTCCCATGAAGTGATGGGACCAGATATTTATTAGATACTAGATACTTCTCTGGTGGCTCAGACAGTAAAGAATCTGCCTGCAATGCAGGCCATCCTGGGTCGATTCCTGTGTCAGTAAGATCCCCTGGAGAAGGGATAGGCTACTCACTCCAGTATTCTTGGGCTTCACTGGTAGCTCAGAGGATTAAGACTCTGCCTGTAGTGTGGGTGGTGTGGGTTCAATCCCTCAGTTGGGAAGATCCCCTGGAGGAAGGAATGGCAACCCACTCCAGTATTCTTGCCTGGAGAATCCCCATGGTCAGAGGAGCATGGTGGGCTCTTCCATGGGGATCCCAAAGAGTCAGACTCAACTGAGTGACTAAGCATGCATGCTACAGATCTCTACTGTGCATCTTACTTGCAGCTTCTTTCCTGATACTTATTTTTACTCAGCAAAACGGTGAAGTTCTTTCCTCACTACAGTATGGCCTGGAAATTGCTTCTAAGTAAACTGGGACTACTCATATGTTTAAATTCATTTGTTTCCATCTTCCCAGGAAGCACGATCCTGATCTGCCAATTGTCTGAAATCTGAAAGTATTTTTTTCCATATATTTTACCTAGTTTTCTAGTGATTTAAAAAGGAAAGTAAATTAGGTGTTAATTTTTCTATCCTGACCTATTGTAAATGCACCATCCTAATTATTTCAGTTGTGTTTATAAAGTTCATTATCAGGGTCTTAATTTTATTGATTTTGTTTCAAATGTTAGAGGTTTAGGTTGTATTCAATTCAACAAAACTATTGCTTTAATAAAAATTATTGTACATAACTGTTTGAATTGGTGACTGTTTTGTGGGAATAGTTTTCCTAAAAGGAAAATTACTACATGAAGAATTTAAGCACTTATTATGCTCTTGATACATATGGAGCAAATGGCTTCTTAGAAAGCGTGTACCAATTTGTAGGAATTCCTATTTATACCAGTAGCTAACATTTGTGGATCTATTAATATGTCCTCAGTTCAGTTCAGTCACTCGGTCATGTCTGACTTTGTGACCCCCATGGACTGCAGCATGCCAGGCTTCCCTGTCCATCACCAACTCCTGGAGCTTGCTCAAACTCATGTCTGTTGAGTTGGTAATGCCATCCAACCATCCCATCCTCTGTCATCCCCTTCTCCTCCTACCTTCAATCTTTCCCAGGGTCAGGGTCTTTTCCAACGAGTAAGTTCTTTGCATCAAGTGGCCAAACTATTGGAGTTTCAGCTTCAGCATCAGTCTTTCCAATGAATATTCAGGACTGATTTCCTTTAGGATGGACTGGTTGGATCTTCTTGCAGTACAAGGGACTCTCAAGAGTCTTTTCCAACACCACAGTTCAAAAGCATCATTTCTTCAACACTTAGCTTTCTTTATGGTCCAACTCTCACATCCATACATGACTACTGGGAAAAATCATAGCTTTGACTGTATGGACCTTTGTCAGTAAAGTAATGTCTCTGCTTTTTATTATGCCATCTAGGTTTGTCATAGCTTAAGCAATATTATTAGAATGTTCACAGATACTTATTTGTTCCATCCTCACAATAGTGAGGTAGCCACTATTAGGCCCTTGGAGGAGGAAACTAAGGCACAAGATTTAAAGACTTAAAATCAAGATTTTAAGTAACAGCTGACATACAGTGGGTTGAAAATTCACAGAGCAATGAGGCTACAGAGATTCTACTCTAACTTCTATATTATTCTACTTTCTTACCAGTAGTGCTCTCATTTAAAATATTTGCAAGTTAAATACTCACAAAATAGTATATGATTCTTTTGATTTAGTTCAGTTCAGTTGTTCAGTCATGTCTGACTCTTTGCAACCCCATGAATCACAGCATGCCAGGCCTCCCTGTCCATCACCAACTCCCTGAGTTCACTCAAACTCATGTCCACAGAGTCGGTGATGCCATCCAGCCATCTCATTCTCTGTTGTCCCCTTCTCCTCCCGCCCCCAATCTTTCCCAGCATCAGAGTCTTTTCCAGTGAGTGAACTCGTCGCATGAGGTGGCCAAAGTATTGGAGTTTCAGCTTTAGCATCAGTCCCTCCAATGAACACCCAGGATTGATCTCCTTTAGAATGAACTGGTTGGATCTCCTTGCAGTCCAAGGGACTCTCAAGAGTCTTCTCCAACACCACAGTTCAAAAGCATCAATTCTTCAGCGATCAGCTTTCTTCACTGGTATTTCCTGGTGGTTCAGCCAGTAAAGAATCTGTCCCAATGCTGGAGACCGGGGTTCTATTCTTGGGTCAGGAAGATCCCCTGGAGAAAGGAATGGCTACCCACTCCAGTATACTTGTCTGGAGAGTCCCACAGACAGAAGAGTCTGACAGGCTACAGTCCATGGATCACAAAGAATCAGACATGACTGAGCAACTAACACACACACACAGTCATTCTATTTGTTTTATAAGCAAGGTAGTTGTCCAAACAAGAAATCTGAGGAAGACACTCTGGGCCCATGAACTTCTAGAATTTCATTCTGCAATCACAGCAAAAATGACTAAGATTCCAGACTCTAGTGTTACTCTGAAGATAGTAGGTAAATTACCTTTGGTCACTAGAGTCTCTTCTATAATGAAGAAGACCTAAATGTTTCAACTCTAAGTGATCACAAGTTTTTAGAGTGGGTAGCCATAGAAGAAGAAAATGAAGAATTTTCAAATGCCCGAAGAATCAATGGCTTCAAAGAGAACTTGAAATGGTATCAGGGTGGCCAAATCACTCTTTGGAAAACATTTAATTTGAGTATCATTTGGTCGGTAGATAACCAAAGACATTCATTTTAGAATGTTTTAGGTTTTAAGGATATATTTATAGTGCATTTTGGCAATTATAAGCAATTAGTTTTTAGGTTAAAAATAGCCTTGAAGAAAGCTTTACAGTACTTCATATTCTTTCCAGAATCTTTTCTCAGTACAAATGATGCAAGGAAAGCAAATGTTGTAAATGCTTTTACATTGTATAGGACTGGTAAAAATATTCAGTTATAATTCTTAAAGCATTTTTGATCTATAAAGCAAATTCTTATTAACAAAACAAAGTCTTTTGAAATATATATAAGTGTGCAAGGGCAATTATTTTATGTCATTTAAATTTAGTATGAAATACTAGAGAAATACTTGAGCTCTCTTTAGTTGTATGAATCTGTAGATATAAGATATCTCACTATTGATTAGGGTAGACTGGTTACCCAATTATAAATGCCACATTAGCAGTTTAACCCATTGCTTACTGAGAATCCCCTCTATGTCAAGCTGGATGCCAAGTGTGTACATGCTCAGTTGTCTACGACTCTTGGCAATCCCATGGATGCAACATGCCAGGCTTCCTTGTCCTTTATTATCTCCTTGAGATTGCTCAAACTCATGTCCATTGAGTTGATGATGACAGCCAACGAGCTCATCCTCTGTCACCTCCTTCTCCTCCTGCCTTCAATATTTCCCAGCATCAGGGTCTTTTCCAGTGACTTGGCTCTTTGCATCAGGTGGTCAAAGTTTTGGAGCTTCCGCTTCAGCATCAGTCCTTCCAATGGATATTTAGGGTTGATTTCCTTTAGGATTGCATGGTTTGATCTTGCAGTCCAAAGATCTCTCTAAAGTCTTCTCCAGCACCATCGCTTGTAAGCATCAATTATTTGGCGCTCAGCCTTCTTCATGGTCCAACTCTCACATCTGTACACGACTACTGGAAAAACCATGGATTTGCCTATATGGACCTTTGTTGGCAAAGTGATGTTTCTGATTTTAAATATGCTGTCTATGTCATAGCTTTTCTTCCAAGGAGTAAGTGTCTTTTAATTTTGTGGCTGCAGTCACTGTCTGTGGTAATTTTGGAGCCCAAGAAAATAAAGTCTGTCACTGATTCCATTTTTTCCCCATCTATTTGCCATGAAGTGATAGACCCAAATGCCATGGCATTAGTTTTTTAAATGTTGAGGTTTAAGTCAGCTTTTTCACTCTCCTTTTTCACCTTCATCACCTTCCTTAATTCCTCTTTGCTTTCTGCCGTAAGGGTGGTGTAATCTGCATATTTGAGGTTTTTGATATTTCTCCCTGCAATCTTGATTCCAGCTTGTAATTCATCTTTAGAATGTACATTTGTTTCTTTTTCTTTGGTAATTTCTATATACTTATTACTATTTTATATTTGATGAATTCTGCTTTTCTTTCATTTTAAGGGATGGTTTCCTTTTTAGTTCTTTGCTAATATTTCAGCCAGTGACTGATTAGGAATTATGATTAAACCTCCTGAGTCAGTCAGACTTCTGTTCATTTCAGGAAGATTTCAAATCTTCACTGGTTTTAGCCAGGGATTAATAGCTCTCCAATTGTTCCAGAGTAGATTGACCCTAGTATATGTGCATGACCTTCTACTAGGGATGAGTATAATGTTATCAGGGTTGTTTTTTTTTTTTTCTGTCTTTTTCCTCCTTTCATTCCTTATTAAATTCCTGGTGAGTCTACTGTTTTGTTTGCTGCTCCTTGCATCCAATTGATCCAATTACCTCACTAATTGTATACTACTATAATCTTTATTGAAGGGAGGATGTCTTTAAGCAGGATTGTTCCAAATACAATTGTTCCACATTGTATTGCCCCCTGCAGGCATGCCATGAAGCTGACAGCCCTCATCTTTTCTCCCCACTAAGCAGAAGTTCTGGTAGATATGATGGAGCTAAAATGGGGAAGGATAGGGTGTACTTCTCCTGAAGTGACTCCTTTGTCCTAAGAAAGAGATTGAAAAATGTAGTCCCATTAACCTAGTTGGCATGGAACTTCTGCCCTATGATCTGATGGTGGGGAAGAGGATGTAACAATGGAAGCTCTAGCCCTTTCGGCCAGCAGTTCATGGTTTGACATGTCTGACTAGGATAAGGCCTTTACATTGTAAGAGGGAACTGAATAGAGGGGAGACTTTATCATCTTGGCTGTATCCTCCTGGAATAGGTCTTCTGAAACATCTTGCTGTTGGTTATAAGTCACCTGTCTCAAGTGAAACGATTGCCTTATAACTGACAAGTGGCTGGGGAGCTGGGGAGAAGGTAACCAACCTCTCTTCTTGGCCTTGTCCAACCAGAATAAACCTGAAAAAGTTAGTAGGAAATAGAAACAGGTGGTGGGAGCAGTTTCTGGCTCAAATGTTCATGCTGTTATCAGTGTTTTTGCTGTTATTATATAATTTTTTTTGAATAAATGCTTCTCAGTTTATTACCCGGTCTCAAGTCAATTTCTAGAGATTTCAGTTGTTTGACAGTTTTTACCAGCTTAATGATTATTTTGCTGGAGAGAGAGTTTGCAAGCTCACACAGCATACATTTCATCATGTCTGTGTAAGTTTTTACATTTGATGTTTCATCCCCAGGTTTGATCCCAAGGCTGGGAATTGGGACATTCATTTCTGATCTCATTTCTTTAACCTACTTGTCTCTTCCTTAGTTCCTCTTGTAACCTAGAAGGCTTGCTGCAGCCTCTTTTTTCCTGCGAGATCTCTCTTAAGATAAAGTCATATAAGTAGAAACTTTCAGACTTAAAAACAAAAGCCGCCAAAATCCCCAAGAATAATAATTTGAAAATTTATTTCTTCCTGCAATAAATAGTTTTCAAGATGGTTATCAAGATGGATATCATACCCATATCTGTTTTATTGACTATGCCAAAGCCTTTGACTGTGTGGGTCACCACAAACTGTGGAAAATTCTTAAAGTGATGGGAATACCAGACTACCTGACCTGCCTCCTGAGAAATCTGTATGCAGGTCAAGAATCAACAGTTTGAACTGGACATGGAAAAACAGACTGGTTTCAAATCGGGAAAGGAGTATGTCAAGGTTGTATATTGTCAACCTGCTTATTTAACTTATGTGCAGAGTACATCATGAGAAATGCTGGACTGGATGAAGCACAAGCTGGAATCAAGATTGCTGGGAGAAATATCAATAACCTCAGATATGCAGATGACACCACCCTTATGGCAGAAAGTGAAGAGAAACTAAAGAACCTCTTGATGAAAGTGAAAGAGGAGAGTGAAATATTTGGCTTAAAGCTCAACATTCAGAAAACTAAGATCATGGCTACCGGTTCCATCACTTCATGGCAAATAAATGGGGAAACAGTGGAAACGGTGAGATAATCTATTTTTTTTTGAACTCCAAAATCTCTGCCAATAGTGACTACAGTCATGAAATTAAAAGACGCCTGCTCCTTGGAAGAAAAGTTATGACCAACCTAGACAGCATATTAAAAAGCAGAGACATTACTTTGCCAACAAAGGTCCATCTAGTCAAAGCTATGATTTTCCCAGTAGTCATGTATGGATGTGAGAGTTGGACTACAAAGAAAGCTGAGTGCTGAAAAATTTGTGCTTTTGAGCTGTGGTGTTGGAGAAGACTACTGAGAGTCCCTTGGACTGCAAGGAGATCCAATCAGTCCATCCTAAAGGAGACCAGTCCTGGGTGTTCATTGGAAAGACATGCTGAAGCTGAAACTCCAATACTTCGGCCATTTGATGCTAAGAACTGACCCATTGGAAAAGACCCTGATACTGGGAAGGATTGAGGGCAGGAGGAGAAGGGGATGACAGAGGATGAGATGGTTGGATGGCATCACCGACTTGATAGACATGAGTTTGAGTAAGCTCCAGGAGTTGGTGATGAATAGATAAGCCTGGCGTGCTGCAGTCCATGCGGTTGCAAAGAATCGGACACAACTGAGTGACTGAACTGATCATACCCAGAGTTGAAAAAGTCCAATTCAACTTGAAATCTGAGCAAGGATGTTGTTACTCTAGACCAGCAGATAATTTTTTCATAAAGCAATGAAATGCTTTCATTCAGCAGGTAGGGAATCACAGGACATTGTGATTTAGGGGGAATTATTTATTAAATGCAGCATAATAACAATGATGTAGGCTTGGATAAAATAATAGGCAGATTAATTTTAGCTGAGAGGAGGTGGAAAATAATTTTGAAATAAAGTGTACCATAAGTGAGTAGATGACTCAGTTTTGATGCTCCAGGTTTATAAAAAGTCCAACTTCTGACTCAGCTGGCTAGGCATCGACAGATTGGTGATTCAGAAGTAATGAGAAGCTATCATTAGAGGAATAATGGTGGAGCAGATTGACTAAATGATGCAAGGCTGACCCATGTCATGGAGTCAGGTCATCTGTTTAAATGCCACTGTTTTTATTAGTGACACTAGCATTTCACCAGTTACATAAAATTGAAAAGCAAATCACTTAAATGTTTTTATTATGTAATATTTAAAGCATGCCACGATACCTATATTTGTTAAGAAGTCTACCTATAAAATTAATATTTGTACACTTTATAACAAAAGCCTTACCATTAGTTTGCATATACCTTTGGACTATACCCACAGCTAAAGGGATTTCTGAATCTTATTTCTAAATCTTAACAATATTGTCTGTTTTGAATTTTCTCATCTTTAAGTGTTACAAAAACAGGAGCTGTCCATGACCTAAAATTTTTAATGCAACATTATTTTTGTAAGTTTGCATCCATGCTGTGTATGCTGCTGCTGCTAAGTCACTTCAGTCATGTCCGACTCTGTGCAACCCCATAGACGGCAGCCCACCAGGCTCCCCCGTCCCTGGGATTCTCCAGGCAAGAACACTGGAGTGGGTTGCCATTTCCTTCTCCAATGTGTGAAAGTGAAGTCGCTCAGTCATGTCTGACTCGTAGCGACCCCATGGACTGCAGCCTACCAGGCTCCACCGTCCATGGGATTTTCTAGGCAAGAGTACTGGAGTGGCTTGCCATTGCCTTCTCCCCATACTGTGTATAGCTGTAGTTTATTTATTTTTTAACGTTTGTTTTAATTTCTGTTGATATGTAATTCATACACCATAATATTCACCTATTTAAAGTATACAATACACTTGTTAATAAATTTCCAAGACTGTGAATCATTCCCACTGTCTAATTCCAGAACATTTTTATCACCACAAAAACAAAAAACTCTGACATGTTAAACACAACTCCCAATTTCTTCCTTCGTCCAGTCCTGGCAAACACTTTGTCATTGGATCTTCCTATCTAAATATTTTTTGCCTGGCTTCTTTTACTGACGATAACATTTTCAAGGTATATCCATGTTGTAGCATGGATCAGTACTTTATTTTTTCTTATGGATGAATAGTATTCCATTGTATGGATACCACTGCCTTTCTCTATCTATTCATCAGATAAAAGATATTTGAGCTATATTCACTTTTCAGCTATTATGAATAAAGTTACTATAACCATTCATGAACATGTTTTTCTTTTTATGTGTGTGAACATATATTTTTAATTCTCTTGGGAATATACCTAGGAACAGAATTGCTAGTTGTATGGCAACTCTCATTTTATTTTATTTTTTTTATTGGAGTCTAATTATTTTACAATATTATATTGGTTGGTTTTGCCATACATTGACATGAATCTGCCCCGGGTGTACATGATTTCCCCCTCCTGAAGCCCCCTCCCACCTTTAACTTTTCGAGATACTGAAAACCATTTTATAAGGTGACTCCATAATTTTCTACTCTACCAGTAATGTACAAAGTTTCTAATTTTTCAACATCCCTGTCAACACCTCTTTTCCCCATTAAAAAAAAAAATATATATAGCCAACTTAAAGAGTGTGAGTAGTGTCTCATTGTGGTTTTGATTTGCACGTCCCAAATGACTAATGATGGTGACCATCTGGCCATATACTTATTGGCCATTGGTGTATCTTTTTTTGAGAAATGTCTATTCAAATATTTTAACCATTTTAAGTGGATTATTACTTTTTTTTAATGGTGTATTGCAAGTGGTCATTTTATTCAGTGGAAGCTAGAGCCTTATCAGATATGTAATTTCTAAATAAAGTTCCATTCTGTAGGTTTTCTTTTCATTTTCTTGATGGTACACTTTGACACATGAAAGTTCTTAGCTTTGAAGTATTCCAATTTGTCTATTTTTTCCTTTGGTTGCTTGTAACTTGGTTCTTTGTACTTTTGAAGTTATAGCTAATAAATTGTGGCCTAATAAATATTGCAAAATTTATGCTTGCTTTTTTTTTATTGGTTTTATAGGTTTAGCTCTTAAATTTTGGAGACGGCAATGACAAGCCACTCCAGTACTATTGCCTAGAAAATTCCATGGATGGAGGAGCCTGGTTGGCTGTAGTCTGTGGGGTCGCTAAGGGTCAGACACGACTGAGCGACTTCACTTTCACTTTTCACTTTCACACATTGGAGAAGGAAATGGCAATCCACTCCAGTGTTCTTGCCTGGAGAATCCCAGGGATGGGGGAGCCTGGTGGGCTTCCGTCTATGGGGTTGCACAGAGTCGGACACGACTGAAGTGACTTAGCAGCAGCAGCTCTTAAATTTAGGACTTTGAACCATTTTACTTATTTCATATATATATATATATTACATGTGTATATGTGTGTTAATCAGTCATGTCTGACTTGTGACCCCATGGATTTTAGTTCACCAATCTCCTCTGCCCATGGAATTCTCCAGGCAAGAATAATGGAATGAGTTGCCAGTCCCTTCTCCAGGGGATCTAACTGACCCAAGGAT
Source organism: Moschus berezovskii (assembly GCF_049115385.1). Taxonomy (NCBI): domain Eukaryota; kingdom Metazoa; phylum Chordata; class Mammalia; order Artiodactyla; family Moschidae; genus Moschus; species Moschus berezovskii. The sequence goes on from NC_142472.1 coordinate 36,874,013, forward strand.
CGAACCTGGGTCTCCTGCATTGCAGGCAGATTCTTTACCATTCAAGCCACCAGGGAAACCTGGTGGGAAGCCATACATACATATATTTGTCAGTTCAGTTCAGTCGTGTCCAACTCTTTGCGACCCCATGAATTGCAGCATGCCAGGTCTCCCTGTCTATCACCAACTCCCAGAGTTCACCCAAACTCATGTGAATCGAGTTGGTGATGCCATCCAGCCATCTCATACTCTGTCGTCCTCTTCTCCTCCTGCCCCCAATCCCTCCCAGCATCAGGGTCTTTTCTAGTAAGTCAGCTCTTCGCATGAGGTGGCCAAAGTATTGGAGTTTCAGCTTTAGCATCAGTCCTTCCAGTGAACACCCAGGACTGGTCTCCTTTAGGATGGACTGGTTGGATCTCCTTGCAGTCCAAAGGACTCTCAAGAGTCTTCTCCAGCACCACAGTTCAAAAGCATCAATTCTTTGGCGCTCAGCTTTCTTCACAGTCCAACTCTCACATCCATACATGACCACTGGAAAAGCCATAGCCTTTATTAGAGAGACTTTTGTTGACAAAGTAATATCTCTGCTTTTTAATATGCTATCTAGGTTGGTCATAACTTGCCTTCCAAGGAGTAAGCGTCTTTTAATTTCACGGCTGTAGTCAGCATCTGCAGTGATTTTGGAGCCCAAAAAAATAAAGTCAGCCACTGTTTCCACTGTTTCCCCATCTATTTGCCATGAAGTGATGGGACCAGATGCCATGATCTTACTTTTCTGAATGTTGAGTTTCAAGCCAACCTTTTCTATCCTCTTTGACTTTCATCAAGAGGCTTTTTAGTTCCTCTTCACTTTCTGCCATAAGGGTGGTGTCATCTGCACATCTGAGGTTATTGATATTTCTCCCTGCAATCTTGATTCCAGCTTGTGCTTCTTCCAGCCCAGTGTTCCTCATGATGTACTCTGCATATAAGTTAAATAAGCAGGGTGACAATATACAGCCTTGACATACTCCTTTTCCTATTTGGAACCAGTCTGTTGTTCCATGTCCAGTTCTGACTATTGCTTCCTGACCTGCATACAGATTTCTCATGAAGCAGGTCAGGTGGCCTGGTATTCCCATCTCTTTCAGAATTTTCCAGTTTGTGGTGATCCACATAGTCAAAGGCTTTGGCATAGTCAATGAAGCAGAAATAGATGTTTTTCTGAAACTCTTGCTTTTTCGATGATCCAGCAGATGTTGGCAATTTGATTTCTGGTTCCTCTGTCTTTCCTAAAACCAGCTTGAACATCTGGAAGTTCACGGTTCACGTATTGCTGAAGCTTGGCTTGGAGAATTTTGAGCATGACTTTACTAGCGTGTGAGATGGGTGCAATTGTGCGGTAGTTTGAGCATTCTTTGGCATTGCCTTTCTTTGAGATTGGAATGAAAACGGACCTTTTCCAGTCCTGTGGCCACTGCTGAGTGTTCCAAATTTGCTGACATATTGAGTGTAGCACTTTCACAGCATCATCTTTCAGGATTTGAAATAGTTCAACTGGAATTACATTTCCTCCACTAGCTTTGTTCATAGTGATGCTTTCTAAGGCCCACTTGATTTCACATTCCAGGATATCTGGCTCTAGGTTAGTGATCACACCATCGTGATTATCTGGGTTGTGAAGCTCTTTTTTGTACCGTTCTTCTGTGTATCCTTGCCATGAAATTAAAAGATACTTGTTCCTTGGAAGAAAAATTATGACCTTCTAGACAGGATATTAAAAATCAGAGACATTACTTTACCAACAAAGTTCTGTCTAGTCAAGGCTATGGTTTTTCCACTGGTCATATATGGATGTGAGAGTTGGACTATAAAGAAAGCTGAGCACCAAATAATTGATGCTTTTGAACTCTGGTGTTTGAGGAGCCTCTTAAGAGTCCCTTGGACTGCAAGGAGATCCAACCAGTCCATCCTAAAGGAAATTAGTTCTGAGTATTCATTGAAAGGACTGATGCTGAAGCTGAAACTCCGATACTTTGGCTACCTGGTGCGAAGAGCTGACTTATTTGAAAAGACCCTGATACTGTGAAAGATGGAAATCAGGAGGAGAAGGGGATGACAGAGGATGAGATGGACATGAGTTTGAGCAAGCTCCGGGAGTTGGTGATGGACAGGGAATCCTGGCATGCTGCAGTCCATGGTGTCGCACAGAGTCGGACATGACTGAGTGACTGAACTGAACTGAATGTTATATATTAATTTTTCTTCCTTGTGATGTCTTTGTTTGGTTTGGTATTTGGCTAACAGCTCATTGAATGAGTCTGGAACTATTGCCTTCTCTCTCTCTCTCTCTTATACTTTGGAAATATTTTTCAAGTATTTGTGGAAATCTTCCTGTAAATACTTGGCAGGATTTAGCAGTGAAGCCATCTGGATTTGAGCAACTTTTTTGCCAGTTACAGTTTCAATCTCTTTCCTTCTTGTAGGTCTAGACAGACTTTCTGTTTCTTCCTGAATCAACTTCAGTAATTTGTGTCATTCTTGAAATTTGTCCATTACATCCAGGATATCTAATTTATTGATTTTTTAATCATTTTTCCTGTTTCCTTATCTTTATTTATATAAGGCCATTGTGTCTGTAATGTCACCTTTTTCCTAGTAATTTGAGATTTCTTGCTTTTTCACTTGGTCATTCTAGCTAAATATTTGTGAGTTTTCTTGATGCTTTGAAAGAATAAACATTCAATTTCTTGATTTTTCTCTATCTTTCTGTTCTCCATATAATTTATTTTCTAATACTTATTTTTTCCTTCTTTCTGGCTACTTTGAACTTAGGTTGTATTTTTCAAGTTTCTTAAGGTGAGATGATTTTATTATTGATTAAACATTTGTCTTTTTAATATGGACATTTACACTTTTAAATACCCCTCTGAGTGCTACTTTTCCTGCATCCCATAAGTTTTGGTATGCTGTGACTTGGTCTTCATTTATCTCAAAGTATTTTCTAGTTTTCCTGTGATTTCTTCTTTGACCCATTAGTTACTTCGGGATTGTTTTGTTTAGTTGCTAAGTCATGTCTGCTTCTTTACCACTAGTGCCACCTAGATGCTAAATATTCATTTTTCTCATTCCTTTCATTTTTTCTTTTAATGCTTTTGTTGTTCACTTGCTAAGTCACCTCTGACTCTTTCCAACCCCATGGATTGCAGGATGTCAGGCTCCTCTGCCCTTCGCTATCTCCTGGAGTTTGCTCAAATTCAAGTCCATTGAATTGGTGATACTATCTAACCATCTCATCCTCTGCTACCCCCTTCTCCTCCTGCCCTCAGTCCTTCCCAGAATCAAGATCTTTTCCAATGAGTTGGCTATTTGCATCAGATGACCAAAGTTTTGGAGCTTCAGCTTCATCATTAGTCCTTCCAATGAATATTCAGAGTTAATATCCTTTAAGATTGACTGGTTTGATCTCCTTGCTGTCCAGGGTAATTCAAGAGTCTTCTCCAACACCACAGTTTGAAAGCATCAGTTCTTCAGTGCTCAGCCTTCTTTATGGTCCATCTCTCACATCTGTATGTGACTATTGGAATAACTATTCTTAATAACTAATACTTAAAAACTATTAGCACTTTTGAAGTAATATAAAATTTTCCTCTGTGCTCTTCTCCATATTTTTACCCCTATATATCTGGAATAGGTTTTCATCTGTTTGATAAACAGTACAAATCCCAGGAAAAGTTATTTATATTAACCCATGTTAATAGAACCAGCTTTTGAATGATTTTTTTTCTGCACTTCACCTTCTAACATATAAATATCTTTATATGTGCACAGGTTTGTTTCTGGTTTCTTTGTTCTGCTCTATTGGTCAAATTGTATGACAATAACATAGCATCTCAGTTATCATGTTTTAACCATAAGTCTTGAGATTTAGTCAGGGCATTTTCTTGTGTACACTGTTTTCATTGTTTAGGCTGTTATTGCATCTTTTTTGGCCCATGTAGGTTGTAGCATCAGCTTGCTAAATTTCTCACAAGCCCTGTTAAGGTTTTCATAGAAATTACTTCAAACATAGAGGTCAATTAGACACATGTATTGTATCTTGGACTGAACACCCATTTGCCAGTTAAATGCCACTGGAAGATTTTTGTTGATGCTAAGTGGAGAAGAGTCATCCAGCTGAGCATGGACCCTTTGAAACTGAGAGATATCAAATTATTTTTACTTAATGCCACTAAGTTTTAGGGCATATTCTTAATAGTAATAGATAACCGATACAGAACTTGATATATGGAAGTGAAATGTTGCCATAATAAAAATTTAGAGCATGTTAAACTGACTTTGGGACCAGGTAGGAGATAGAAGCTGATAGGTCTTGTCTGTGAAAGCTGGAAGAAATTCTGAGGACATTGTTATCGGAGGCTGGGGGGAAAGGCAACTTTGTTTGTTATGTAGTGGCCTGGAGTTTGGTAATATTGACACTTATGACAACAGACTGGTTCCAAATAGGAAAAGGAGTACATCGAGGCTGTATATTGTCACCCTGCTTATTTAACTTATATGCAGAGTACATCATGAGAAACACTGGGCTGGATGAAGCACAAGCTTGAATCAAGGTTGTAGGGAGAAATATCAATAACCTCAGATATACAGATGACACCACCCTTATGGCAGAAAGTGAAGAGGAACTAAAAAGCCTCTTGATGAAAGTGAAAGAGGAGAGTGAAAAAGTTGACTTAAAGCTCAACATTCAGAAGACTAAGATCACGGCCTCTGGTCCCATCACTTCATGGCAAATAGATGGGGAAACAGTGGAAACAGTGGCTGACTTTATTTTTTTGGGCTCCAAAATCACTGCAGATGGTGACTGCAGCCATGAAATTAAAACCTCCTTGGAAGGAAAGTTTTGACCAACCTAGACAGCATATTAAAAAGCAGAGACATTACTTTGACAACAAAGGTCCATCTTATTAAGGCTATGGTTTTTCAAGTGGTCACGTATGGATGTGAGAATTGGACTATAAAGAAAGCTGAGTGCCGAAGAATTGATGCTTTTGAACTGTGGTGCTGGAGAAGACTCTTGAGAGTCCCTTGGACTGCAAGAAGATCCAACCAGTCCATCCTAAAGGAGATCAGTCCTGGGTGTTCATTGGAAGGACTGATGTTGAAGCTGAAACTCCAACACTTTGGCCACCTGAAGTGAAGAACTGACTCATTTGAAAACACCCTGATGCTGGGAAAGATTGAAGGTGAGAGGAGAAGGGGATGACAGAGGATGAGATGGTTAGATGGCATCACTGGCTCAATGGACATGAGTTTGGGTAAACACTAGGAGCTGGTGATGGACAGGAAGGCCTGGTGTGCTGCAGTTGATAGGGTCGCAAAGAGTTGGACACGACTGAACAACTGAACTGAACTGAACCGACTGATGATAACATGTATATGTAATTAATTAACTCGTGAATTTTTCTGAGGCATTGTCCAGGAACAATGTTGAAAGTGCCATTTCATTTTTTATGCCTCTATCCATGCCTATATAATATAGCATGGATAGAGGAGAAATGAGCTACAAAAGGAGAAAATCAGTTTTCAAGAAAAATTTAGAAAAAATATACAGCAGTAGTCATTTTAAAGTAAGTATATCTTGTTCACAGCTTCTCTAAAAGGCTCTCAAATTAAGAGATGACCATAGAGTAAAGATCAAGGATATACATATAAAACCCTTTATTAAGATGCTATAAATATTTCAGGGCATGTCTCATAGAACTTTTCAACTAGACAAAACACATTCTAAGAAATTTAAAGCCATTTTCTCATAGCATCCTGACCCTTACCTCAATCCCAAGACAGTCTGTCTTGAATGATTCCTGATATGGTTTTTACCCAATATAGAGAACCCACCAAGATTCATAAGAATCCCACAAAGCTTATAAGATAGTTGTATTAATATCATCAACTTGGAATAAAAGGGACAGAAATATTTCAAAGAAATTAAAAACTAGGAACCCTCAGTTTCTAAAAGCATAAAGAAGGATGAACAGGTCAAGAGGCAAAAAGTTCAAGAGAGTTATTTATTATATAAAGTAAAAGGTAAATAAAAGGGAGTTCCCAGGTCTTAGAGGCTGAAGCCAAGAGTCACAGAGAACATTTCTACAAATAAGACTGGCCCCTAATCAAGACACTGGTAATATATGCTTTCTTTTTGCTTTCCTTTCCCCCTAGTTTTTTTCCAGCTTTATTGAGTTATTTTTGACATATAATTTTGTAAAAATTTAAGGTTTATAATGATCACCACAACAAAGCTAATTAATTCACCTATTAATTAGTTCACATATTTTTTTTTTGTATTGAGAATATTTAAGATCTATTTTAACCACTTACAAGTATATATTACAGTATTGTTAACGATAGTCACCATGTGTGTGTTAGTTACTAAGTCATTTGCGATTCTTTGCAACCCTTTGGACTGTAGCCCGCCAGGTTCCTCTGTCCATGGGATTTCCCAGGCAACAATATTGGAGTGGGTTGCCATTCCCTTCTTCAGGGGATCTTCCCAACCCAGGAAATGATTCTGGGTCTCCTGCGTTGGGGGCAAATTCTTTACCGTCTGAGCCATCAGGGAAGTCAAAGTCGTAATGAGAAGGGCCTCACTGTGATAGTCACCATGCTGTACGTTGTATCTCCAGAATTTATTCATCTTAAAACTGGGGGTTAGCACTTGTTGATTACCATCATCCATTTCTCCCAACCTTAGTCCTCTGGCAATCACCAGTCTGCTTTCTTTTTATGATTTTGTTTTTCTTCAAGTCTACATAGAAGCGAGATCACATAGTATTTGCCTTTTTCTGTCTGACTATATTCCGTTGTGTGTATATATATGTATCTATATATATTTTTATATATATATGTATACATCACAGGTTGTGCCTACGTAAAAACCTGCCTGCCAGTTCAGGAGACAAAAGAGACTCGGGTTCAATCCCTGGGTGGGGAAGATCCCTGGAGGAGAAAATGGCAACCCACTCCAGTATTCTTGCCTGGAAAATCCCATGGACAGTGGAGCCTGGCGGATTATAGTCCATGGGACCACAAAGAGTTGAACACGACTGAAGCAACTTATCATGCACACACTTATACACCACATTCTTTCATCTATCCATCTTTTGATGGACCCTTAAATGTTTCCATGTCTCTACTATTGTAAATAATGCTTCAGTTAACAAATGAGTGAAAATATCTCTTTGATACCCTATTGTCATTTCCTTTGGAAAATGGGAAGTGCAACTGCTGATTCATATGGTGGTTCTATTTTTAATATTTTTGAAAAGCCTCCATACTGTTTTCCATAGTGGCTGCATCAATTTACATTCTCCTTGACAGCGTACAAGGGTTCCCATTTCTTCACAACCTTGTCAACACTTGTTTATCTCTTGTCTTTTGTTATTAACAGCCATTCTGAGGAGTATGATGTGATAGCTCATTGTAATTTTGATCTGCATTTCCCTGATCATTAGAGATGTTGAGCACATTTTCATATAGCTGTTAGCCATCTGTATATCTTATTTGGAAAAACGTCTATTTAGGTTCTTTGGACATATTTTCATTAGATTGCATTTTTTTGTTATTGCCTTTTCTCCAGTTTCTGAATGAGAGTATCCATTGCAATTATTTGGTCTCTGTATTGCCATTGTGTATCAGGTTCATGTATGTCTCTGGGATGGGACAGTATAAGAATGGCAGATAACTTCTTTTTGTTTTTAGTTTCACAAGTTATCAGATCAGGGAGAACCACACTCAAGTTATTGCACTGAGAAGCATCACCTGTACTTGAACCTGATATGGATGACAATAACCTGGACTTCATGACAACACTACCTGGCAGGGCTAGGAGTAAGGTGAGTTAGCATTCTTTTTGGAAGTCTCAAAACTCCATATAAGAAGTTCAGTAATTCTGAGTTGAAACTATGCTGGAAGGGTCATGAGAAACTCATTGGGCTGTTTTTTCAGTTGATTTTAGCCTTCTAACTATTGCTCCCAAAGTGTTAGGTATGTGATTGAGGCATGCTGGACCATCCAACCAACCTATTCAACAGGCTGGATAAGAAAAGTTGACCTCTTTTGATGCCTCATGGAACAAAAGAGTCTCCCAGCTCAGTGTTTCCAGTTTCTGAGCCACAGAATTGTGAGATATAGCAGTAAGTGTTGGTGAAGGCTACTAACTTTTTAGGTAGTTTATTACACTAAAATAGATCATGACAACAGAACCCTTTAAATATAATTCTTTGTGTGCAAAATAAAACATGTGCAAGTGTATTTATTGCATCCCTGAACTAATCTACCTTTCAGTAGGAGATTGGTTAAGAGGATATATACACACAGGACAATATATGCAGTAGTTAAAAATTGAGCGTTCATTTTTGTACATGAATGTAGAAATATCTCTGAGATATTGTTAAGTGAAAAACAGGAAATTGCAGAACAGTATGTTGAATATGCAACTATTTGTATAAAATAAAAAGGGGCAGAAGAATAAAGTATTTGTGCATAAATATCTCTGGAAGAACAGGCAAAACGTAGTCATACTGGTTACCTGCAGAGAGGGAGCGGGGGTGACTTGTGAGCAAGAGTGGCTAGGAAATTTTGCCACTTACCCTTTCAGCTGAGCCACCAGGGAAGACCAAGAACACTGGAGTGGGTAGTCTTTCCCTTCTCCAGTGGATCTACCTGACCCAGGAAATGACCTGGGGTCTCCTGCATTGCCGGTGGATTCTTCCAGACGAGCTGCCAGGGAAGTCCACTTACCCTTTCAGTCTAGCATTTTGGCACTTTTTTATGGGGGGGGGCACACCAAATAGCTTGTGATATTTTAATTCCCTAACCAGCGATTGAATCCACACCCTCTGCAGGTAGAGCTGGGAGTCATGACAATCTGCATTTTTGCACTTTGAACCAAACGTATTTTTAAAAAATATTTACTTATTCTTTGACTGCTCTGGGTCTTCATTGCTGCCTGTGGGCTTTCTCTAGTTGCAGCAAGCAGGGGCTCCTCCGCATTGTGGGGCACAGAATTCTCACTGGATTTCTGTTGTTGTGGAGCACAGACTCTAAGGGCTCAGATTCAGTACTTGTGGTGCCTGGACTGATTTGCTCCTCAGCATGTGGGATCTTCCTGGACCAGGGATTGAACCTGTGTCCCTTGCTTTGCAAGGCAGATTTTTAACCACTGGACCATCAGGGAAGCCCCCATATGCATTTTAAAATGAAATTAACACACAGGTAAGATTAGAGAAATTTTGGAAACACTAGTTTCAGTTCAGTTCAGTCGCTCAGTCGTGTCCGACTCTCTGCGACCCCATGAATCACAGCACGGCCAGGCCTCCCTGTCCATCACCAACTCCCGGAGTTCACTCAAACTCATGTCCACAGAGTCGGTGATGCCATCCAGCCATCTCATTCTCCGTTGTCCCCTTCTCCTCCCGCCCCCAACCTTTCCTAGCATCAGAGTCTTTTCCAGTGAGTCAACTCGTCGCATGAGGTGGCCAAAGTATTGCAGTTTCAGCTTTAGCATCAGTCCCTCCAATGAACACCCAGGATTGATCTCCTCTAGAATGGACTGGTTGGATCTCCTTGCAGTCCAAGGGACTCTCAAGGGTCTTCTCCAACACCACAGTTCAAAACCATTGATTCTTTGGCGATCAGCTTTCTTCACAGTCCAACTCTCACATCCATACATGACCACAGGAAAAACCATAGCCTTGACTAGATGGACCTTGGTTTAGAAGCTGTAATATGACTGCTTATTAGCCTTCTGGCCTTAAATCAAATTCTTACATAGTTGCAACTATGTTGCCTCTTCTGAGCAGCAAACTTGATCTTACTGCTCCTCTGCTGAAAACACCTTGAAGGGCCCCATCCCACTCAAGATAAATTCCCATATCAGGGAGGCCTGGCGTGCTGTGATTCATGGGGTCGCGGAGAGTGGAGAGTCGGACACGACTGAGCGACTGAACTGAACTACTTCAGAGTTTAATGTTTGTCTTAATTTGACCAGCCCGGATGGCCTCTCACTACACCCAACATTTTACCTTTTGACAACAGTCAATTACATGTGGATCCTTGAAAACAAGATGATCACACCTTTGTGATTTTGCAGATAATGTTCTCACTGCCTGGAATTATTTTCCCCTTCCGCCTTCTGTCCTGTTGAACTCCATTAGATTCTTCTCAAATAATATTGATTCACTTATCATCTACCAATCAGAATGAATCATTCACACATATGTAGACTATTTTTTGCAATCTCAGAGTCTATTGAAATGTATCTTAGTTTACATACCTGTTTCACTATTAGAGGCCTTCCCAGGTGGCAGAGTGGTAAAGAAACTGCCTGCGAATGCAGGAGATACAAGAGAACGTGGGTTTGATCCCTGAGTCAGGAAGATTCTCCTAGAGAAGGAAATGGCAACTTACTCCAATATTGTTGCCTGGAGAATCCCATGGACAGAGGAGCCTGGAGGGCTACAGTCCATGGGGTTGCAAAGAGTTGGACACAACTGAGCACACACACACATTTCTCTATTAGATTATGATCTATTGAAAGCAGAAATGATTTTTGTATCCCAGTTTCAAAGTCAGCTCTGGCAGGTGATAACTTCCTAAAAGCCGATTGCAAACAGAACTGAAAGATTATTATATATAACAATCTGATGCAGTCTTTGATCTTATTTTAGATATCCTAATTGCATTTGAAATGTTATCAGAACTAATACCTTCTGGTGGGAGCATTACTTAAGGAGTATGTATATGTGTATATATACATGTACCATCAAACATATATATTTAATTTTTTTCCCCTTCAGACACCCCGTATTCCCTTTTGACTAATCAGTTTTCCCCAGGCAGATATTTTTTCTTGAGGCAAGATGACAAAGTAACAAAATGTAATATAGTGTTTTGGCAGTGGAGCTAGAATTCAAAACAATGATAAAAGGGGTTTATAAAGGAGAAACATGATAAAATATTTTCTCAATTATTCTACTACCAGAACATTCAATTAAAATATCCATTTCCTAGGAGTTTACTTGGTCAGAGATAAATCCTCATTTATTCCCCCTCCAGAAAGATCATGTAGGTGTCATTTGTTGCTGTTGCTGAGGATCTATGAAGCAAGGGAACAGTTTACTTAATTATAGAAAAGATACATTGCACATTTGTATATCACGCCTGGATGAAAAGATTTAAAAGGAAAGTTATCTTCCTGCAAAATCCCTTGATAATCGCCTTACAGTATCATTTGAAAACTTGAAGTGTGGAAAAGTAGATACTCTAAACCTGTTCATATTCTGTTAGTGACAAGTGAATGCTTTTTATAGTTTGTACTTGCTGTGAGCTTCATTTAGAGATTCAACTGTTCCTGGTAACCAGTTTTGAATAACAATGGAAACATCTAGCTAGTTTGTGCCCGTCTTGGTGGGTTGGGGTGGGTTGAGAGTGTCTGTGCAGAGAACTTCCCGTTCTTCAGAGTATGCTTCAGAGCTTGGGGACATATGATGTGCAGGTTTTCCTGTTTCAGGGTGATTCACATGTCATTGTACTGCAAGTGTATTTACACATAGCCTCATTTTGTTCTTTACATTTAGTCACTTAAAGCCATGATTTCATTTAAATACCTGGATGCCTCATACATTCAGCTTTGCTAGAACCAAAAGCAAAATCTTGAAAATTGTGCTGCTGTTGTATGGAACCAATTAACACCTAAAAGTGTTTTTATTTTTAGGCAAACGCTTGGTGGCTGCTTGACAAACTTGAGTACCATTCTGATTCAATTATTATCTGATACCTTTGTGTGTGTGTGCGAATTACCAAATCATTCTGAACCCAATTTGTTATTAGCAAGTGGATCAATTTTTATTTCTTATTTCAAAACTTATTTTTCTTGAAAGTAAGTGTTACATTTTAGGGACAAGGACAGTGAAGCCTAGGAAATGGGAGTAGCTTTCTCAAGGTCAGAGATTTTGTAAGAGGAACTCAAGGTCAGAGATACTGCACCCCAGTTTAGGTGTACCTGCACGAAGTTTCAATTCAGATCATCTTTGTGTTCTAGACTTTGGAGATAATGTTTACATGAAAATTAACTCTATCCTCTGACTTAGTAATATTCATCTTACTCCCAAGTTTCTAAGAACAAAATCTTAACTCTAAGTAAAAATTCTAATGGTGAAGACTTCAAGTCTGTATGACACACTAAAAGACCAATATTTTTGAACTGGATTGGGATATTATACAATCCCTGAAATTGTAGTAGAGGAAAGTACCTATTTTTCCTATGCTTGATAGTTTCCTACCTTGGCTCCCGTAGGAAAAACCCTCTGTTCTGTTAGGCAGCAACGTGCCCAGCTACAGATTGATGTCCCTGGTCCCTGTGAGAGGAGAGGGCTGTGAGATTTAAGAGGAAGTCACCAGGGAGAGTTTTGGAGGAAACTCTCAAACTCAAAGCCAGGCTCCTTGGCTTTACAGGAATGCTCTTCTTTCCTCATTTGTTCTTACCCCTTACTGGCCATTCTGCAATCATGTAGTGACCTTGAGACTATGCTAAGAGTGATGTAATAAAAAGATAAGAGGCCTGGTCCATGGGGGAACTGGACCGCTAATCTCTATACTTTGTGTTACGTGAATGAAAAATAAACTTCCATCTTGTTGAAACCCTGTAGTCTCATGTTTGATGTGTGTGTACTTGCACACTCAGTCATGTCTGACTTTTGCAACCCCACAGACTGTAGCCCACCAGGCTCCTCTGTCCATGGCATTTCCCAGGCAAAAATACTGGAGCAGTTTGTTATTCCCTTCTCCAGGGGATTTTCCAGACCGAGGGATCAAACCCACATCTCTTGCATCTCCTCCAATGGCAGGCAGGTTCTTTACCAGCTGAGCCACCAGCAAAGCCCCTCATGTCTGATACATGTCAGTTTCTAACTGACACAATTATTTTCTCCTCACTCTTTTCCTCAGCTTCCTCTAGTCCTTAAGAATGCTTCCATATCTGCTATCATTCAAAAACAAAACCAAAAGCAAACCCCTCCTTCATACCAAGTCTGGTTCTGGGAATTTCCTGATCTCTCATAGCACTTCACAGCCACTTTCCTCAAAAGAATATTGCATACTCCTGTAAACTAGATTCAGTCAACTTTCCCATCTCCCATTAATTTGGAAAAATCCATCTCTTCAGCAAGTTAGTTATAAAATAAAACTAAATTTTAATCAATAATATGTGTAATTGGTATAAATTCAGAAAGTGAGGGCATGCTTATAGGAAGAAAGTAAACTGTCCCTCACTTGTATCTCCCACCCAATTTCCTTCAATAGAGGCAATTGGATTATCAGTTTCCTTCGTGTATATATAATCTTTCAGAGATATTATATGCAAATGAAAATACCGATGGTTTTCTCTTGAATATTTTTACACACATGATGGCATATTATATATATTGTTATACATTGTTTTGTATATATATATACTGCTTTAAGCTTATATTTTCACTTATATATCTTGGACATTTGTTTCAAAATTGACTAATTTTTTTTTAGCAATTATTGAATTAATTATCTGAAATTAGCACAATTTAATGAGTCTTACGTGGATGGACATTTAGATTGTTTCAAATCTTTTTTATTACAAACAATATTATAAAAATATTTCCATAAATATTTTATAGCTTTTTTAATGTTGTTGTTTAGTCACTGAGTCATGACTCCTTTGCAATCCCACGAATGTAGCCCTCCAGGCTCTTCCATCCATGGGATTTCCCAGGCAAGAATACTGGAGTGGGTTGCTATTTCCTTCTCCAGGGATCTTCCCAACAAAGGGATCAAACCTGCGTCTACTGCTTGGCAGGCAGATTCTTTACAACTGAGCCAGCAGGTATATCTATAAAAAAGTTCCCTAAAGAAAGCTTAGGGTCAAAATATGCACATTTTTAATTTGACAGCTATTGTCTAAATGCCACAGAAATTTGACCATAAAAAAATTAAACTTTATATAATTTCTTAGCTCAGACTGTTGTAGCAAAATACCATAACATGGGTGGCTTATCAACAACAGAAATCCTCCCACAGTTCTGGGGGCTGGCAGTTCAAGATCAGATGCAGGCATGGTCGAGTTCTAGTAAGGGCCCTCTTCTGGGTTGTGCCAGCTTAGCTTCTCATTGTGTCCTCACATGGTAGAGAGCAGAGAGCAGAGAACCAAGTAAGCTCTCTTATGTCTTCTTGAAAGGCACTACTCTCATTTATGAAGGCTCTGCCCCAAAGACCTAATCAACTCCCAAAAACTTCACTTCCTAATACCATCACATTGTGGGAGTGGGGCAGGTAGGCTTCCAACATATAAATTGGGGGTTGAGAGGGTAAACTAATATCTACAGAAGGTAACTATTGACTTTCCATTTTGAGAAAAGATAAATTTATTATATTGCCACTTCCTTCCCTCCATATTCCTAATCACTGGTCTTAGTTAATTATACTTCTATGTTCTTAGTTTTATACCTTTAAATACACTTATACTTCATTTGACTTATAAGCTCTTAATGATGTATGTTTGAACCTATCTATAAAAAATAATGGTTTGGAAAGATCCCCTGGAGGAGGGCATGGCACCCCATTCTAATATTCTTGCCTGGAGAATCCCATGGACAGAGAAGACTGGTGGGCTATGGTCCATAGTGTTGCACAGAATCAGACATGACTGAAGAAACGTAGCACACAGCCTCAAGGCAGTGATTTCATTTCCTTTGGATCTATCAGTTCAGTTCAGTTCAGTTCAGTCGCTCAGTCGTGTCCGACTCTCCGCGACCCCATGAATCACAGCACGCCAGGCCTCCCTGTCCATCACCAACTCCCGGAGTTCACTCAAACTCATGTCCACAGAGTCCGTGATGCCATCCAGCCATCTCATTCTCCGTCGTCCCCTTCTCCTCCCGCCCCCAACCTTTCCCAGCATCAGAGTCTTTTCCAGTGAGTCAACTCGTCGCATGAGGTGGCCAAAGTATTGCAGTTTCAGCTTTAGCATCAGTCCCTCCAATGAACATCCAGGATTGATCTCCTCCAGAATGGACTGGTTGGATCTCCTTGCAGTATAAGGGACTCTCAAGAGTCTTCTCCAACACCACAGTTCAAAAGCATCGATTCTTCGGCAGTCAGCCTTCTTCACAGTCCAACTCTCACATCCATACATGACCACGGGAAAAACCATTGCCTTGACTAGACGGACCTTGGATCATATAGAAGTTCTAGTTTTAATTTTTTGAGGAACTTTCATAAAATAGCTATACTATAGAATAATTTTAAATATAGAATTCATCATACTTTCAAATAATAACGAAGCACCAACAAGTGAGGTTTGTACCAAAAGTACGTGATTTAATACTAGGAGCTGTGCTAATATAATTAGCCACTTTGATCAGGTAAAAATCATATGATTGCCTCAAAAGAGTCTTCCAAAATCATTTGATGAAACAGTTTCCATCTTACCTAAAACCTATAGGAACAGATATTCCTCCCTGAGGTGTCTATTATAAATAAATTCAGTGACAGTTATATGCAGCATATATGCAACAGCAACAATTGGACATAATGTGTGTGTGTATATATATATATATTCACAGATGTGTGTATATACTTTTTTATATTTCTAGGTATATATAGAACAAACAAAAGCCATTATGCTTAGAGGTTAAAACAGTTATCTGACATCCCTATGAAATTACAGCAAGTAAGATATCCTTTCATTACTTCTGTAAACTTATATATCTCTAGACTTATAAGCTGATGCAATGGACAAAAGAGAGATAAGTAAAAATTTTAGGAAGTTTAAAAGCATTATTATATACAGGTATTGTGTCTGAACAATTGAAAGTTATCAAATGAAAATCTATTAGAAACAAGAGAGAATACAATAATGTAGTAATAGTTCTAGCTATGAACACACAAATATAATACATCCACACAATATACATATTACATATAAACAAAAGTGCAGCAGAGCACATAAGAATAAACTAAACAAGAACGTTTTAAGCTCTAAACAAAGAAAATCTTAAATATCCATCCATTTATTAAAAAACTGGGAAGATATATTCTGTTCTTGGAGAAGACTGACAACTATAAAATATAAAAAGACAATTCTCAATTTTATCTATAAATTAAATGAGGGGTCAGCTAAAATATACCTCAAGACTGAAAAAACAAAATTAGATTAGAAAATTATAAAAATTTTATTTGGGGAAAAAAATATAAGACTGGTTAAAAAGCTTCCAAAAGGAAAATACTGAGAAGGGATCAACAGAAATGGTCATGATGCTACATTAATTATTTAAAAGTATGTTCCATTAGCAATAACCTCAGTTAATATTTTCTTATCATATTATTAAAGTATTAATGTTTTCTGCTGCAGAGAGGGTGAGGTCGGTAGGAAAAGGGGAACTGGGTTAATTGGAACTAGGAAGCCAGCCTCAGCTCCAAAAGGTGGGATGACGGGGCGTGTAGCTTAAATCTTCTGTGGCTTTCAGTTCACTTCCTGCTCAGTAGCAAAGATGCCCCATGACCTACTATGCTCTGAATGGTGGTTCATAGAGAGACAGGGATGGTTGGGAGAACTTGGACAGTGGTGGAGAATGAAAACCGCAGATAGACATACTTATTTTCACTTCTAAAATTTCTAAGCTGATGGTTTAAAAACTTTTCTTCTCCTTGGGAATTACTTCTAGAAATAACACTAGAAAAATCCTTCTTATTTTTGTTTTGAGGATGGTTTTACTCATTAAATTAAGCTATATATGCACATACTAAATTTTATATAAAGTCTCATAGTGCAATTTCATGTTAACTTGTTCACTAATTATATAATAAAATTGCTGGGATAATTATCCAACTCATATTTTATTAATGCTTAATTAAAGATATAGCTTAAGTAATTGTGGCATATTGCAGCACTTGTGAACCAGAAAGTTATAATAAACAATACAATGACAGAAAATTACTAGGTAGAGTCATTTGGTTTTATGGGTCTTTCAGCTAAATTCATAAATAAATTACATCATTTTAGAGATGTTTTTTGATTCCATATTATCCTTTCTAAATGAATTTCTGCTGTGAGTATTCTATATTCATAAAGGTGGCTTTCATTGACAGCCTAGAACAGGTATCAACGTGGCCTTTGGTTTTTTTCATAAATCCAATTGTTAGATCTGATGCCAATAGTGGCTTAGAAATAATTTGGAAGAAAGTTTGACAAAAAATCATAAATTTAATAACCAGAGGGACTTAGGTTTAGGGCCCTCAGAAAGCACTGTGACTTATTGAATTATAATCTTAAACAGAATTAAACACTTCCATCTTTTGTATTTTTCTGCCAGTCTAGAACATAACTCAGTGAAAATTGTTCCAATGTGCTTCTTCTTGATCTTTTAAGTTGTCATTAGGTCTATGTCTGTCTGGTAATAAAAAATAAAATATTAAGCTGGCTATATGGCCACCTCATGCGAAGAGTTGACTCACTGGAAAAGACTCTGATGCTGGGAGGGATTGGGGGCAGGAAGAGAAGGGGATGACAGAGAATGAGATGGCTGGATGGCATCACCGACTCAGTGGACATGAGTTTGAGTGAACTCTGGGAGTTGGTGATGGACAGGGAGACCTGGCGTGCTGTGGTTCATGGGGTCGCGGAGAGTCGAACAGGACTGAGCGACTGAACTGAGTGAACTGAACTGATGTAGACAGTGTAGACATCACTAGACCACTTAGATAAACCTATTGTTCTAGGTTTATCCAAATTATTGCCTTATTTCTTTACACTATAACTTGCATAAGAGAGTATATTCTTTCAAAAAATAGATGAATCAAATTATAAGCAAAACAGAAAATCAAATATTTTAGCTCCAGAGTTACAAATTAGGCCTTACTCTATGAATTTTCATAAAGAAAACCATTATTTGTAAAGTTATTGTCACTCACCTGGAATATAGGGAATAGCTTTCTTCAAGCTACGATTCAGATTATGAACTTTGAAAGGACTCAAACCATATCTGTTTAATTCCCCTCCTGAGGTGGGAGCATGAGCTTTCCCTGAAACCTTTCAGAGAGAAAAATGAATTCTTATAAAAGGTTGCTGGCACTGAGATCTTGGGTGTGTGTTCTACTCCTTTATCCTTCAGTGAGGCACAACGAAAGCATATCAAGGGAAAAAGGAAGAACCCCAGCATGAAAAATATTTAGGAAAGCAGTTACTTATGTATCTCTCTGCAGTTCCGTGCACTGATGACTTTTCAGTATTTACTTTGATATACATGCTTTACAACATTAGTAGATGCTGAATGCATATTGAACACTGCATATGGCTTGATCCGCAGTTATCATCTTTGCAAGAACTTCTTGGCAACTCTTTCAACTAATTGGTACAGCACTTCACTATTTCATTCATGACTAATGTTCACTGTAAATTTCCTTCTTTATCTCTCTATCTCCCTGAATATTTCCCTTCAAAGAGTAAATTATGCTTCCTGAAAGTGAAAAGTGAAAGTGTTAGTTGCTCAGCTGTGTCCAGCTCTGCAATCCCATGGTCTGTAGCTCACCAGACTCCTCTGTCTATGGAATTCTCCAGGCAAGAATACTGGAGTGGGTTGCCATTTCTTTCTCCAGGGGATCTTCCCGAACCAGGGATTGAACCCAGGTCTCCTGCATTGCAGGTAGATTCTTTATCTTCGGGCCACCAGGGAAGCCCTTATGCTTCCTGAAATACCTAGAATCTTGTGGGAGGTGATACACAGTTAGCAACAGCTTTGTTATCCTCAGGAACCAGGATTGATCTGTATGTTGATAGCAGAAGCACAAATACAGATATACAAACGGAGAAAAAGTTTGGCATACAGGTTCCTCAATGTTTACTAAACCGTTCTAAATAATTTTTAATGTTTTCTTTTTATTGTAGTAAAAAATCACATGTACACAGCATACTATTTTAACCATATTTAACTGTGCAGTTCAGTGGCACCAAGTACATTCACACTGTCGTGAAGCTCTCACCACCACCCATCTCCCAAATCCCAAACTGAAACTTTGTCCCCATCAAACACCAACTCCCCATTCCTCCTCCTCACCCCCGAACCCTGGCCCCTGGCATCCACCAACGTACTTTCTGACTCTGAATGTGACTACTCTAGGTATCTCATGTAACTGGAATCAAACAGTATTTACCTGCACCTACTGCATATTGAAATGTATTTTTAAGATTAATATATGACCTACAAACAGAGTGTACCTTCTTTGTTCCCCTGTGCTATACAGCAGTTTCTCATTAGTTATCTCTTTTATACATAGTAGTGTATATATGTCAAACTCAGTCACCCAATTTATCCCACCCGCCTTCTCCTCTTGGTGTCCTGTCCATACATTTGTTTTCTTGTGTCCATATGTTTGTATATCTGTGTCTTTTATTTCCACTTTGCAAATAGTTTCATCTGTACTATTTTTCTATATTCCACATATATGCATTAATATACACTATTTGTTTTGCTCTTTCTGATTTCATTTTTCATGACAGTCTCCAGGTCCATTCACATGAAGAGATGGGTAGAAAGGCTTCTCAAGATTTCCAAGACCTGAACCTAGAGACAGGTCTTGTATTTCTTAGGTATTTCTGGAACTAGATAGACTAGTGAAATATTCTCTTAAGTAGGGTCACAAACTGAAAAACAGGGCCCCGAAGTGACTTAGCAGAAGCTGTGTTTAATTTGCTCCTCATGTGTTTAAGTTGAAAGTTTTGAGATTATTGTAGATTTATGGAACTGTGGTGTTGGAGAAGACTCTTGAGAGTCCCTTATACTGCAAGGAGATCCAACCAGTCCATTCTAAAGGAGATCAATCCTGGATGTTCATTGGAGGGACTGATGCTAAAGCTGAAACTGCAATACTTTGGCCACCTCATGCGACGAGTTGACTCACTGGAAAAGACTCTGATGCTGGGAAAGGTTGGGGGCGGGAGGAGAAGGGGACGACGGAGAATGAGATGGCTGGATGGCATCACCGACTCTGTGGACATGAGTTTGAGTGAACTCCGGGAGTTGGTGATGGACAGGGAGGCCTGGCGTGCTGTGATTCATGGGGTTGCGGAGAGTCGGACACGACTGATCGACTGAACTGAACTGAACTGAACTATGGTAAGTTTTAAAAAATAAGACAGAGAGACCTCTTGTATCCTTTACCAGTTTCTCCCCAATTATGACAATGTACAATGCTATAATATAGAGTCGCAACTAGGATACAGGAATCGATACAATCCACTGATCTTATTCATATTTCTCCAGTTTAGCTCACACTCATGTGTATGTGTGTGTATGCACATGTGTGTGCTCAGTCACTTTAGTCATCTGATTCTTTGTGACACTATGGACTGTAGCCTGCCAGGTTCCCCAGTCCCAGGGATTCTCCAGGCAAGAATACTGGAGTGGGTTGCTATGCTCTCCTCCATGGGATCTTCCTGACCCAGGGATCGCAGGCAGATGCTTCACTACTGAGCCACTAGGGAAGCCCATGTGTGCGTGGAGTTCTATATAATTTTATCATGTTGTAGGTTTTTGTATCTGGCTCCAGAATCAATGATCTTAAACAGTTCTACCATAAGGATCACTATACCCACTTTTGCCAATACTCCCTCCTGCTCAAACTCTATTACGTCTGTTCAGTCATTTTTCAAACTATGTTGTTTCAAAAAATGTTACCTAAATGAACTATATAGTATGTTGCTGCTGCTGCTGCTGCTGCTAAGTCACTCCAGTCGTGTCCGACTCTGTGTGACCCCATAGACGGAAGCCCACCAGGCTCCCCCATCCCTGGGATTCTCCAGGCAAGAACACTGGAGTGGGTTGCCATTTCCTTCTCCAATGTGTGAAAGTGAAAAGTGAAAGTGAAAAGTGAAAGTGAAAAGTGAAAGTGAAGTTGCTCAGTCGTGTCCGACCCTTAGCGACCCCACAGACTGCAGGCTACCAGGCTCCTCCATCCATGGGATTTTCTAGGCAAGAGTACTGGAGTGGCTTGCCATTGCCTTCTCCGATATAGTATGTTACTTTTGGGAGATGGCTATTTTCCTCACTCATTATAGCTCTTTCATCCAAGTTTCTGCCGTAGTCACTCATTGTTAGATGGACTCACAGCAGATCCTTGTGGGTGGTGAGGGTTCATCTCTTTTATCCCCCTCATGGAGGTCTGGGCCAACTTGAGCTACCTTTATGCTAGGATGAGAGTCAAAATGTTGGATCTGGGTGGCTGTCTTCTGTTCAGTGGGGAATGTAACATACATGACCACTGTTTTATTCCGCTGGTCATGAAGTCCAAAACCAGTTTGATTTCTCCTTACCAGATTTCAGGTACTTCTTTTGTTTGCTTTTTGCATTATTTCTAGGGTTTGTCATTGCCCTTAGTGGGGAAGAGCAGGGAGAAATGGGCCTCCACCCATCTTATCCAGAGCAGAAGTCCTTCTGGTGGTTTGTACTTTCCTACTTATCCACTAGGACTGATGCTGAAGCTGAAACTGCAATATTTTGGCCACCTCATGCGACGAGTTGACTCACTGGAAAAGACTCTGATGCTGGGAAAGGTTGGGGGCGGGAGGAGAAGGGGATGACCGAGAATGAGATGGCTGGATGGCATCACTGACTCTGTGGACATGAGTTTGAGTGTACTCCGGGAGTTGGTGATGGACAGGGAGGCCTGGCGTGCTGTGATTCATGGGGTCGTGGAGAGTCGGACACGACTGAGTGACTGAACTGAACTGAACTGAACTGACTTATCCACTTACCGCCCCCCGCCTCAGGAATACATATTCTTCTATTTTCTAAGAGTTCATATTTACCTTCTATGTGTTTGTAACTTTCAAAGGAAACTTTGGATCCATCCTGGTTCACTCTCAGACCTTTATTGGAACTTGAATCCAAGGGTTAGGATGGCTTTGCCTGTAAATATAAAATGCCAAACTAAAATTGACATAAATGATCAGGAAAATATAGGAAGGTGAGATAGAGTGTTACAGGTTTGACTTATTAAGTGAGACTCCTGGTCAGAATCTTATAAGTTTTCTTTTTTTTCTTCCATTTTTTTTCCATGGTGGTAAGATGACTACTGTGGCCTCAGGCAATATATCAACTATGGCAACTTACTAAGTTAGGGAGGCACAGGTCCCTGTTTTGTGTCCTTGAAGGTGTATTTTCCTTGAAGCCTCCCAATAGATGGTCTCATTGACTAGGAATATGTCACATGCAAGCTTGCTGTCAGTAGAAATGGAATTGCTATAATTGTCTTGCAGTAATTAATATGCACTTACTCTGTGGTTTGACGGAGAAGGCAATGGCAACCCACTCCAGTACTCTTGCCTGGAAAATCCCATGGATGGAGGAGCCTGTTAGGCTGCAGTCCATGGGGTCGCGAAGAGTCAGACACTACTGAGTGACTTCACTTTCATGCATTGGAGAAGGAAATGGCAACCCACTCCAGTGTTCTTGCCTGAAGAATCCCAGGGATGGTGGAGCCTGGTGGGCTGCCATCTATGGTGTCACACAGAGTTGGGCATGATTGAAGTGACTTAGCAGCAGCTGTGGTTTGAGGAGCATTCCATAAAGCACATAAGTATCTAAATTCTGAGCAACATCACAGTTTCATTTGGAAGGAAGTAGGTAACAGTGGTTATGGTTAGGCCACACTAGACTAATTTAGTGTATTACCTGTCTTATTTTAATCATAAAGCCAGATCAGGCCTTTGAAATACAAATTAATAGAGACAGTACAGAAATGACAACAAAACAGGATGTGATGCTGAGATAAGCTACCCACTCAACCACAGAGTTTGTTCCTAGACTGTAAATTTTTGTTTGTAATAAAGGAATTGGGTTTTAGGCCAGATGGTCAATTATTTCAAGACAAGATTTAAGTCACAAGTCATAATTGGGTTCCTAGGGTAATAGGATAGCCTAGGACAGTCTAAACAATGACCAAGTGATCAAACAGAAAACCAGAGGTCAGGCAAGTCATGTTAGAACAGAGGTTTTTTGGAGAAGCTGCTGATGGATTGCTTTAGTCTAATATAGATTGGCTTGAATACTAGATGGGTCTGACTCTACAGACACAGCAAATCAGTGATGCTTATTGGGGAAAAAGAGGCAGGGGCTCCCACTGAAAATTCTGGTCATCAGGATTATTTACTATCCTACATTTCAGAAATTTAGCAAAGCTCTTTAACACTAAAAGATTTGCCATTCAGAAATATTTGGTCATTAATTTTCTTAGAACACTGATTTGATTCAATAGCAGAATTATCAAAAACTAAGACTCACTGGAAAAGACTCTGATGCTGGGAAAGGTTGGAGGCGGGAGGAGAAGGGGACGACAGAGAATGAGATGGCTGGATGGTATCACTGACTCTGTGGACATGAGTTTGAGTGAACTCCGGGAGTTGGTGATGGATAGGGAGGCCTGGCGTGCTGTGATTCCTGGGGTCGCGGAAAGTCGGACACAACTGAGCGACTGAACTGAACTGAACTGAAGTTCTTTTAGTAAATTAGAGTTTGATATTATTTCAAAACCAATCTAGGATCTTGATTAAGGCAGTGACCCTGGGATGGAAAACAGAATTGATAAATTGGTTTAGTTAAACCTCTATTAATGTTTGCATTAATAATAAAAATAAAACTACTATGTGTCACAGTTTGTTCTCCGTACCAATGGTACAGTCTCTATTCTTTTTTTTTTTTGGCTGCATTGGTTCTTTGGTGCTGCTCTAAGCAGAGGTGAGGCTACTTTCTCTGTGATGAGCCAAGGCTACCCTTCACTGTGGTGTGTGGGCCTTCTCATTGTGGTGGCTTCTCTTATTGCAGAGTAAAGGCTCTAGAGCACATTGGCTTCAGTTGTTATGGTGCATGGACTTAGTTGCCCCCTGACATGTGGGGTTTTCCTAGACCAGGGATCGAACCCATGTCCCCTGCATGGATAGGCGAATTCTTAATCACTGGACACAAGGGAAGTCCAATCTGTATTCCCTAGAGAGCATAAATTCAATTGAAAATTTGCTGATTAGATGTTAGGCTCTAATCTAACCTAAGAATGAAAGTGAAAGTCGCTCAATCCTGTCCAACTCTTTGTGACCCCATGGACTATACAGTCCATTGTATTCTCCAGTCCAGAATACTGGAGTGGGTAGCCTTTCCCTTCTCCAGCGGATCGTCCCAACTTAGGGATTGAACCCAGGTCTCCTGCATTTCAGGTGGATTCTTTTCCAGCTGAGCCACAAGGGAAGTCCAACCTAAGGATGCAAAGGTAAGTAAGCTATGTTCTTTAACCTCAAGCAGCTTAGTCTAGATAGCAAAATAGAACAGACTCTTTACCTATCCTGCTGATTATTGAGTTCCAAGAAATCAGCAGAGACCCTGGTACATGACAGATGCACAAAGCCTTTCTGCATAAATGAATGTGTAAACAACTAACTACAATATTGCATAGTAATGCTATGATAAAGTGTGAAAGGAGAGAAGTGAAAATACTGAAAAGGTTATGATGCTCTCTGTGGAAAGCAGAGAAGGCAGGGAAAGGAAAGCCTCAGAAGGGCTGACATTTGAACTAAACCTTGAACATAAACAGGATTTCTCTAAGTAGAGAAGTGCAGAAATGATGATGTTGGGGTGCGAACTTCCCTTAGAGCCATGGAAATTGATGAGGAATGTGCAGGTAACAGGAAACTATGGTGGATGAGTTGGGAATGGCCAGAGATGACCTTGAAAATGGAGGGTGGAGTAATCTGGGGAAGACTTGAATATACTCTATCAGAAGGTTTACGTTTCATTTTGTAGATAATGGGAAAACATTAATTGCATTTAAGCATATAAACTTCATGAGCAGGTATAATTCATAGAAAGGACACACATTGGCGGTAACGTGGAGGATGGTGGGAGACCACCACAAGCCAGGGATTGAGTCAGTAGGCGTCTGCAATAATCCAAGTGAAAAATGCTGAGAGCCAGGGTTAGGTTACTGACCTTGGGACAGACAAGGCATTTTATGGACATTGAAGGTATTTTAGAAGTGGAATTAATGAGACTTGATGATTGATGGCGTATTCATGGTGGTAAAAAAAATGGCGAATCAGTTTTTACTCTGTGGTTTTGGCTTCGAGAATTGAGTGGATAGGATTGTGAGGTTGGCTAATCAAGGGAGAGAGTTCTAGGGGAGAGAAGGGAGATAAGGTCTGTCTCACTAGAAATACTGTGGCAGAGGCAAGACTCTGACATAGAAGACAGACATCATTAGGTCATTCATCACCGTGCGTAAATCAATTTAACTTTTTCTAAAATAAAATTTTTATTGAAGGATAACTTCTCAAATTACAAGGGTTCAAAGTAATGAATTCTCACAAATAATACATCTATATCAACAGCCAGGGTATAGTAGAACATGATATAGCATTTGCAAATTGACGTCTGGCAATATGACATGTTATCAGCCTTAAAACAAAAAGATGACCTTTTTATAAACAAACACTCAAAATGCCCCCACTTTGAGTCTGTTTCTTGTCACACGTTAAGACTAGATATTTTTCTTGATTTTTGAGAACTATGTTTAACCTGGCTTGAATAAAATGTAGAGTTTGTGATCTACAAGCTGGAGGAGTAACTCAAAGAAGTAAGTAGTTAACAATCAAAGTAGTTGAATCTGAGATAATGACAAGAGGCCCACGTGACTATCATAGGAAAGTCTGCCATACATATCAAGGAGCTGAGGGCAGAGAGAACAAATAGGGTTTTCAGATAAATTAAATAGTGCTTTTCAAATTGAAAGTCATTAGCGCAGAAGCTTTGAATTATAGGCATTGATTTTCTGCTTCTTACTTGGGCAATAACTATAGCTAATATTTATTGACCTCTTACTATGTGCTGGGGACAGTTCTATGGTCTTTATAGGTATTAAATAATTTAAACCTTACTATTATTATCATCAGATGAGCTGCCTGCAGCAAAGAGCTGGCTGTGTAATTTGCCCAAAGTCACAGCTAGGAAATTGTGGAACTGGACTTTGAACATGGGCACTTGGATGCAGAATATTCCTAACTAATGTTAAACAAAGCACTAGAATTAGTAGAATTAGTGATGGGCACTGATGGGCTTCCTTGTTGTTTCAGATGGCAAAGAATCTGCCTGCAATACAGGAGACCTGGATTCAATCCCTGGGCCAGGAAAATCCCCTGGAGAAGGGAATGGCAACCCACTCCGGTATTCTTGCTTGGAGAATTCCATGGATAGAGGAGCCTGGAAGGCTACAGTCCATGGGGTCACAAAGAGTCAGACATGTCTGAGTGACTAACACACACACACACACGATGATTCTCCCACACAATTGTTAATTCTTATGGCATAAGTGGCAAAAATTCTGCAGGAATAATTTTAACCAAGAGGCAGTATAATTGTATGTAAACACATGAAGAGTATTTAACTTATATTTATTCATATATTTTATATTCACTTATTGAGTACTTAGGACAAGTCAGACAATGTGCTTGCTCAGAATTCTTGTAGAAGCCTTAGAAAACCAGACTCTTCAGCATGCATATGATTCAGTTCAGTTCAGTTCAGTTCAGTCGCTCAGTCATGTCTGACTCTTTGCGACCCCATGAATCACAGCACGCCAGGCCTCCCTGTCCATCACTAACTCCCAGAGTTCACTCAAACTCATGTCCATCGAGTCGGTGATGCCATCCAGCCATCTCATTCTCTGTCGTCCCCTTCTCCTCCCGCCCCCAATCCTTCCCAGCATATGATTAAAGTGTGATTAAAGATCTTTGAATAGGGTTGATGGCAGCCTGAAACACATAGTGTTGCTTGCTGCCTGGGAGTTGAGCAGCTCTCTGTGGAGGAAACATTTGAATTGAATTATCTTCTCCAGCGCTTACCTGGTGGCTCACAGGTAAATAATCTGCCTGTCAATGCAGGAAATGTTGGTTTGATCCTTGGGTTGGGAAGATCCCCTGGAGAAGGAAATGGCAACCCACTTCAGTATTCGTAACTTGGAAATTCCCATGGTCAGGGGAGCCTAGTGGGCTACACAGTCCAAGGGTCTTGAAAGAGTTGGACACAACTTGGCAACTAAACAACAATGATTCTAATGAAGGATAAGGAGACATTTGCCAGGTAGGATGGGGAGACTTTCTTAGAGTATCAAAGACAAGGGTGAGAAAAACCTGATTGGAGAGGCAAAAGAAAGGTCTGGAAAAGCAGGCAGCAAGCCATGAGAAACCGGTTTTGTAAATCAGGGTAAAACTTGCTTTTAAATTGTTCAGTAGATGCCAAGCTTTTGACCCTGACAGTAAGAAATTCTAAACAAATTGTAATTAAACAACTGTTTAATTGTAATTAAGGCTAAAGTTTCCCAAAGCAAGTCTTCCCCATTAATATTTTCTTCCATTTTTTCCCTCTTCCTTTCTTTCTTTTTCTTTTTTCTATCCTCTAGTCTTTTCTATACTTCATTGAAAAAATCTTATTCAAGATCCACTACGTTGTTTTATTGACCAAGCAAGAGATCACTTTTATAGTGAAAAAGGATATTTGAAGTGGCCTATGATACTTGTTTTAGAAAAATCGCTCTTGAGAGTAAGGATTAGAGTAGGATGACCCACATGCACAGACCTGAGGTCCAGAGCCAGGTGAAGAATTATTTTAAAAAACATCTAGGTAGAAATAGTGAGTGTGCAGACTGAGAAATTAGAGAGAATTGCCATTAGAGTTCTTGCCTGGAGAATCCCAGGGACGGGGGAGCCTGGTGGGCTGCCATCTATGGGGTCTCACAGAGTCGGACATGACTGAAGCGACTTAGCAGCAGCAGCAGCAGCAACCATTAGACTTATAACAAAAGAAATAGTTTCAGAGATAGTTGAGATATGGAATTTGAAAGAAAAGGAATACATAAAAAGACATGGAAAGTTTATAATCTCCATACTGTCAAATTAAAGTTTGTGAACTTAATACATTCCTTTTTGACATCAGAGAACTCCTTCCTGAAAAATATCAAAATAATCCACATCATACACAGACATTTTCTATCTATGATTCTGTGATCCCACTCAAGGAATGTTCTTTTCTCCTTTTCTGATCTCATGATAGACTTTTAATTTTTCTTTGAGCACTTAAAAGAATTTCTTGTCTAGTAGGTTATATACAGAATCCCATTAGGGAATTATTTGAAAAGAATAAAATGTTTGACCCCTATAAAATCCTATATGGAAAGAAATATAAGAAAATAAGTCTCTTGGCCTTAGTGTACTCTAAAGTTGAAAAAAATGTTCTGATGATTTTGAGAAGTGGATCAGCTATTTAATGAGGTTGTATTAAAAATATATATTCCTGTTTGGAAGCACTTACTGTTGTGATAGTGTGATAAATCACATGGGTTATTTCCCTCATAAAATCAGCTTGTATGGCACTGCTGGTCCTCACTCACTAGATTAGTGACTCCAAGCCTGTAGAACAACTCCTTTGAAGGACAAATAATAGAGTCCTTTTTTTTCAGTTTTGTCCCATTTCCTTATCTCTTATGTCATCCCCTCATCTCTGATTGCCTTTTAAAAAAAAACTGAATAAATCTAACATACCATCATTTAAGCAGCCTTTGGCAGGAAATAACTCCCGCAGGAGGCTCCTCTGTCTTTTCATCAAACTTAAACTGGACACCCTCATTCTCTGCTCATCTCCAGCCCTAGCATACCTTTCACATCTTTGGTCACACAAAGTTTTCCTTACCTTGTTGATTCTTTCCATAAATCAAAGTAGAAATGAAGAATAAGTAATTAACAGATGACCAGATCTCTCCCTAGTAGTCTTATGAACAAATTATCAGGATAGCATCTAAAGAAAGATCACAATCACAAGAAGTTGACAAGCAGACACAAACCTGCATAGAGTCAGGCATGGTGATGACTCTGATGCCCTATCTCAGTGGTTAACTGAGGTTATTTTTCTTTTTCACTTAAAAACTTTCATAGCTGAGCAGAATCTTCCGACGTGGTTTCTGCGGAACACTGAGTCCACCATCTGCCCAGATTGCTGGCATTCTTATTAAAAACAATTTTCCTTTCTACCAACATTTGTCTCTCTCTCACGTATTGATTTTGAGTGGTAAGTAGCCAGACCTAATTCAGTAACAATCAAATTCACAGTTTTAACTATTTTAAAGTATGCAATTAGGTATTTTCAGGACACTCATAGTGTTGTTTACCATAACCACTAATTCCAGAATATTTTCATAATATCCCCAAAGAGACCCCATACCTGCTAAGCATTTTTGTCATAGTCATTTCTTCCAGTCTTAACACCCATTGGTCTACTTTGTCTCTAAGGAATTGTCTGTTTTGAACATTTCATATACATTGAATCATCTTTCATTTAGCGTACATGTACATAGTGTTTTCAATGTTCACCCGTGCTGCAGTGTATATCAATACTTCATTCTTTTTTATGGATGAATAATAATCCATTGTATAGATATGCCACATTTTGTTTGTCCCTTCATCCATTGATAGGCACTTAGGTTGCTTCTACTTTTTGACTGATATGAAAATTACTGCTATGAACATTCCTGTTTAAATGTTTGTGTGGACTGGTTTGTTTAATTCCCTTGGGTATATTTCCAGGAGTGTAACTGTTAGGATCAAATGAAAATTCTATGTTTAACTCTTTGAGGAACCTCTAACTTCTTTTCCCTCATGGTTCAGACAGTAAATAATCAGCCTGCAACACAGGAGACCCGGGTTTGATCAGTGGATCAGGAAGATTCTCTGGAGAAGGGAATGGCAACCTGTTCCAGTATACTTCCCTGGAGAATTCCATGGACAGAGGAGCCTGGTGGGCTTCAAATCCATAGACTTGCAAGGAGTTGGACATTACTGAGTGACTATGCTTTCATGCTAACCTCTTTTCCACAGCGGCTATACCATTTTATATTCTCATCAGCCATGTATGAGGTTTTCCAGTATGCCTATATTTTTTTTAAAAATAAAAAATAACATCTCTTTGCCTTGTACAACTTATTTTTGTCAACCATATCTTCACATTTCAATGTCCTGTAACTTTGTCTCACTTTTCCTCATTTTCCATCTTTTTTTTTGTTTGTTTATGTTATTATTATTTTTAAATTTTTAAAAAATTTTTTATTAAAGGATAAATGCTTTACAGAATTTTGCTGTTTTATGTCAGACCGCAACATGAATCAGCCATAGGCATACATGAATCCCCTCCCTTTTGAACCTCCCTCCCATCTCCCTCCTCATCCCACCCCTCTAGGTTGATACAGAGCCCCATTTGAGTTTCTTGAGCCATACAGCAAATTTCCATTGGCCATCTATTTTACATATGGTAATGTAAGTTTCCATGTTACTCTCTCCATACATCTCACCCTCTTCTCCCCTCTCCCCATGTCCAGAAGTCTATTCCTTATGTCTGTTTCTCCATTGTCTCCATGTAAATAAATTCTTCAGTACTATTTTTCTAGATTCTGTATATATGCGTTAGAATATGATATTTATTTTTCTCTTTCTGACTTACTTCACTCTGTATAATAGATTCTAGGTTCATCCACCTCATTAGGACTCATTCAAATGTGTTCCTTTTTATGGCTGAGTAATATTCCACACACACATACACACACACACATATATATATATATACCACAACTTCTTTATCCAGTCATCTGTCAATGGACATCTAGGTTGCTTCCATGTTCTAGCCGTTGTAAATAGTGCTGCAATGAACAATGCTCCCTGAGATTACTTATGTTAAGAGCAACCATAATCATTCATTTTACTAGTGGGGAAAAATCATCATGGTCTTTTCTTATGTTTTTTAGTACCTGTGGGGGGAAAATAGTGTTTTTAGTTATCTATTACTGCATAACAAGTTAACCCATAACTTAGAGGCTTAAAACTACAAACATTTGTTATCTGTGGCTTCAGTGGGCACAGAATTCATAGGCAATTCAATCCTCAAACTCAGGGTATTTCTCAAGACTATAATCTAGATGTGGGGCAGAGCTGCCATCTCCACTCAGGCTTCATGGGTCAGGATGCTCCCAAGCTTGGGGTTATTAGCAGAATTCAGGTCCTTACCAGTTGCTGGACTGGTTGTTGCTAGATATTCCCTCATTTCCTCCCTACATGGGTTTCTCCATACAGCAATTTCCAAGATGGCAGCTGGCTTTATTAGGATGAGTGAAAGGAAGAACAAGCAAGATGGAGGTACAACCTCTTTGAATCTAATTTTGGAAGTAATATCTTATCACTTTTGTCCCATTGTATTTATTAAAAGGGAGTCACTTGGTTCAGCACACTCTTTAAGGGAGGAAATTCCACAAGGGCATGAATCATGGGAGGTAGAGATCCTTGGGGGACCATCTCAGAGACTGTCTACCACAATTTCTTTAGGGAAAGGGACAGATATGTTGGGATAAACATATTCCCTAATATTTTTACAAATGTAGGTACTTTGACATAAATTTGTGGTGCTTATTTAAGACATCATTAGTATATTTCTTAAAGAAAAAAATATTTTCAAGGCTTTTCATCACTTAACAATGCAGAAAAACTTGGCAGAAACAGAAAAATCAACTTTGAATGAATTGGGAGACCTGAGTGCTACTTTGAAGCATAACATTAACACAAATTCAGTATGCTTCTGCAAAGCCTATAAACCCTTTGTGCTTTACTTTCATTGTCTGTAAAATCAAAAGGTGCTTTCCATCAAGGGTTTTCAAGTTTTTTTGTGTTTTTCTTTTCTGCAACTCACAATAAAAATTTCCTTTTACTTAGTGACTAGCCTGGTACACACCTAGGGAACCATTTTCTAGACAATTGGAACAAAAGTTTTTAGAAACAATATTTACTCTTACTAAATACAGAGCTCTCTGGTATTTTCCTTTCTATTCCATTTCATTAAAATGCCTTATTCTATTTAATAAAAAATTATGAATTGAACCAACTAAATTTTTTATTACCTTTTAATGAATTCCAATCCTCAATTTGAAAGCATTATGGTTTCTATAGCTACTTTCGAAACTGCATGACTCATTCAGGATTATTTGCTCTATCTCTGAAGATGATGAAAAGGAGGAAAAGAGAAGGATATCCATTTCTCTACTCCTTAAGCACCAGTTGCCCACTTCTGAGTTTATTAGCAAGGATCTCTGTGTCTCTACTATCGTCAATGTGTTTGTACATCATTTTGGTAAGGAGATTATTGGTAAGGCTGCTATTTCAGAAAGCTAATGACTGCATGGGACAAATAGCCCCTGGTTTTGCTTCAGGCTATCAACTCTCAAAAAATCCTTAATCCCCTCCAAATGACCTGTCTTTCTCAGTCAGCCAGGTTCAAGAGGTTATTGATTCTGTCACATATGTGCTTGCTTTATTCTGTATTGCATTATCATTTATTTGCTCATCCCTGTGGATTTACGACAGTTGGTGTCATGTGCAATGCTAGCGTCATGAGGAATTTCCACTAAAAAGGGAATTTGACCCAGATGAGGAAATTTTGTCTTTACTGCTATGGAGCATCTATTATGTGTTTGACAATGCAAAGGCATGCATACGTTGCTTCTAAAAATTGTCACCAAAGTATATGTAATGCCAGAGCAGCATGAAATTTGTGGCAGCTGGCTGAAAATCAAATTTCTTTGAAGTTTTCTGTTTAACTTATTCATGTGAATTTTAAACTCTGTGATATGTGCTTATTTTAATATCTTAACACCATTTCCCATTTTTAAAGAAGTACATTATTTTGACTCCCCTTACTCCTCAATCTTAGAATAAAATTTATGTTCCATGAGACTGTACCATGATTTTTTATGACTCAGAACAAAGTACTCTGAGGAATTTTGAGAAGCATGACACATGTTCTTTTCATGTAATCCTTGTAATCACCTTATGAAATAGGTTTTATTGTCCTGATTTAGCAGATGAAGAATAAGAAGCTTTAGAAATTTATATAATTGGTCCCTTACAGCTTTAGAACTTAAAACCGGATAGTCTTCACAGCCATTGTTTGCCTTATGGTGTAATAATGCCTTTAAATCTTTATGAAATAAAGAGTAATCCAGATAATTCTAAAGTATGTGGTACAGATATTTCAAAGGTTTTGTCCATTTTCAGTGTAAGTATTTTGTGTCCTGGCAGAGAAGATGTGATAAGTGTAGAAATTAAGATACATGTTCCTTTAAGAAGGAACATCTGAAGGTGTACCTGACGATTACACTTTATAAAGTAAGGTTCAATAAAGTTCTAGAAGAATACTATAGATGAACTATCTAGGTTCATAGGATATTCATCATGCTGTAAAAATGGGATTGAATGATGGTTTGTTGAGATTAATTGGATTCCAATGATATTACAGCCAGGAACTCTGGATATCCACATTTCCTCTTTGCCTGTTTAGCCCACCCAAGAAGAATTTTGACTCCCTTCTCATCTACATATTTCTAGAACCAGAAGGCATAGGGATAGTTACAAAAAGGGGGAGAGAGATGAGAGAGAAAGAGCGATCATTCCAAAAGAAACGCTTACTTTACCTACACTTTTAGCAGCTTGCAGCCCTCTTCATTGTTTTAAGGGATTATAAATTCACTGGCTATATGAAGAAATAAAGCTGGAAGATAAAGTTAGAGCAGAAAAAAAATGTATTATCAGTCATAACTTCCTTCCATCCAAATAAATATTTCCGTATTTGTCATAGCAGTTATAAAAAAACAACTTTATTTCCATATAAAGTTTCCCTTTCATACCCCTTTCTAAACAAGTCAGATATGAGGATGACACCACCCATGGCAGAAAGCAAAGAGGAACTAAAGAGCCTCTTGATGAAAGTGAAAGAGGAGAGTGAAAAAGCTGGCTTAAAACTCAACATTCAGAAAACTAAGATCATGGCATCTGGTCCCATCATTTCATGACAAAAGATGGGGAAACAATGGAAACAATGACAGACTTAATTTTCTTGGGCTCCAAAGTCACTGCAGATGGTGACTGCAGCTGTGAAATTGAAAGACTCTTGCTCCTTGGAAGAAAAGCTATGATCAACCTAGACAGCATATTAAAAAGCAGAGACATTACTTTGCCAACAACGGTCTGTCTAGTCAAAACTATGGTTTTTACAGTAGTCATGTATGGATGTGAGAGTTAGACTATTAAGAAAGCTGAGCACCAAACAATTGATGCTTTTGAACTGTGGTGCTAGAGAAGACTCTTGAGAGTCCCTTGGACTCCAACCAGTCCATTCTAAAGGAAACCAGTCTTGGGTGTTCATTGGAAGGACTGATGCTGAAACACCAATATTTTAGCCTCCTGATGTGAAGAACTGACTCATTTGAAAAGACCCTGATGCTGGGAAAGACTGAAGGCAGAAGAAGGGGATGACAGAGGATGAGATAGTTGGATGGCATCACCAACTTGATAAACATGAGTTTCAGCAAGCTCCAGGAGTTGGTGATGGACAGGGAGGCCTGGCGTGCTGCAGTTCATGGGGTTGCAAAGAGTCAGACATGACTGAGCATCTGAACTGATTCATACCCCTTTCTAAACAAGTCCTCCAAAAGATGAGGGCAAAGATATTTCATCTCATCCTTTCTTCCTCTGTGGTCTTCGTAGTTTGACCTGTGTCTTCCCAATAGCAGGATAACTGCTATAGCCAGATGATAGTTTTCGTCCTAGTTTTTAAAGGAATCTCGATACTGTTCTCCATAGTGGTTGTTTCAGATTGCATTACCACCAACAGTGCAAGAAGGTTCCCTTTTATCCACATCCTCTCCAGGATTCATTGTTTTTAGATTTTTTGATGATGGCCATTCTGACTGGTGGGAGGAGGTTCCTCATCGTAGTTTTGATTTGCATTTCTCTAATAAAGAGCGATACGGAGCATCTTTTCCTGTGTTTATTGGCTACCTGAATGTTTTCTTTGGAGAAGTGTCTGCTTAAGTCTTCTGCCCAATTTTTGATTAGGCTGTTTGTTTTTCTGATACTGAGCTACATTAGCTGCTTATATTTTGGAGGTTAATTCTCAGTCAGTTGTTTCATTTGCAATTATTTTCTGCCATTCTGAGGGTTGTATTTTCATCTTGTTTATAGTTTCCCTAGCTGTGCAAAAGCTTTTAAGTTTAACTTTTGTTTTTATTCCCATTACTCTAGCAGGTGGGTCAAAGAGGAGTTTGCTATGATTTATGTCAAAGAGTTTTCTGCCTATGTCTTCCTCTAAGAGTTTTCTAGTTTTTGACCTTACATTTAAGTTAATCCATTTTGAGTTTATTTTTGTGTGTGCTGTTAGAAAGTATTCTCATTTCTTTCTTTTACATGACCCAGCAATCCCACTGCTGGGCATACCCTGAAGTGAAGTGAAGTGAAAGTTGCTCAGTCATGTCTGACTCTGCAACTCTATGGACTATACTGTCCATGAAATTCTTCAGGCCAGAATGCTAGAGTGGGTAGCCTTTCCCTTCTTCAGGGGATCTTCCCAACCCAGGGATTAAACCCAGGTCTCCCACATTGCAGGTGGATTCTTTACCAGCTGAGCCACAAGGGAAGCCCCATGTACCCTGAGAAAAACCACAATTCAAAAAGACACATGTACCCTAATGTTCACTGCAGCACTGTTTACAATAGCCAGGATAAGGAAGCAACCTAGATGTCCATCAACAGATGAATGGATAAAGAAGTAGTGGTACATATACATAATGGAATATTACTCAGCCAGAAAAAGGGATGAATTTGAGTCAGTTGTAGTATGGTGGATGAACCTGGAGCCTGTTGTACAGAGTGAAGTAAGTTATAAAGTGAAAAACAAATATAGCATATTAAAGCATAAACATAATCTAGAAAAACAGTACTGATGGACATATTTGCAGGGAAGGAATGGAGACACAGATGCAAAGAACAGACTTGTGGACACAGAGGGAAGAAGAGGGTGGGAAGAACTGAGAAAGTAGCCTCAACTATATATACTACCCTGTGTCAAATAACCCATCCTGGGGCTCTGTGACAACCTGGAGAGGCGGGATAAGGGAGTGGGGTGGGACAGAGGCTCAAGGGCTCCTATGTATATATGTATATAGAGTTACGTCTGATTCATGATGCTGTTCAACAGAAACCAATACAATGTTGTAAAGCACTATCCTCCAATTAAAAAATAAAGATATTTAGGTGAACTGAAAAAAACAAAAAAGAAAACTGCTATAATGTTGGGCATCAGTTGAAACAGACTCAGCTGCTGTATTCCTTTTTCGTCCTTCTGTTGCCTAGAATGAGGACACAATGCCTGGCGATTTAGCAGCCATTATGCTATCATGAGCACAAAATGATACAGAGGACAGCAGGACAGGAAAAAAACGAGGAGCCTGCTCCTTGATGGCATCATGAAGCCACTGTACCAGCCCTGATCGCTAAGCCAAGATTTCTTGGTGTATAGGATGAGGCATTATTAGTCATATTTTCTGTTACTTACAGAGGAACAGAGTCCTTAACTGACACAACATCAGTCTTCTAAGTATCTTCCAAATGATATTATCAAGACATAGAAAATCTTGTATCCTTCCTCATTTATGACTGTTTTGAGGAGATATTATAATAATAGATATAGAGGTAATGCTGCAATTACTTAGGAAGCTATCATATATCAAGCATAACTCTATTAATACCTTGTTTTTTTGAGTTATAAACCACCACTATGTGCCCTTCTATCTAGAGATGATATGCATTGAATGTTTGTGTCCCTTCAAAAGTCATATATTAATGCCTAATCCCCATTGTTCTGGTACTTGGAGGTGGGAACTTTGGGAAGTAATTAGATTATGAGGTGGGGAATCCTTGAGAATGGGATTAGTGTCTATTAAGAAGAGACACAGAGAAGGTATCTCTCTTGGCCATGTAAGGATGTAGGGAGAAGGTAGATCTCTGCAAGCCAGGAGGCAGGCTGTGACCAGAAATGAGATCTGTTAACACCTTGATCTTATACTTCTTAGCTTCCGAAACTGTGAGAGAAAAAAACAAAACAAAACAAAAAAATGCTTTATTTTGTACTCCAAAGCCAATTTGTCTTTACTCAAGGTATACTTTCTACTTTTGCATTCCAGTCCCCTGTGATGAAGAGGACACCTTTTGGGGTGTTAGTTCCAGAAGGTCTTGTAAGTCTTCATTGAACCATTCAACATTAGCTTCTTCAGCATTACTGTTTGGGGCATAGACTTGTATTACTGTGATAATGAATGGTTTGTCTTGGAAATGAACAGAAATCATTCTGTCAATTTTGTGGTTGCACCCAAGTACTGCATTTAGGACTCCTTTGTTGACTATGATGGCTACTCCATTTCTTCGAAGGGATTCTTGCCCACGGTAATAGATATAGTGGTCATCTGGGTTCAATTCCCCCATTCCAGTCCATTTTAGTTCACTGATTCCTAAAATGTTGATGTTCACTCTTGCCATCTTCTGTTTGACCACTTCCAATTTAACTTGACTCATGGACCTAACATTCCAGTTTCCTATGCAATATTGTTCCTTACAGTTT
This sequence comes from Moschus berezovskii, assembly GCF_049115385.1. Taxonomy (NCBI): domain Eukaryota; kingdom Metazoa; phylum Chordata; class Mammalia; order Artiodactyla; family Moschidae; genus Moschus; species Moschus berezovskii. Next base: position 36,911,575 of record NC_142472.1, read on the forward strand.
AGGACTTTACTTCCATCACCAGTCACATCCACAACTGGACATGGTTTTGCTTTCGTTCCATCTCTTCGTTCTTTCTGGAGTTATTTCTACACACTTCTCCAGTTGCATACTGGGCACCTACTGACCTGGGGAGTTCATCTTTCAGTGTCATATCTTTCTGCTTTTTCATACTGTCCATGGGCTTTTCAAGGTGAGAATACTGAAGTGGTTTGCCATTGCCTTCTCCAGTGGAGCATATTTTGTCAGAACTCTCCACCATGACCTGTCTGTCTTGGGTGTCCCTACAGGGCATGGCTCATAGTTTCTTTGAGTTAGACAAGGCTGTGGTCCATGTGATCGGTTTGATTAGTTTTCCCTGGTTGTGGTTTTCATTCTGTCTGCCCTCTGAGGGATAAGTATAAAAGGCTTACAGGATCTTTCTGATGGGAAAGACTGACTTGGGGGAAACCGGGTCTTGTTCTAATGGGTGGGTTATGCTCAGTAATCTTTAATCCAATTTTCTGTTGATTGGTAGTGCTGTGTTCCCTCTCTGTTGTTTGACCTGAGACCAAAACTATGGTGGAGGTGATGAAGATAATGGCGACCTCCTTCAAAAGGTCCCGACTGCCACACTCAGTGCCCCCCAACTTAGGAGCAGGCCACCACCAACCCACCCCTTCCCCGGATAGTCCTGGGCACTCAAAGGCAAGTCTGCGTCAGTCTCTTGTAGGGTCACTGCTCCTTTCTCCAGGGTCCTGGTGCATACAAAGTTTTGTTTGTGCCCTCCAAGAATCGGTTTCCCCAGCCTTGTGTAAGTTCTAGCAGCTCTGTGGTGGGGTTAATGGTGACCTCCTCCAAGAGGGCTTATGCCACACCCAGGTCTGCTACACCCAGAGCCCCTTTCCCTGTGGCAGGCCAATGCTGAACTGTACCTCTGCAGGAGACACTCAAACACTCTAAGGCAGGTCTGACTCAGTCTGTGTGGGGTCTCCTGGTGTGTGCAAGATTTTGTTTGGGCCTTTGAGCATTCTGGTAGGTCTGGGGTTTGATTCTAAATGCGATTTTGCCCCTCCTACCTTCTTGCTGGGGCTTCTCTTTTACCCTTGGATGTGGGGTACCTTTTTTTGGTGGGATCCAACATTCTCCTGTAGACAGTTGTTCAGCAGCAAGTTTCAATGTTGGCGTTCTCGCAGGAGAAGATGAGCACATATCCTTCTGCTCTACCATCTTGTATTGGTCTATATCTGTACAATTTTTAATTCTGTTTCTGTAAATGGGGTCTGTTCTCTTTGCTGAGAGATCCAGACTTAAAACCATATATACATACATATCAGGGCTTCCCTGGTAGTTCAGAGGGTAAGGAATCTTCTTACAATGTAGGAGACCCTGGTTCAATCCCTGGCTCAGGAAGATCCCCTGGAGAAGGGAATGGCTACCCACTCCAGTATTCTTGGACTTTCCTGGTTGCTCAGACAACAAAGAATCCACCTGCCTTTTAGGAGACCTGGATTCAGTTCCTGGATTGGGAAGGTTCCCTGGAGAAGGGAATGACTGCCCACTTCAGTATTCTTGCCTGGAGAATTCCATGAACAGAGGAGCCTGGCAGGTTACAGTCCATGGGGTTGCAAAGAGTCAGACACAATTTATCAACTAACACTTTCACATATATATAGAATGAGATTTTAATGCTTTGAAAATGATGTGATTGATCTAAATGATGGTTAACTGTGACTTTAAAATGCATTTATAGCTGTTGGCAAGACAAATGGAAAACAAATAATCTCCCCATTCCCAAGTTAAATGATTGCTTTGTGTGCCTGATATGATGCTCACATGAAGTACAGAGTAGCTACCAGGAAGTCCCAGATAAATAACTAAGACAACGTGAAAGATATGAATTCCATTATCTGTTTTGGGAAAGTAAAGAAATTTACCTCCCATTTTTTTCTGTAATAAAGCTGCTTTATGGCAATTGTGGAGAGTTCTTGAATTGTAAGATAAATGACTGTGATTTTTATAGAGTGTTGGTATTTAAACAGAAGTATGAACTATCTGAGGCTTGAGAAAATAAAGGTCTTGTTTTCTCTGGGGATCACTGTCTCATCTGGGGAAATGATATGTTTCTGAAATGTGCACTCCTTTTCTGATCCTCTGCTGTTCCGCGAGAACAGTGAGGTACTAGGAACCTTGATAACAGCAAAAGCAATTTGCATCAAACAGGCACAACACAATTAGAGGGGACAATATTTTGCCTGGGAAAACATCTCCTTACCTTGTGACCTAATCCACATAACAAATACATTGATTTAGATGTGCTTACTTATGAAATAGAACTTTTCTTTAACCGTTCTCTTACTGAATTTAAGTGCTTTTCATATCTTTATGGTGTGGGCTAATGGATTACATTTTTAAAATTACATAACTAATCAGGTAAATTTTAATACCAAACTCTCAATAAATATATGCATGCATATTCATAATTTGTTACTTACACTATTGAACTAATATTATTAAAAGTAGAAAATATAATGACATAGAAATTTCAAAAGAATGAGAAAAACTGAAATAAATATTACATTTTTTACCTTTAATTCTGTTAAAATACTATTGTGCTAATCTCCAAAATTAGCTAAAACTGGAAAATTTGTAACTAATTATGCTTTAAACAAATCTCTGTTTGGCACTTCATGATTCAGTAACTATAACTGTAGCTGATTTATGTTGATGTATGGCAAAAACCATTACAACATTGTAAAGTAATTGTCATCCAATTAAAATAAATAATTTTAAAAAGATCTGGTTCTAGATGATACTTGCTTTGATACTAGATTTTAAGGCCATTACAGCTGAAAAGCTTATTTCAGAAATATACATACATCTAAATGGGTCTGCTTATCAAATAGTAAAATGTTTTTCTATCTCATCTCCAATTTTCCAAAACATTTGTTGAAAATAAGGTGGCTAAATGTGAATTTCTCCTAATATTAAGCACAATAGGTGCTACATTTTAATGATATTAACTAGTAAATTCATACTCTATTGAAAGTCTTTCTTGGAAATTCTGAAAACAAAAAGACCTATTTTAGTTGTCCAAATATAAAATATATTTTTATAATATTTAAAAATTTTATTTGTTTTTAATTGGCTTATTTATATCAGTTTCAATGGCAAAAATCCCATAAAGTTGGAAATATTTTTAAGCATCAATTTAAAATTCTTTTTCCATTTGTTTTTTCTTAAAAAACAAATATTTGTGACTTGTTAAAAATGTTATCCTCATTTTAAACCCCAAAGTATAGTTTAGGTATGTAAATATTTTCATAAATTTTTTCAGGGTAAGCATTACTTATTGTTTAACAAATTTAAAAATCAGCAAAGTTGACACTTGTGTCTTTTGTAGAAGAAAATTACTCAACTCATGCTTTAAATGATAACTTTTTAAAGTACTTTCTGTGAGAAAACCAGTGAATCTCTGAATGCTCCAAAAGACTTGTATGTATTCATTCCCCATGCCATTAAATATCATAAGTATTTCTCCATATTTTAAAAACTCTCTTTTGTTGATACAAAACTGGGGCCAGAACCTAAAGCAAGGGCTCCACTGTTGCCCACTTTCAAGTTTTACTAGTCATCTTTTATTACAGGTTGATTGGGGTAAGCAAGGGCTCCACTGTTGCCCAGTTTCAAGTTTTACTAGTCATCTTTTATTACAGGTTGATTGGGGTTATGCAACAGGAGCACTAACTGACATCTGGTAGCAGTTTGTTCCTTTTATTTGCTTCAATCCTTTGCTGTAATAACTTGCCTGTAAATGATGCAATGAATGAATTTCACAAGTGAGGCTATCTCTGAGTTCTTAATGCAGATTCCCTTTTCTATTCCCGTCACAGGCAACTATTTTTAGTAGCTCACAAAAAGTAGTTCTTTGTACTTTTCACCCCTGAAACAGCACATAGCAAATACCATCAGCTGATACATACCATAATCCACAGAACAAGACTCCCACACGGATGACTTGTTTTCTCCAGTCTTTGGCAGTATTTTCTCTCAGCAGTGTTTGCTTTTAAAAAATGGCTTTAGATTGTGCCTCTGTTGTTTTCACTGCATCGTTGCAGTCCGTTTTTTACTACTGTAAGAAGGAAAGTTTCCTCATTGGCTTATGACACTTGCTTTTCATAATGAAAACCTCAGTGAGTGAGTGAAAGTCACTCAGTCCTGTCTGACTCTTTGCGACCCCATGGCTCTCCTCTGTCCATGGGCTTCTCCAGGTAAGAATACTGGAGTAGGTTGCCATTCCCTTCTCCAGTGAAAAGCTCAAGAGACTCCTAAATACTTACCCTAAGTTTTAATAGAGAAATTTGATAAAATGTAGCACTTCATATGACATGACTTAGAACATGATGATTTTAAGGGTTGCTTATATTTTGGTTCATGGGGTCGCGGAGAGTCGGACACGACTGAGCGACTGAACTGAACTGAACTGAATATTTTGGTTGTTCATTTTTTTGTAGGTTGCTAATGTGATGGCTTTATATGGTCACTAATATCTTAAGTTATAGAATGCACTTAAATTGAGATTAATTTATTATCATACACACACACATGCACACACACACATATTCCAAATACTCTTCTTGATTATTTTGAATTATCAGGTATTGCTTCTAAAGAATAATGAAGATCTTGTATAAGAAGTCTGAGATGTCAGCTCTACCGTTTAAATATTGGCTTGAGCTTGGATGAGTAGTATTAGCTGCAATCTGTAGTTGCTTTGCAAGAATACTTTATTCTTTTTAATTTTTTTTCTCTTTTTTAAAAAAATTTATTGTAATTGGAGGCTACTTACTTTACATTATTGTATTGGTTTTGCCATACATTGACATGAATCGACCCCAGGTGTACATGTGTTCCCCAACTTGAAACCCCTCCCACCTCCCTCCCCATCCCATCCCTCTGGTTCATCCCAGTGCACCAGCCCCAAGCATCCTGTATCATGCATCGAACTTGGGCTGGCGATTCGTTTCACATATGATAATATACATGTTTCAATGCCATTCTCCCAAATCGTCCAACCCTCAACTCTCCACAGAGTCCAAAAGACTGTTCTATACATCTGTGTCTCTTTTGCTGTCTCGTATACAGGGTTATTGTTATCATCTTTCTAAATTCCATATATATGCATTAGTATACTGTATTGGTGTTTTTCTTTCTGGCTGACTTCACTCTGTATAATAGGCTCCAGTTTCATCCACCTCATCAGAACTGATTCAAATGTGTTATTTTTAATTGCTGAGTAGTACTCCATTGTGTAAATGTACCACAGGTTTCTTATCCATTCGTCTGCAGATGGACATCTAGGTTGCTTCCATGTCCTGGCTATTATAAACAGTGCTGTGATGAACATTGGAGTACATGTGTCTCTTTCAATTCTGGTTTCCTTAGTGTGTATGACCAGGAGTGCGATTGCTGGGTCTTATGGCAGTTCTATTTTCAGTTTTTAAAGGAATCTCCACACTGTTCTCCATAGTGGTTGTACTAGTTTGCATTCCCACCAACAGTGTAAGAGGGTTCCCTTTTCTCCACACCCTCTCCAGCATTTATTGCTTGTAGACTTTTGGATAGCAGCCATTTTGACTGGCGTGAAATGGTACCTCATTGTGGTTTTGATTTTCATTTCTCTGATTATGAGTGATGTTGAGCATCTTTTCATGTGTTTGTTAGCCATCTTTCGGTCTTCTTTGGAGAAATGTCTGTTTAGTTCATTGGCCCATTTTTTGATTGGGTCATTTATTTTTCTGGAATTGAGCTGCAGGAGTTGTTTATATATTTTTAAGATTAATCCTTTGTCAGTTGCTTCATTTGCTATTATTTTCTCCCATTCTGAAGGTTGTCTTTTCACCTTATCGTTTCCTTTGCTGTGCAGGAGCTTTTAATTTTAATTAGGCCCCAATTGTTTATTTTTGCTTTTATATCCAATATTCTGGGAGGTGGATCATGGAGGATCCTGCTGTGATTTATGTTGGAGAGTGTTTTGCCTATGTTCTCCTCTAGGAGTTTTATAGAATCTGGTCTTACATTTAGATCTTTAATCCATTTTGAGTTTATTTTTGTGTGTGGTGTTAGGGAATGTTTTAGTTTCATTCTTTTACAAGTGGCTGACCAGTTTTCCCAGCACCACTTGTTAAAGAGACTGTCTTTTCTCCATTTTACATTCTTGCCGTCTTTGTCAAAGATAAGGTGTCCATAGGTGCGTGGATTTATCTCTGGGCTTTCTATTTTTTTTCCATTGATCTATATTTCTGTCTTTATGCCAGTACCATACTGTCTTGATGACTGTGGCTTTGTAGTCGAGCCTGAAGTCCAGCAGGTTGATTCCCCCAATTCCATTCTTTCTCAAGATTGCTTTGGTTATTTGAGGTTTTTTGTATTTCCATACAAATTGTGAAATTATTTGTTCTAGCTCTGTGAAAAGCACCGTTGATAGCTTGATAAGGATTGCATTGAACTTATAAATTACGTTGGGTAATAGATTCATTTTCACAGTATTTATTCTTCCAATCCATGAACACAGTATATTTCTCCATCTATTAATGTCCTCTCTGATTTCTTTCACCAGTGTTTTATAGTTTTCTATATATAGGTCTTTTGTTTCTTTAGGTAGATATATTCCTAAGTATTTTATTCTTTTCGTTGCAACGGTGAATAGAATTGTTTCATTAATTTCTCTTTCTATTTTCTCATTATTAGTGTATAGGAATGCAAGGGATTTCTGTGTGTTGATTATATATCCTGTAACTTTACTATATTCATTGATTAGATCTAGTAATTTTCTGGTAGAGTCTTTAGGGTTTTCTGTGTAGAGGATCATGTCATCTGCAAACAGTGAGATTTTTACTTCTTCTTTTCCAATTTGGATTCCTTTTATGTCTTTTTCTGCTCTGATTGCTGTGGCCAAAACTTCCAGAACTATGTTGAATAGTAGTGGTGAGAGTGGGCACCCTTGTCTTGTTCCTGACTTTAGGGGAAACGTTTTCAATTTTTCACCATTGCGGATTATGTTTGCTGTGGGTTTGTCATATATAACTTTTATTATGTTGAGGAATGTTCCTTCTATTCCCGCCTTCTGGAGGGTTTTTATCATAAATGGATGTTGAATTTTGTCAAAGGCTTTCTCTGAATCTATTGAGATAATCATATGGTTTTTATTTTTCAATTTGTTTATGTGGTGTATTACATTGATTGATTTGTGGATATTGAAGAATCCTTGTATCCCTGGGATAAAGTCCACTTGGTTATGATGTATGATCTTTTTAATGTGTTGTTGGATTCTGTTTGCTAGAATTTTGTTAAGGATTTTTGCATCTATGTTCATCAGTGTTATTGGCCTGTAGTTCTCTTTTTTTGTGGCATCTTTGTCAGGTTTTGGGATTAGGGTGATGGTGGACTCATAGAATGAGTTTGGAAGTTTCCCTTCCTCAGCAATTTTCTGGAAGTGTTTGAGTAGGATAGGTGTTAGCTCTTCTCTAAATTTTTGGTAGAATTCAGCTGTGAAGCCGTCTGGACCTGGGCTTTTGTTTGCTGGAAGATTTTTGATTACAGCTTCTATTTCTGTGCTTGTGATGGGTCTGTTAAGATTTTCTATTTCTTCCTGGTTTGTTTTGGAAAGTTGTATTTTTCTAAGATATTAAGAAGAGGTGGCAAGAATACACAGAAGAACTGTACAAAAAAGATCTTCACAACCAAGATAGTTACGATAACGGGAACACTGATCTAGAGCCAGACATCTTGGAATGTGAAGTCAAGTGGGCCTTAGAAAGCATCACTATTAACAAAGCTAGTGGAGGTGATGGAATTCCAGTTGAGCTATTTCAAAACTTTAAAGATGATGCTGTGAAAGTGCTACACTCAATATGCCAGCAAATTTGGAAAACTCAGCAGTGGCCACAGGATTGGAAAAGGTCAATCTTCATTCCAATTCCAAAGAAAGGCAATGCCAAAAAATGCTCAAACTACCACATAATTGCACTCATCTCAAACGCTAGTAAAATCATGCTCAAAATTCTCCAAGCCAGGATTCAGTAATATGTGAACTGTGACCTCCCAGATGTTCAAGCAGGTTTTAGAAAAGGCAGAGGCACCAGAGATCAAATTGCCAACATCCGCTGGATCATGGAGAAAGCAAGAGAGTTCCAGAAAAACATCTATTTCTGCTTCATTGACTATGCCAAAGCCTTTGACTGTGTGGATCACAGTAAACTGTGGAGAATTCTGAAAGAGATGGGAATACCAGACCACCTGACCTGCCTCTTGAGAAACCTGTATGCAGGTCAGGAAGCAACAGTCAGAACTGGACATGGAACAACAGACTGGTTTTAAATAGGAAAAGGAGTACGTCAAGGCTGTATATTGTCACCTTGCTTATTTAACTTATATGCAGAGTACATCATGAGGAACGCTGGGCTGGAAGAAGCACAAGCTGGAATCAAGATTGCTGGGAGAAATATCAATAACCTCAGATATGCAGATGACACTACCCTTATGGCAGAAAGTGAAGAGGAACTCAAAAGCCTCTTGATGAAAGTGAAAGAGGAGAGTGAAAAGGTTGGCTTGAAGCTCAACATTCAGAAAAGTAAGATCATGGCATCTGGTCCCATCACTTCATGGCAAATAGACGGGGAAACAGTGGAAACAGTGTCAGACTTTATATTTTTGGCTCCAAAATCACTGCAGATGCTGATTGCAGCCATGAAATTAAAAGACGCTTACTCCTTGGAAGGAAAGTTATGACCAACCTTGATAGTATATTAAAAAGCAGAGACATTACTTTGCCAACCAAGGTCCATCTAGTCAAGGCTATGGTTTTTCCTGTGGTCATGTATGGATGTGAGAGTTGGACTGTGAAGAAAGCTGATCGCCGAAGAATTGATGCTTTTGAACTGTGGTGCTGGAGAAGACTCTTGAGAGTCCCTTGGACTGCAAGGAGATCCAACCAGTCCATTCTAAAGGAGATCAATCCTGGGTGTTCACTGGAAGGACTGATGCTAAAGCTGAAACTGCAATACTTTGGCCACCTCATGCGACGAGTTGACTCACTGGAAAAGACTCTGATGCTAGGAAAGGTTGGGGGTGGGAAGAGAAGGGGACGACAGAGAATGAGATGGCTGGATGGGATCACTGACTCTGTGGACATGAGTTTGTGTGAACTCCAGGAGTTGGTGATGGAAAGGGAGGCATAGCGTGCTGTGATTCATGGGGTTATGGAGCGTCGGACACGACTGAGCGGCTGAATTGAACTGAACTGACTTTTCTAAGAATTTGTACATTTCTTCCAATTGTTCATTTTATTGGCATATAATTGCTGATAGTAGTCTCTTATGATCCTTTGTATTTCTGTGTTGTCTGTTGTGATCTCTCCCTTTTCATTTCTAATTTAATGATTTGGTTTTTCTCCCTTTGTTTCTTGATGAGTCTGGCTAGTGGTTTGTCAATTTTATTTACCCTCTCAAAGAACAGCTTTTGGCTTTGTTGATTTTTGCTATGGTCTCTTTTGTTTCTTTTGCATTTATTTTTGCCCTAATTTTTAAGATTTCTTTCCTTCTACTAAATCTGGGGTTCTTCATTTCTTCCTTTTCTAGTTGCTTTAGGTGTAGAGTTAGGTTATTTTGTTGGCTTTTTTCTTGTTTCTTGAGGTATGCCTGTATTGCTATGAATTTTCCCCTTAGCACTGATTTTACAGTGTCTCACAGGTTTTGGGTTGTTGTGTTTTCATTTTCATTCATTTCTATGCATATTTTGATTTCTCTTTTGATTTCTTCCACGATTTGTTTGTTATTCAGCAGCGTGTTGTTCAGCCTCCATATGTTAGAATTTTTAATAGTTTTTCTCCTGTAATTGAGATCTAATCTTACTGCATTGTGGTAAGAAAAGATGCTTGGAATGATTTCAATTTTTTTGAATTACCAAGGCTAGATTTATGGCTCACGATGTGATCTATCCTGGAGAAGGTTCCGTGTGCACTTGAGAAGAAGGTGAAGTTCATTGTTTTGGGGTGAAATGTCCTATAGATATCTATTAGGTCTAACTGGTCTATTGTATAATTTAATGTTTGTGTTTCCTTGTTAATTTTCTGTTTAGTTGATCTATCCGTAGGTGTGAGTGGGGTATTAAAGTCTCCCACTATTATTGTGTTATTGTTAATTTCCCCTTTCATACTTGTTAGCATTTGTCTTACATATTGCATTGCTCCTATGTTGGGGGCATATATATTTATAATTGTTATATCTTCTTGGATTGTTCCTTTGATCATTATGTAGTGTCCTTCTTTGTCTCTTTTCACAGCCTTTGTCTTAAAGTCTATTTTATCTGATATGAGTATTGCTACTCCTGCTTTCTTTTGGTCTCTCTTTGTGTGGAATATCTTTTTCCAGCCCTTCACTTTCAGTCTGTATGTGTCCCTTGTTTTGAGGTGGGTCTCTTATAGAAAGCATATATAGGGGTCTTGTTTTTGTGTCCATTCAGCCCGTCTTTGTCTTTTGGTTGGGGCATTCAACCCATTTACATCTAAGGTAATTATTGATAACCATGATTCTGTTGCCATTTACTTTATTGTTTTGGGTTCGTGTTTATACACAGAATGAGTGCAAAAATTTTTTAAATATATCTGTCTATATTGTATTATCTTCCTTTAGTTTTGTTAAAACTAAATAATGTAATTATAAATCCACTTACCAAGTCCAAGCAAACTGAACCCTGCAATTAGCTAAAATAAAATCAAAGAGAAGAGATGATGAAAATATTACTGCTAACCCTCTTGGTCTAAAAAATCTCTTCCTTTGCTTTGTTCTCTCCTTAATGATTATATTTCTTTAGTACCTGATTCACTTTCAGTAGGAAAATGCGAGTTACTCATTTACTTTGTCAGTAAATTATTTTCAGAGTCTTGAATTTGTAATACTACTCTTCTAGTAAGTTTTTAACTTAGCATTTCTTTCTAAAGCATTTAAAGACACAGCCCTTCTAATCATAGAATTTTATGGTTGATTATACATCTATTCTCTATGTTTAAAGATATTCTTACTGATTGTATAGTTAATACCTATCATTATATAAAAATTTGAAGACTAAAGTGTAAAGAAGGAAACTTAAAATGCCCATAAATCTAACCACATGAAGAGAATTTCTATGGTGATTTCTGTGAATAAAATTCCATCTATGAAGCTATGCATGTACATATGTGTCATCAGATATTCAAATAGATATATTTGTTATATCTACGTTTTTAAACATGTTAAAATGGGAATCATGATTTACTTACCATTTTATAGCTGTTTCTTAAAACATTGTATACATCTAGTTCTAAAATTTTCACTGTTATTCTTTTCCATGTAAATTATTCCTCTCCCTATAAATCCCTATAACTTCCCTGTAAGTTTTTAAACAGCTTTCTGTCTTGCTATTTTGTATAAGTGCAAATTAAGTCACCAGACTCCTCAAGAATCTATCTTCCTTTTGTGGCTAGGCCATCATTTAAAGAAAGGCATGAATAGGACATGTCATGAGAAATTAACTATAGATTCTTTTTTTTTTAGGTCAAAAGACAAGAGAAACATTTTATTGATATTTGTAAATTCGTAGGATATGGGGATATCTATCCATGATTATGAAAGTTCTTGTAACTCTGTAAAATATTTTTAATAAGGATACCTTGAAGGCAATTGGGCTGATGTTTTAGGACACTGAAGCTGTGGTTCATACTTGCAGAGCAAACCCAGAAAAGTTTTAGATATTTTCTAAAGCCATTGCACAGAAAAGTCCTTGAATGACATAAGACCAAGCTTTACATACCTTTGTAAATGACAAGAACAAGCAGCAATCTGAAGGAAAAGTATTTGCTAGCTTGTATAATGACAGGAAATAAACTAATTGTAGTACTGCAGGCTCAGTTATATTGATTGATAGATTCATGACAGGCTGTCCCAAAGATCTGAATTTTAGATCGAATCACTGACCTCCCTTTTACAAGTAAACTATGTCTTTATTGCCAAATCCAACTCATTTTGTGAAAGGAGTAGAGGCAAATGTTAAGATGAAGAACCAGATTTCTTTGGAAATTGAGTCTGTGAGAGTAGAATTAGGAAATAGCAGTTGAAGAATCTTTGTTCTGGACTAAAGAATTTATTATTTTAAATAATTACTTACCATATAAAAGTATTTGTTTTCCCTATATGCAAAATGGAAAGTCTAATGTTTTCCAGTTGCAAACATAAACAAGCACTGGATATTTAAGTAATGATTTTATTTATTTTTTAAATTTAATTTTCAAAATTTTTTATTAGAAAACTGAAATTGTTTATATCACATTGTAAATTTCCATTTTCTAAGTAATGACTTTAAACTGTCATGTAAATACAATGCCATTTGGGAGTTCCCTTGTGGCTCAGTGGTAAAAAACCTGCCTGCCAGGGTAGGAGAAGTGAATTCGATCCATGGTCAGGGAGATACCCTGGAGAAGGAAATGGCAACCCACTTTAGTATTCTTGCCTGGGAAATCCCATGGAAGGAGCCTGGCAGGCTGCATTCCAAAGGGTCACAAAAGAGCTGTACATGATTTAGCAATTAAATAACAACTCAGGGCCATTTTGGAGAAGGCAATGGCAAGCCACTCCAGTACTGTTGCCTGGAAAATCCCATGGATGGAGGAGCCTGGTAGGCTGCAGTCCGTGGGGTCGCTAAGGGTTGGACACGACTGAGCGACTTCACTTTCACTTTTCACTTTCATGCATTGGAGAAGGAAATGGCAACCCACTCCAGTGTTCTTGCCTGGAGAATCCCAGGGACGGGGGAGCCTGGTGGGCTTCCATCTATGGGGTCACACAGAGTCGGACACGACTGAAGTGACTTAGCAGCAGCAGCAGGGCCATTTGATTGCTAACGATATACTTTTTGTTTTAAATATGTAAATGTTGATGGAATGGCATGAAAAAGCTATTTTCATTTCCAGAATGGTGATTGAGAGCAGAAAGAAGAAGATAACATGTCTTGCTTAGCTTGTTGGGGAATTTGAACTAGATTTTTGTTTGCTCAGTGGCGTCTGACTCTTTGTGACCCTGGGGACTGTAACCTGCCAGGCTCCTCTGTCCTTGTAATTCTCCAGGCAAGAATACTGGAGTGAGTTGCCATTCCCTTCTCCAGGGGATCTTCCCACCCAAGAATTGAACCCAGGTCTTCTGCGTTACAGGTAGATTCTTTTAAAATCTAAGCTAGCAGGGAATCCTAGGTTTGTATAAATTTATAATATGAATCACATGCCAAGAAACAAATAGCAATTTGGGGAAACCCAATTCTTCCCAATTTTGGTGACCTTTCCTGCTGTCATAAACTGGTCATTTATAACCCTCTGTGTTCTTGCCTGGAGAATCCCAGGGACGGGGGAGCCTGATGGGCTGCCGTCTATGGGGTCGCACAGAGTCGGACACGACTGAAGCGACTTAGCAGCAGTAGCAGCAGCAGTCCTTGAATAATTAGCTAACAATGAGGCACTGATGGCAAAATGTCATAAAACTGTTACTTGCAATATTTGTGTCCAACGTCAAGTTCCTTACTCTTATAACACATACTAAAACAGTGAATGTCAATGTATGGCAAAACCAATACAATAATGTAAAGTAAAAAAAAAAAAAGAATAGCAGGGTCTAAAAAAGTTTGAAGAATTCCAAAACAGTATTAAAAACTTTTATCCTGTAAAAAAAAGTTCATGTAAAGAAGATGCTGGCATTCATGCTGTGTAAATAAAATGTTCCCTACAAAAGTGTAAAAAAAAATTATAAAATAAAACAGTAAATGACCACTTATAGCAATAACTGCTTTTGCATTGCCAGGAAATCAGGAAAATGAAGTTGGCTGAACAAGACAATGATGTAGAATTTGATGAGATGTTGGAGAAGGGAGAAATGTTATCTTTTAAATCCTCCCAGAGGGAAATTTTAAGTAAAACATAGCTCTTCTGCTTCCTCTTTCATCTTTTTTTTTTCCTCTTTAGCTTTCAGTTCAGTTCAGTTCAGTCGCTCAGTCGTGTCCGACTCTCCGCGACCCCATGAATCACAGCACGCCAGGCCTCCCTGTCCATCACCAACTCCCGGAGTTCACTCAAACTCATGTCTACAGAATCGGTGATGCCATCCAGCCATCTCATTCTCCATCGTCCCCTTCTCCTCCCGCCCCCAACCTTTCGCAGCATCAGAGTCTTTTCCAGTGAGTCAACTCGTCGCATGAGGTGGCCAAAGTATTGCAGTTTCAGCTTTAGCATCAGTCCCTCCATTACCCCTTCCTTAAAAACTTTTTTTTTGTTTTGGGAAATCTGATATGTTACAATTTATAACAATTTATAAGTAAGTTGTGCAGCATGCTACTTTGATATTTATTTTTTGTTCATTATTTTATCTTTTAATTTTTTAATTAATTTTTATTGGAGTATAGTTGCTTTACAATGTTGTGTTAGGCTCTGCTGTACAACAAACTGAATCAGTATATGTATATCACCTCTTTTTTGGATTTCCTTCCCATTTAGGTCACCACAGAGGATTGAGTAGAGTTACCTGTGTTATTTAGTAGGTTCTCATTAGTTATCTCGGAGAAGGCAATGGCAAGCCACTAAAGTACTCTTGCCTAGAAAATCCCATGGATGGAGGAGCCTGGTAGGCTGCAGTCCCTGGGGTTGCTAAGGGTCGGACACGACTGAGCGACTTCACGTTCACTTTTCACTTTCACACATTGGAGAAGGAAATGGCAACCCACTCCAGTGTTCTTGCCTGGAGAATCCCAGGGACGGGGGAGACTGGTGGGCTGCCATCTATGGGGTCGCACAGAGTCGGACACGACTGAAGCGACTTAGCAGGAGCAGCAGCAGCATGCCATTTTTCTAGGTTCCACATATATATGTTGGTATATATTTGTTTTTCTCTTTCTGACTTCACTCTGTATGACAGACTAGGTCCGTCCACGTCTCTGCAAATGACACAGTTTCATTCCTTTTACTTTGGCTACCTCATGCGACGAGTTGACTCACTGGAAAAGACTCTGATGCTGTGAAAGGTTGGGGGCGGAGGAGAAGGGGACGACAGAGAATGAGATGGCTGGATGGCATCACCGATTCTGTGGACATGAGTTTGAGTGAACTCCGGAAGTTGGTGATGGACAGGGAGGCCTGGCGTGCTGTGATTCATGGGGTCGCGGAGAATCGGACACGACTGAGTGACTGAACTGAACTGAACTGAATATTTCGTTATGTGTATGCACTGCGTCTTCTTTATCCATTCATCTGTCAGTGGACAGTTACATAGCTTCTATGTCCTGGATATTGTAGACAGTGCTGCAATCAACACTGGGGTGCATGTATCTTTTCAAATTATGGTTTTCTCCAGGTCATTTTTATATTTTAATTGACACTTAATTAAGCAGAGTGAGGACTGCCATCCCTATCTTCTACCCTACCCAAAGTTTAGGGCCAGAATGAAGGTCCCTAATGAAATCCCTCAGCCTGAAAGAGCCTCCACTTAGAACAGCATCTCAAATGCATTTCCCCTGAATTTCTCTACGACAGCAGTAAGCTTTTCATAGCAATAGGACATATCCAATATTGAGTTAAGAAGGGATGTTCTGACAAAGTCCCCTCCTTTTTTCATCTCTGTTAAATAGTGTGCTTGAGTAATTATCTCACAAAATTAGTCAAACAATGCCCAAGTTGGTGGAGTCTACATCCTCGGATATATAATATGTGACTAAGGTAGAGAACATTTCATTTACTAGGTTCCTTGCAGTTGACTGGCTTGTGCCAAGTGAAATGTTAAGTATAAACAAATGGTTACCAAACTGTATTCTTAAGGGTGGTCACTGCTAACACTAGCTTTCATGCAAGTTTGGCACAATGCTTAATTGCTTGTGTTGATCTTGGAAAGACTGAGCACAAGATCTTGAAAGATTATAAAAATATGTCCCTTGTTGATAGCAAAAGCAGCATATCTGGATAAAACACATTGCATTTGGAATGGGGTTCTGTAGGGTAAATGATGTCAAACTCCCCTACTTCTCTTTAGTTTAATCTGTGGAAACTATCTGCATTGCACCCTCCTACTTTTGATGTCAGTTGATAATTTCTGGGATTTCTAAAGATCTTTGAAAGCCTTGTGTTTTGGTGGGCAAGGAGAAGCAAAGTATTATGGATATAAGACTAGGGATGGGGGGGCGATGAATGAATCTGGGACATGAAACAGTAGGAGAATACTTTTGATTTCTTTCTCTGGACCCTTGCAGATCCTCCTATTTCATTTCAGTTTCTCCATCTGCTGACATTTTGGAAACAAAAGCCAAGAGCAGTATATCACATAAGCAGCTTCAGGCATAAGGCTGTTTGAAACCAAAATTGATCTTTCAAAAATCTTTAATCAAGTAGGAATGGCATGCTGTGAATGCTTCCAGGGAGTAAATTTACTGCTGATTTAAGATTAGCCTAACCTAGGTACTATATGGTAGTTTGGTTTCACTTTGATTCTTGGTCAAAACAAAGTATCCCTGAATGTAATTTATAACCGAAATGAATCATAGAATGGAGCAGACATTCATTATAAATTCTTTCATTGAAATTCCTAATGTTTGGGTCCAGATCTGTAATCAGATCTTATATGTGAAAGTTTGTCATTACATTGAAAAGGAGGAAGTAAAAGCTTGGAAAAACAAACATATGAAGCAAGAAGGAGGAAAAAGATGCCTCCTTCCCATAAAGTGATGGTGTGATTTTCCCTTCATAAAAAAAGCTGAAGTATAATGGAACTGGTTTTGGATGAAAACAAAGAGAAAAGGCTCCTTGGGTCCTTCTACATTTGTCCTCTTGAGATCTTCAGCTTCCCCATCATGCAGCTGTGAATGTTTCTCCTGGGTCCATCTGCTCTCTCACTATCACCACGGGTGACCTCTCTGTAGGTATTTCCTAGCAGTTAATGGCTGGCTAGTTTAAGGGCCTTGGGCTTTGCCTGAGGCTCTTAACTAGCATCTCGTTAACTGGCGGGAGATGTGCTTTCTTTCTGTTGCTTACTTTTATATATTCTTAATAGAACAGAAGGTGCCTTGGCTGTGGTAGACGCTGTTATACCTTCAGCGTCTCATTTGTAAATAACCCTGTTATGAGTAATAGGAAGTGATCCAGCTGGTTGTAAAAAGACACACGTTTAATGGGCAACTCCTGGTGGACTAATGGATTTGCTTGAAAAAACATTGCACCTGCAGGACACATTGCTCTGTTTTTTGTTCCAAACATAATGAATCTGCATTCAAACAGGGAGGCATGCGAATCTCTTTGGGAGTTATAAACCTTGAAATATACAGAGAAAATATTTTTTAAAAATGGAATTACCTCATTCTTCTCCCTAGAGACTAACATTATGCCATCTGAGCATCCTTCTTTCCTAAGGTTTGGTAATTTCTAGGTACAAGGTAGAGGCACTTTTCTATACAAGGTAATGCCCCTTTGACATTTTAGACCTGGGCCGTGCAACTCAGGACTTCCCTGGTCACGCAGATGGTAAGGAATCTGCCTGCAATGCGGGAGACCCGGGTTCCATCCCTGGGTTGGGAAGATCCTCTGGAGAAAGAAATGGCAACCCATTCCAGTATTTTTGCCTGGAGAAGTCCATGGACAGAGGAGCCTGGAAAGCTACAGTCCATGGAGTCACAAAGAGTCAGACACAACTGAGCAACACACACACACACACACACACACACACACACACACCCCATATAACTTTTGAGTATACTCTGAGAGTGTGACCATTGTTGCCTTTCTTGGTCATTACTATTCTGCCTCTTTCTGACATTGGAATAGTAGATCTAGTATACTCTGGTGCTAGGTGCTCAATTGTGTCCGACTCTTTGTGACCCCATGGACAGTAGCCTGCCAGGCTCTTCAGTCCATGGGATGTTTAAAGGCACCAATACTGGAGTGGGTTGTCATACCCTCCATCAGGGGATCTTCCTAGCCTGGGGATCAAACTCGTACATCTCCTACATTTCCTGCATTGGCAAGTGGTTTCTTTACCAGTGAGACACCTGGGAAGCCCATGTAATATACTAGTGATGGCATTTGCTTTGTTGACATTTGATTCCTGCTTAACTTGGTGGCCTAATGTTTTAGGCTAATTTTCTGTAGTTGACAAAACATTTCTGGTGCACTTATTTCAATTCTAGATTTATTCTTTAAACGTTTAATACCCACTGAAACCAGGCAGCACATCATGTTGTCCCTTGAACATAGCCCCATGCCTAGCTTTAGCTGCAATCACACAGCTACAGTTACACACTCTGATATCAGAATGACAGCATCTATAGCTCAGTGACTTTGGCAAACTACTTAACCTTTCTGTGCTTCAGTTTCCTCATTTGGAAATTTCATAATTAATAATTATTAATTTCAAAATTAATAATAACATTTTAATAAAATGTCTGACTTAACAAAGTCATGGTAGTGACAAAGGCACGCCTGGCCTTCTGACACTTAATGCCATAGTTTCTCAACCTCAACACAGTGACATCCTAGGTCAGGTCATTCTTGGTTGTGGAGGGCTGTCCTGTGCATTGTAGCAGCATTCTTGTCTTCTACCCTCTAGACTCCAGTAGCAACCGCCCCACAAGTTGTGAGCAAAAATGTTTCCAGATATTACTGAATGCAAAGTATAATCACCATGAGAGCTACTATTTTATTTGGTACTCATGGCAATATACCACAGATGTATGGATGTGTGTTCTTGTATTAGTTTGCTAAGTGAAAAAGTGAAAGTTGCTCAGTTGTGTCTGACTCTTTGTGACACCATAGCCTATACAGTCCATGGAATTCTCTAGGCCAGAATACTGGAGTGGGTAGCTTTTCCCTTTTCCAGGGGATCTTCCTAACCTAGGGATCAAACCCAGGTCTCCTGCATTGCAGGCAGATGTCTACTGGCTGAGCCACAAGGGAAGTCCAAGAATACTGGAGTAGGTTTGCTAAGACTGCAGTAATACAGTGCCACAGACTGGGTGGCTTAAGCAACAGTTTTATTGTTTCATGGTTCTAGAGTCTAGAAGTCCAAACTCAAGGTGTCAGCAGGGTTGGTTTCTTCTAAAGTTGTGGGGGAAACATTTGTTCCAGTTCTGTAGCTTTATAGAGACCCTTCTCTGTGTGTCTTCTCCCATTGTCTTCACTCTATATGTATCTCTGTGCAGTTTCTCCTTTTTATGAGGACACCAAGCAGATTAGAACCATGTTCATGATCTCATTTTAATTTACCACCTCTGCAATGATCCTATATTTGAATAAGATCACTTATTTGAAGTGACTGGGTGTTAAGACTTAACATGTGAATTGGAGCAGGGGGACACTATTCAATTCATAAAAGTTCTAAGATTTTTTTTAAATTATTTGTTCATTTACTTATCAACTTCACCCTCATCTTTTTCCAAAGAGAAAAAGTGTGGCGAAAATAAGTGTACTATACTTGACACATAAAGAACTCAATGGTACCTTTAAGAGAATGTGCAAAGCAAACGACCTCTTAAAATGTAGTAAGAATGAAGTAACTAAAAGTCAATGTAAATAATATAAAGCAAGTTATATGAAGAGAGTTAAGTTGATAAGCAGGGAGGATAATTATGGTAAAAGTTTCGGATTAGAAAAGCTATAATTACCTTTAAAGGCGATTATAGACTTCCCAATGTGTAGAGTAGTTTTACAAGGTACAACCACAATTCTATTTCTAGTTCACCCAGCCATTTTGAAATTAAATGGTAATGGATAAAACATATCACAGGGGCATGCATTCTACCATTTCTAGTAGACTGTAAAGAGCTCTTATATTTGAGTGGAAGTCACTGATGTGAAAGCTTCCCTGGAGTTTTCTATCATGGAAAAGATTGGAGTTGAGTCAAAGAACATCCTGCCAAGATAGTGTATGTGTTCATTGTGAAGCACAGAATAAAAGAAAAAGGGGCAGGATAGAAGCTGCATGAGGTCTAACCAGCATTCACATATAGATGCTCCCATTAGAAGAAAGCTGGTGGGAAGCTGCTGTCTCACACAGGGAGCTCAGCTCAGTGCTCTGTGATGACCTTGAGAAGCAGGGGAGGGGGAAGAAGGTTCAAGAGGGAGGGATATATGTATACTTACAGTTGATTCACTCTGTGGAACAGCAGAAACTAACACAATTTTGTAAAGCAATTATACTCTAATTTTAAAAAAAGTGAATTTCATGACCCTCTAGAGATCCTTGAAGATCAACTTGGATTCTAAAAGGTGGCAGCCATTATCATACACTGTATGTAGTTTTATACTGTGGTTTTACACTTTATATAAGTGTGTTGCTTCATTGGTTTATAAAAATGTGCCAAGATTACAACAGTGGGGGAATATCATACATAGCACTCATTTTGACCAAGACCTGCATTAATAATCTCTTCAAGGAATGTTTTTATTTGTTCACCAGGTTGTCATTCAAGAGTAAAGTTGTTTTGTTTTTTTTCACTCCTGATTCCACCTTCACCCTTCTGCAAAAAATTTTATATCTCTAAAATGTCACTTAATTGTAAAGGCCTAGAATGTCGAGTATAAGCAGCACTTTTGAGCATCGTAGAACTATAACTTAAACCTATTTCAACTGTTCCCAAATATTTTTAAAACAAAAATCTTACTCCTGTAGAATCCTAAGCCTGAGAGAGAAACTCACTTCCTGAAGGCCTAATCCAAACCTTGTTTCATTTTGCCACAAAATTTGGGGGAAAGCATTCATTTTTCAATGTTTGCAAAATAGGAGATCTCTCATATAGATCTAAATATTAATCTTCTTTTGAGAAAATTAATAAGAATTAAAAATAATTTAAAATTAATTGATAAAAGTTCATACCACAGTTGCTATAGCTCTTTAGAGACTTGCTTTCCATGACTTGTCACAGGTCCACTTTCACTCATTTATTTTTCCTTCCTGGGTGACATGGCATGAGGTCCCACAACAGAGGGAAGACCTAAATTCGGTAAAAGTTATCACCTGGATTAGTAATAGTTGCATTTTTCATGTCCAAGACATTACATAAGTATATTTTAATGTTTTCTTAGGTTTCCTATGATTAAATCATTTTTTGCTATTAAACTGATGTTACATCTTTCTTTTCTGATCTCCTATCATTGAACTCTTAGTGTGTTTCTCTAGTTATATAATTCCAGTTAGTATTATCAACCATTTCTTACGTTTAAAAAAAATTTCTTACCTTGCAATGAAATGAAAATATTAAATTTCTACCCTTCTTTAGGCAAATACAAAAATCTATCCTGTGTCAAAATAGTCATTATAATACCTTCAAAATTTCAGATTCAAAACTATAATGCAGTGAACCCTTCAAGGTTTTTACTTATTGACTATAGCCCATAAGCCCATAGCTTATGCCAAGTGAAAATTTTATTTCCATTAAAAGTGTAATCTCAAATATCACAAGATCAACTCTTTACCTCTAATACATATACAGTAATAAATAAATGGCAGTAAAGTACCAGGGTAGAGAAAAGATTGCTCTTTGGTAAAGAGTAATTGGAAATAGGAAAAGGAATATAGTGTCCTCCAGTTGCTAATGTTCAATTACACTGGGAAAATAGAGACAGAACATCTTAACCAGCCTGGCCTAACCCATGTAAATTAATAGTGAAATTAATGTTACCTAATATAATTTGATCAAGTCATTTGCAGAGAAAACTAATGTCACATTCAGTAGCCGTAAGCAGATTTTTCCCTCTCTAAAGAACCCTTTGAAATAGAAGTCTTCGAAAGTGATGACAATGGGACAGAGGGGCATGGTCTCAGCTGAGAGATGGCATCCTCCTTGCCCATTGTCCTGGGGGGCAGGGGAGCCAGGTAATTGGCTCACTACCATGCAGTCCCCATGTTGTCGCCACCACTGCCAGCTTCCCCAAACAAATCATTTCATTTCTACTGCTCACTGTTACAAACCGGAATCTCAAGCAACAGTGATCAGGACACCTTTCATCCCTGAAGCTTTTCTGAGGCAAAGAGGGAGCACCTCCCTGAATGACTGAGGTCTCTGCTCTGATGAGCCCCAGCTGCCTGGTGAAGCTCTGCTTTGAAATAACTGCAGGCAGAGGAGCAAGAGGCGTTAGCACTGGAAATGTAAGAAGTTGGAGTCTTTTCCTCTCCATGTGGAATACCTGCAAACTTGTGGAAAAGAGAACAATGGTGGTTTCCTGTGTGTGTGTGTGCACGTGCGCACGGGCCATTTCCAGCAGACATGATTGTCAGGTGTTGCTTTAAATGTGGCCCTGCCTGGAAACACCGCAGATGGACGACACTGAAACAAAGAAACGGGGGCTTTGGTTTTACACTTTCCGACTCCTTGGAAAAGACTCTGATGCTGGGGAAGAGTGAAGGTGAAAGAAGGCAGCGGCAGAGGATGACAAAGTTAGCATCACCAACTCAGCGGACATAAATGTGAGCAAACTCCTGTGGGATATAGTGGAGGACAAAGGAGCCTGGAGTGCTGCAGTCTGAGAGGTTGCAAAGACTCAGACATGACTTAGCAACTGAACAACAACATTTTACGTAAATCATTGTGTTAATTGGGGATCAGGTAGTGTGTTTCCACAAGTAAGCAAAGGGAATATAGTATTTATAGAAGCTGTCCATGTACAACATGCACACTGTAGCTTTGACCCTGTGTGAGAAGAGCAGACAGCCTGTTTCAACTCATATTAATATTAGAAAATTAAGAAGAGCTTTGTGGGCTAGCAGCTTGTCAAGTCTAATGACTTCAAGTATAAAATAAGAAAAGTAGACTTTACTGAGGAACTTCCCCCACCCAACCCTACCCATGATCAGCTCTTCCAACTCTACTGCAAACCTATTCAAGGTTCTGGAATGTCCTTCTTGCACTTGGTTTATTTTCTGAATTCAATCATAATATAACAGTTGTCTATGGTTAGTTTTGTTAATTGGAATGAATAGCAATCCTTCTTGTTAAACTTTATCTTAATATACGCACTTAATGGGCTTACCAGGCGGTGCTAGTGGTAAAGAACCCTCCTGCAAATGAGGAGACATAAGAGGCACAAGCTTAATCCTTGGGTTAGGGAGATTCACTGAGGAGGGCATGGCAACCCACACCAGTATTCTTGCCTGGAAAATTCCATGGACAGAGGAGCCTGGTGGGCTACAGTCCATAGGGTCACAAAGAGTTGGACACAACTAATGGGATTTAGTGATGAACACTTAATTCAGTATTATTTCTGTATGGAGTTGGCCCAGTTCTTAGATTGCTTAGTTGTCCCAGAGCCTGGGATGAATGTTTTGGCCTCAGTAATTATTGTCTACACTGTCTGAATTTGTTATATAATTACTTGATATTCTGCTTCATTTTGACTGTTTAGATGTGGCCTTTGAACACTTGGCATTTTGCTCACAGGAAGGAATTTACAAATGCATTCCTCAGTTGATAAATGTAATAGCACACAATGGTATGAATCCTAATTAGAGAATCACACATCTCTAGTACATTAGGGTCAAGAGCTTTGGAGTATCAGGGTAGTGTGTTTATCTCATTAGTATATGCAGCTTTGGAATTGATTATTGCAATAATAACGGTTGTTTTTTTTTTAAATTAGGGTAATTAAAATTCGTAGTGTTTTCTTCTTACGTTGGGTAAACGTTAGTTGTGTGTGTGTGTGTTTTTAACTGTACATTGGTTTAAAATTAGTCTTTAGGGTTTTGATTTTCTAAAATCTGTGGCTCTTCTTTGTAAATAGGCAGTTTATAGGAAAGGTCAGAATGATTAACACAGTTGTGACACAGTAGAAAGAGAGAAGTCAAGGTTTATGTTAAGTGGGAAATAAGCTCTGATATAAACAGCTCTTTACCTCCGAGGATTGTCTTGAAAATGTCTTTCTTTTGCCTTAAGTGTGCTTGTACTGCCCTTGATTTCTCTAACAACAGTTTTTCCCCTGAGATCTGTAGGATTAAGGCAGGAAGTTATCTGGCTAAAATGATTTTTACCTTGTGGTAGAAAGACACGTCTGTCTCTATGTTTGTCTCTGCTTATCCTCTATCAACAGATATTCACTAAGCAGTTACTATGTTCAATGATACACTGGATATTATGGAGGAAATCAAAGTTTTTCTAGATAGTGTATCCTAGATTCACAGATTTACAGTCTGATGGTTGGGAGAGCTGAGACTATCTACAGGTAGAGGGGGAAGTGTGTGGATAATAAACACATACAGGTGACTTTTTATTTTTATTGGAGTATAATTGCTTTACAATGTTGTGTTAGTTTCTGCTGTTGAAAAGAAGCGAATCAGCTATTTGTATACATATATCCCCATTAGAGATTCCAAGGGAACATTTCATGCAAAGATGGGCTCGATAAAGGACAGAAATGGTATGGACCTAACAGAAGCAGAAGATATTAAGAAGAGGTGGCAGGAATACACAGAAGAACTGTACAAAAAAGATCTTCATGACCAAGATAGTCACAATAACGTGATCACTGACCTAGAGCCAGACATCTTGGAATGTGAAGTCAAGTGGGTCTTAGAAAGCATCACTACGAACAAAGCTAGTGGAGGTGATGGAATTCCAGTTGAGCTATTTCAAATCTTGAAAGATGATGCTGTGAAAGTGCTGCACTCAATATGCCAGCAGATTTGGAAAACTCAGCAGTGGCCACAGGACTGGAAGAGGTCAGTCTTCATTCCAGTCCCAAAGAAAGGCAATGCCAAAGAATGCTCAAACTACCGCACAATTGCACTCATCTCACACGCTAGTAAAGTCATGCTCAAAATTCTCCAAGCCAGACTTCAGCAGTATGTAAACCGTGAACTCCCAGATGTTCAAGCAGGTTTTAGAAAAGGCAGAGGCACCAGAGATCAAATTGCCAACATCCGCTGGATCATGGAGAAAGCAAGAGAGTTTCAGAAAAACATCTATTTCTGCTTCATTGACTATGCCGAAGCCTTTGACTGTGTGGATCACAATAAACTGTGGAACATTCTGAAAGAGATGGGAATCCCAGACCACCTGACCTGCCTCTTGAGAAACCTGTATGCAGGTCAGGAAGCAACAGTTAGAACTGGACATGGAACAACAGACTGGTTCCAAATAGGAAAAGGTGTACGTCAAGGTTGTATATTGTCACCCTGCTTATTTAACTTATATGCAGAGTACATCATGAGAAACGCTGGGCTGGAAGAAGCACAAGCTGGAATCAAGATTGCTGGGAGAAATATCAATAACCTCAGATATGCAGATGACACTACCCTTATGGCAGAAAGTGAAGAGGAACTCAAAAGCCTCTTGATGAAAGTGAAAGAGGAGAGTGAAAAGGTTGCCTTGAAGCTCAACATTCAGAAAACAAAGATCATGCATCTGGTCCCATCACTTCATGGGAAATAGATGGAAAAACAGTGGAAACAGTGTCAGACTTTAATTTTTGGGCTCCAAAATCACTGCAGATGCTGATTGCAGCCATGAAATTAAAAGACGCTTGCTCCTTGGAAGGAAAGTTATGACCAACCTTGATAGTATATTAAAAAGCAGAGACATTACTTTGCCAACCAAGGTCCGTCTAGTCAAGGCTATGGTTTTTCCCGTGGTCATGTATGGATGTGAGAGTTGGACTGTGAAGAAAGCTGATCGCCGAAGAATCGATGCTTTTGAACTGTGGTGTTGGAGAAGACCCTTGAGAGTCCCTTGGACTGCAAGGAGATCCAACCAGTCCATTCTAAAGGAGATCAATCCTGGGTGTTCATTGGAGGGACTGATGCTAAAGCTGAAACTGCAATACTTTGGCCACCTCATGCGGCGAGTTGACTCACTGGAAAAGACTCTGATGCTGGGAAAGGTTGGGGGCAGGAGGAGAAGGGGACGACGGAGAATGAGATGGCTGGATGGCATCACCGACTCTGTGGACATGAGTTTGAGTGAACTTCGGGAGTTGGTGATGGACAGGGAGGCCTGGCGTGCTGTGATTCATGGGGTCGCGGAGAGTCGGACACGACTGAGCCACTGAACTGAACTGAACTGAATCCCCTCCCTCTTGCATCTCCCTTCCACCTCACTCCCATCCTGCCCGCTCTGCCACCACTCTAGGTCATCACTGTGCTATAGAGCAGGTTCTCACTAGCTACCGATTTTACACATGGTAGTATATTTATGTCAAACCTGAACTCCCAATTCATTCCACCCACCCGTGTCCACACTTTTGTTCTCTGTATATGCATCTCTATTCCTTCCCTGGAACTAGATTTATCTGTATCATGTTTCTAGATTCCACATACATGCATTAATATACAACATTTGTTAAAAGAAATCTAGCTTTGAACAACAAAATAAATAATAACAGTATTATTCTGATCCTAAGAGTAAGTATCTGAGAGACTATACTCATATACATAAATAATTGAGTAAATATAAAAAGAAAAAACCATAGTCATAATTGCAGCCAAAATTCTTTTTTCATTAAGGAATAATTGCCATTTAACACTAGTTTCAGGTATACAACATAATTATACTAATTCAGGTATACATCATATACAAATATGATATTTGTACATGTTGATATAAACAACATATATTGATATTTGTATATGTTGCAAAAAGATCACCACAATAAGTCTAGTTAACATCCTGCACCATTCATAGTTACAATTGTTTCCTTCTGATGAGAACTTTTAAGATTTATTCTTTTAGCAACTTTCAAATGCGCGACACATTATTACTAACTATTAGTAATGCATGCTGTATGTTGCATCACACTTAACTTATTCATTTTATAGCTGGAAGTTTGTAGCTTTTGGCCCCCTTGACCCAATTTATCCACACTTTACATCCTGTCTCTGGCCACCACCTATCTGTTCTCCATATCTATGAGTTTGATTTTTTTCTTTGTTTTCTGTTTTTTTTTTTTTAATTCCACATGGACGTGAGATCATACAGAATTTATCTTTTCCTGATTTATTTTACTTAGCATAATGTCCTCAGGGGCCATCCCTTTTGTTGCCAATGGCAAGTTTTCCTTCTTTTTATGACTGATAATATTCCATATACAGTATATATACACAAACTATGTTTTCTTTATCCATTTATCCATCAATGGACACTTAGCTTGTTTCCATATCCTGGCTATTGTAAATAATGGTGCAAAGGATGTAGTGAATATATCTTTTCAAGTTGGAGGGTTGTTTTTTTTTTCCCTTTGGATAAATACCCAGAAGTGGAATTACTGAATTATAGGCTAGTTCTATTTTCATTTTTTTTAGGAATCTCCATAGTATTTTCTATAGTGGCTGCACTGATTCCAATTCCCACTGAATTCAGTGCACAAGAGTTCCTTTTTCTCCATATCCTTGCCAATAATGGTTATTTCTTGTTTTTCTGAAAAGAGCCAGTCTAACAGATGTCTCACTATGATATGCATCTCTGGTGATGAGTGATGTTGAACATCTTTTCATGTACTTGGTGACAAGGCTGTTTTCTAAAGGCTGAATACTTCATGTGCATGTACCATAATTTATTTAACCCTTATTCTGTTGGTGACTATTTGGGTATTCTCTTAATTTTGGTTATTACAAGTAATATAGTAGTAAATACTTTTTGGATATATATCCTACTGTATATATTTACTTAAGAATGATACTGAGGAGTGGAATTAGTGGGGAAAATGATATGTGAATAAAAATAAAACATCCATTTGATAAATCTCTTCATAAGATAGGAATGGAAGAAAGGGTTCTTAATTTGATAGAGTATCAGTTCAGTTCAGTTCAGTTCAGTCGCTCAGTTGTGTCCGACTCTTTGCGACCCCATGAATCACAGCACGCCAGGCCTCCCTGTCCATCACCAACTCCCGGAGTTCACTCAAACTCATGTCCATCGAGTTGGTGATGCCATCCAGCCATCTCATTCTCTGTCGTCCCCTTTTCCTCCCGCCCCCAATTCTTCCGAGCCTCAGACTCTTTTCCAGTGAGTCAACTCGACACATGAGGTGGCCAAAGTATTGGAGTTTAAGCTTCAGCATCAGTCCTTCCAATGAACACCCAGGATTGATCTCCTTTAGAATGGATTGGTTGGATCTCCTTGCAGTCCAAGGGACTCTCAAGAGTCTTCTCCAGCACCACAGTTCAAAAGCATCAATTCTTCCGGGATCAGCTTTCTTCACAGTCCAACTCTCACATCCGTACATGACCACTGGAAAAACCATAGCCTTGACTAGACAGACCTTTTTTGGCAAAGTAATGTCTCTGCTTTTCAATATGCTATCTAGGTTGGTCATAACTTTCCTTCCAAGGAGTAAGATAGAGTATACTAATGAGTAAATAAGTAAAATTATAATTAAACCTATATAAACTGTGTATAATGCTTTATTGTAAAAAAAAAAGAAAAATTATAGAAAATATGGAAATAGTAGCTATGTGTTGTAAGCATTCAGCTAATTAGAAATTGTTAGCACTTGGGTTGTATCCTTTTGTGCTTGTTATTCATTAAAGAATAAATATATAGTTGGATGGATATATAGGTAGATAAATACATGTGCATATTAAAACATTATTATATGACACTATTGTTCTGAAATTTGCTTTAAAAAAATTTATCAACATGTTTAAATTCTTCCATATTAGTACATAGAATTCTATCTTATTCATTTTTAGTAGTTTTATACTCCCTGTCTGCCAATATAAGAAACACAAGAGACACAAGTTTCAATCCCTGTCTCGGGAAGATCCCCTGGAGGAGAGCATGACAACCCACTCCAGTATTCTTGCCTGGAGAATCCCATGAACTGAGTAGCTTGGCAGACTATAGTCTGTGAAGTCACAAAGAGTTGGACATGACTGACACATATATATACTCCATAATATATCATAATTTATTTAATGCTCCGTTTGGGATATTTGGGGTTTTCCCCAAATTTTTGTACTTAAATAATGTCATTTTCAACACCTTTGTGCATCTATCCTAGTGTCCCTATTTCTTAGGATGGATATCAACAAAGAGAAAGGTAAGCAGGAGCTGAGGAAGTAGAGATGAGCTCATATATAACTTTGAGGAGCTGACCCAAGCAGAGAAGGAAGAAGATATGGCATTATCTTAAAATGCTGGAAAGATATGTATCTTTTTGAAAATAAAAGAAAAGCTAATATGTGCACAAGAATAAAGCAAAAAGTAAAGAAAAACTCACGACAAATGTCCATAGCCTCATGTGCCCCTTCTCTGCTGCTGCGTCACTTCAGTCGTGTCCGACTCTGTGTGACCCCATACACAGAAGCCCACCAGGGTCCCCCATCCCTGGGATTCTCCAGGCAAGAACACTGGAGTGGGTTGCCATTTCCTTCTCCAATGTGTGAAAGTGAAGTTGCTCAGTCGTGTCCGACCCTTAGCGACCCCACAGACTGCAGCCTACCAGGCTCCTCCATCCATGGGATTTTCTAGGCAAGAGTACTGGAGTGGCTTGCCATTGCCTTCTCCGGTGCCCCTTCTCAGTGCTCTCTTATTAGGATTTAGACTTCACGTCCCTGAAAACTTCTCTGGCTGTGGTCACCAAGGTTCTTTCAACCCATGGGATAAATTTCTTCCAGGAAGTTTGGCTTTGTTGCCTCCTCTTTTTTCTTGAAACTTGGGCTAACTTGGACTCCATGAAACAGTTATCCATGGGCTGGTTTTAGCCCTTTGACCCCTCCAGTTTCTTATTTCTTTTCAGACCACTTTAACCCCCCTCATAACATCACTAGTAAAGATCCCCAGGTTTTTTCACTCTCTCCTCGGTTGACTTACTGTGTGGGCTTATCAGCTCCCTTAGCTTTAAAAAGCACCTGTACTTCAAAATTTATTATTTTAGTGTACCCCTCTCCTTTGAGTTCTAGACTTCTCTGTATCTCTTTGTTGACTAGACACATGGGAATTTTGAGATAGCTTCAAACTCAATGACCAAAACTAAATTCATAAGCTTTATTCTCATTCTCAAATATTTTACTCCTCTTTGGTAATCAATTATAGACGTTAGTTAATTATCTACTGGGTCTTCCCAGGCGGCACTAGTGGTAAAGAGCCTGCCTGCCAATGCAGGAGACACAGGAGTTGTGGGTTTGATCCCTGGGTCGGGAAGATCCCCTGGAGGAGGGAATGGCAACCCACTCCAGTATTCTTGCCTGGAGAATCCCATGAACAGAGGATCCTGATGGGCTACAGTCCATAGTGTTGCAAAGAGCTGGACGTGACTGAAGCAACTTAGCATGCATGCACAATTATCTATGAAAAATACCACTTTTATCAATTCTCACACATGAATGCATTGATCAGGCACCACAAATATCAGAGACTCAAAATAGTGGTGTATTAAACAAGATACAGTATATTGTATACTTAAGGTTTCTTTTCTATTTGAACATTATTTTGTAGCTCTAAAACATGCAATTTGTTGTCAATGATATGACTATTTATATATTGAAAACATATTTTAACTGTATTTTAGAAAATTTAGTAAAAGTCAAAATAGACTTTTCTTTAAAATGTGCTATTTGGAACAAAATTTAGAGTTTTATTCTTCTACCTGGACATAATGAAGTTATTCAAAGAGTAGGTATAATTTTAACACTCTTCTGTGTTATTTATTGGTAGGGCAATTGCTGTGAAATACCGAAGAAAAAGAATGCACACATACAGATTATTCAGTGGGAGAATCTGATTCAAATCCTTAGTTTCACAGGATCCTGTTTACTTGCATCTATTAATATAATAGAAGACAGTGCTGTTAATGAGGACTGCTTCTGTCACTTCTCGATTCACCTTAGGTTTTCAAGTGGTGATGAGAAAAAACGGAAATACATTCCAGCTGATAAAAGTCCATGTTTTCCTGGAAAAATGTTGAATATCAAAATCCTAGAAGTGGTAGAATTCTCATTCAAGTTAGAATAAACAAAAAAAGTTATTTGTGATCGTTAACAAAAAGATATCATATAATCCCTAGGGCACGGTACTGAACATAGTCCTAGAATGTAGGGATCTTAATCTTGGAAGAGATCTCAAAAATATCACCGTTTAAAAGCCGTGATCTAGTGCCTCTAGGCTGAATATAGTCGGCTAACAGTGTGTGTCTATGTATATATTCTGAATGCTTCAAAAATAATGTGAAAGCCATCAACTGGGGTGTGTGGTTGGGGGCATCACTCTCTGGCATGCCACATGCTCCATCATTCCATATTAACACTCTGGTCTGCTTCCTCTCCCATACTTAGCCTGAGCCTTTGAAGACATCCAAGTTTGTAACTCCAGCTGGTTGAACTTACCTTCCAATTAAGCACATCTGCCAGGTGGTGATCCGGTCTCTGCTTGAACACTCTCCAGGATGGGGAACAGTGAGCTTATTAAAATTTCAGGCAGCCTTCCTTGTTAGAAAGTTCACTACAATCGAGCAGCAACTTGGTTCCCAGTAACTTCCACCTAATGGTCGAACAGCAAGGAACAAGC
Organism: Moschus berezovskii; assembly: GCF_049115385.1. NCBI lineage: Eukaryota > Metazoa > Chordata > Mammalia > Artiodactyla > Moschidae > Moschus > Moschus berezovskii. The sequence continues at coordinate 36,943,087 of NC_142472.1, forward strand.
CTAATGCCTCTTCCACATGACAAAACTTCAGATAATTGATGGGATCTATCATGTCTCCTCATTTCATTCCAGGGCTTTTCTTTTCAAGGTTAAACACCTTCCATTTCTTTAATGTCCCTCATTTGGCATTCGCCATCCTGATAATCCTCCTTTGAATGAATGTAATTCCATTTGTCAATGACCCTTATAAAATGTGTTTCTGGGAATGAACACAGTGATCTACATGTGGTCTGCCCAGTCCAGGGTAGAGAGGGGCTATTAACACCTGTGTTCTGGGCATTATGCTTCCATTAATGAAATTGAGGGCTACATTAGCTATTCTTAAGCAGTTAGCAACAAGGATGAAAAGGATGTTTAGAGCATGAATGCAGCTTGACCAGGTTCAAAGAAAGGAGGATGCAGTTCAGAAGTTAGTGAATAAGTAATAGAGACATGTTTTAGCATTGAGGAAGATCCTCTATTTCAAAGGACATAGGGAATTACATAAGGTAAAGTGTATAATTTTAAAAATCTTAGAAGAATGAACAAAATGAGTTCATTTCAAATGAACTAAAATGAGTATATATGAATTGATAATGATTACCCTTTTTTCTATAATGTGGTAATCACATGTGCTTTATAATTAAAAATGTAAGAATATTATCAACCCACACACATTACTTTATTCTGGTATGTGGTATTTTATCCCTCATGTTTCTATATATTCTGTTTTATATATGTTAAAATAATGCTCAAATTTGCATACATGTTCGCGTAACTGTATTTCTCTGATTCCAAAGTCATCTTTTGAAATTTGGCAAGAGAAATCAGTATTTTTATCTCACTTTAGCAAAGAGTTTCCTATATATTTCTTTTTCTTTTTTTTTAAAGAAGCCATTTATTTTTAATTTTTTTTAATGGGGTATATAGTTGCTTTACAATGTGGTGTCAGTTTCTGCTGCACAGTGAAGTGAATCAGCCATATGTGTATGTATATCCCCTCCCTCTTGGACCCCCATCCCACGAATCTCCCCCCAGCCCATCTCTCTGGGTCACCACAGAACACTGAGCTGAGCCCCCTGTGCTGTACAGCAGGTTCACACTGTCTGTTTTACACATGGTACTATATACAGAAATCAATCCTAATCTCACAATTCACCCCACCCCTCCCTCTACCTCGTGTCCATATGTCCATTTCTCTATGTCTGCATCTCTATTCCTGCCCTGCAAATAGGTTCCTCTCTACCATTTTTCTAGATTCCACATATATGCATTAAAATATTATATTTATTTTTCTCTTTCTGGCTTACCTCTCTGTTTGACAGTCTCTAGATCCATCCACCTCTCTATAAGGACCCAATTTTATTCATTTTTATGGATAATTAATATTCCATTGTATATATATATACACCACATCTTCTTTATCCGTTCATCTGTTGATGGACTTTCCCATATATTTCTTAATTCACTTCTCCCATTTTCATCTTTTTCACATCGCCACGGGCAACCTTTATGATCATAGCACTTAAAGGTTCAGTTCAGTTCAGTTCAGTCACTCAGTCGTGTCTGACTCTTTGCGACCCCATGAATCACAGCACGCCAGGCCTCCCTGTCCATCACCAACTCCCGGAGTTGGATGTGAGAGTTGGACTGTGAAGAAAGCTGATCGCCGAAGAATTGATGCTTTTGAACTGTGGTGCTGGAGAAGACTCTTGAGAGTCCCTTGGACTGCAAGGAGATCCAACCAGTCCAATCTAAAGGAGATCAATCCTGGGTGTTCATTGGAAGGACTGATGCTGAAGCTGAAACTGCAATACTTTGGCCACCTCATGGGACAAGTTGACTCACTGGAAAAGACTCTGATGCTGGGAGGGATTGGGGACAGGAGGAGAAGGGGACGACAGAGAATGAGATGGCTGGATGGCATCACCGACTCGATGGACATGAGTTTAAGCCCACAATGATTCTCGGGCCACAGAGGGCAGAAAATACTGAAGTATTTTTGCTTTAGTACTTTAGAAACTTGTAGATGTCTCAGGAGCAACAGAGAAGTTCTCAAATTATCCATTTCAAGCTCCTCCTTCCCCAGTACAGCTTAGAAGCTACTGAAGTTTTGAGAAGGAAATGGCAACCCACTCCGGTGTTCTTGCCTGGAGAATCCCAGGGATGGCAGAGCCTGGTGGGCTGCCGTCTATGGGGTCGCACAGAGTCGGACACGACTGAAGTGACTTAGCAGCAGTAGCAGTTGCATGGATATCTTTCAAGTTTCTGAGAGGAGTCCTAACTTTTTGTATTTATAATTTTGTGTTCTTTCAAGGGACCTCCTTGGTGGCTCAGCAGTAAGGAATCTGCCTGTAATGCAGGAGATGCAGGAGATGTGGTTTGATCCCTGGGTTGGGAAGATCCCCTGGAGGAGGGCACGGCAGTCCACTCTAGCATGGACAGAGGAGCCTGGTGGGCTACAGTCCATGGGGTGGCAAACAGTTGGATACAACTGAAGTGATTGAGCACTGCTCAGCATTCTTTCAAGAAGTCTTCCATGTTAACACACACACACACACACACACACACACACACACACATGGACAGAGGAGCCTGGTGGGCTACAGTCCATGGGGTGGCAGACAGTTGGATACAACTGAAGTGATTGAGCACTGCTCAGCATTCTTTCAAGAAGTCTTCCATGTTAACACACACACACACACACACACACTTCTTCTTGCCAGTCTCCTTGCCCAGGGAGTCTTTCCTCTTATTCTCAGCCTGATTGGCATCTGGGACCAGGATGCTCAGAAGTGAATAATGTCTGCCTGCTGGTCCTCAGACTTCCAGAATGTGCACCATAGTTTCCAGCTCTCATGATTCACTCACTGTTCTTTGGTTCCCAGAGAGTGCCTTCGGTGACTATCTCTCTCAGGCACTAGCCTTGCTAGATTTTAGCACCACATCATACCACTGATGGTGTCTTCTCCACCATCGATGCACATCTATGTACGTCTGAAGAAGACGTACTCATTCTTCCTACTCACCTACTTTGGGTCACCATAAAGAAACCTCAAAAGTTTTATATTAAAGAGGTAATATATATAATGTTACATAATGAACACGAGTATACAGTTTCAATGAGGAATAAAGAGAAATGCTAAACACATGAAGATGAGGCCCTTTTCAATTCCTGGCTTCCCTAAGATTTTAGTACCTGACTTTGTATTCTTTTCACTCTAATCCCTGGCAACATTCTCAGTGACTTCAGTATCATCATAAGTAACTCTGCCAGTACTCTGACTTCCCTTGATTTATAACATCAACTTCAGTGATCTTTCCCTTCCACTCTGCTTTAGAGTCACAGGTACAGATATCAGGTTTATCTGACCTTTGATGGCAGGAATAAAGGATAGCATAGCCATCTTATTTCTCCAACCATGACTAGCACAGTTCTTTAAACACATATTAGGAGCACAATAAATATTTGTTGATTAAATAAATCTATAAATATTTGGCAAGTGTAGCCATAAAATCAAGAATGATAAATGGAGCTTGAGTGAGGTCAGTGTCTTGGGAATAATAATTGGAAATCATGATCCAGAACATATTTTATTATCATTCAAGTTCAAATTGTATTCTCCCTTTTGATATATTAAGAATATGAATAACATAGGGTTTTGTCCGTGCTCAGTTGCTAAGTTGTGTCCGACTCTTGCAACCCCATGGATTGTAGCCCGTCATGCTCCTCTGTCCATGGGATTTCCCAGGTAGTGGGTTTCCGTTTTCTTCTCCAGGGGATCTTCCTGAACTAGGGATTGAACCCACATCTCCTGCTCAGCAGGATTCTTTACCACTGAGCCACTAGGGAAGCAACATAGGTTTAGAAATTAGAGCTTTCTTTCTCTGATCACAGGGCATCCTTTTATTTCACTGAAATTATCATCAGTGTGTTTTGAAACTACACAGTACCATTTAACATTTGAGCAATTCCTCATGCCTCAAAAAAGGAGTTTTACAATTCAGAGAATATTTAAAATTTCATTTTGACAATTAGATAATGGGATTAAAATGGTTTATTTATATTGTTAACTAAATTATAGTTATTAAACTATTATCCAAGGTGTTCTGATAGACCTGATACATTATATACCTAATACATTATATTTGTATACATAAAACACAATGCTAAAGAGAGTTTTCTTGGAGTTTTTGTTAATATTTGAAGATTTAGAATGACAATGTTAGTCATTCAGTCATGTCCAACTCTGTGATCCCATGGACTGTAGCCCACCAGGCTCCTCTGTCCTCAGGGGTTCTCCAGGCAAGAATAGTGGAGTGGCTTGCCATTCCCTTCTCCAAGAATGACTTAAAGTGTCTATATTGTTTCTGAAGAATTGCTAACAAGCTGACAATATGTCCTGTTCTGTTCTTTCCTTTGAGAGTCATAAGTGTGCATATTGTCAAATATCTCATTGGAGATTTTGTCCATAAACATAACTCTAATGTGACTCAAACCACAACTTTTACGTGACTCTTCAATTTGCTTCCCAAAGGTCAAATTCAATCCTGGTGGCTTGCTATAAGAATATTTTAATTTTTATTCAGTTATCTCTACTTCCTCTAACTTCCCTGCACATCCCATCACCCAGAGCATGAAAATCCAAGCAGTGAATTTGTTAGCTAGGCACACTCTGTAAAACACCATGATTTATTCTTTCAGTGACCTTAATGATAGTTTTAGTGTGGTAAATTTTTTATTACAGTAAATTATTTATTGCAGGAGAGGCATGTGAGTCAACAAGGAATGCAGAAATAATAGTGGAGAAATTTATGTTGTTTTCCTGAAGCATATCCCCAACACCTTTGTGCTTTTAACAAAAACCTTCCATTATATGGAGCAAATGCTCAAAATAACATGAGATAGACTGGATTTGTAAAGAGGGTAGACTGCATATTCAATTTCCAGGGTTTTCCTGAAAGGGGCTCTTCTCATTCTTCATATTTATCCTGGAGTTAACTAGCTCCCTAGCTGCCTATCAGAGAAGATTTTCAGGTGCTACTGTCTGAAAAGGATCAAAGTTCTAACAATTTCCTGGTTATTGATATCCTCTCAAGAGATGTAAAGGCCTTCACAGCATTATCAAGAATATGTCCAACATGGAATCAGTGGGGCAGAGGCCTCATGGAGATCAAATATTCTCTCCACCCACTACTTGCCTAATCATTTGGAGGGCAGGATGTGATAGGTAAGCTGTCACTTGAATCTAAACATCTATGTGGAACAGGATATCTGTTATTTACAATTCCAGAATTGGGCATTGTTGACATCTATTGGACAGTGAGATCACATTTTTATAGTTAGAACCCTGAGGTACTCTGTGATCTTAAAGCCTTCTATGAACCTTAAAATGATGGTGACCATGGACTGTACAATCAAACTTTCTTTACTTAATTAAATTTCTTTACTTACTTAATTACACATTTATTCCTTAATTTGTTCTTCCCATTTAGTATAAATCGTAAATAACCACAGATTTTCTGATAACCATTGTATTGGATTAGTCAGAATGAATTTGTAGTGATCTTGCCAGATAAAATAGTTAACTATAAAACAGCTTAATAGTAACTAAATTCCTATATTTTAAATGGGAAGCATGATTTAATATTTCAGCAATCCATAATAGCAATGTATTTTAAAAGCTAATATCCATTTGATGAAAACTGATACCTATTCTGGGCTTCCCAGGTGGGGCTAGTGGTAAAGAATCCACCTGCCAATTCAGGAAACATGAGATACTGGTTTGATCCCTGGGTTGGGGAGATCCCCTGGAGGAGGGAATGGCAACCCATTCCAGTATTCTTGCCTGGAAAATCCCATGGACAGAGGAGCCTAGTGGGTTACAGTCCATAGGATTGCAAAGAGTCAGACATAACTGAAGCGGCTTAACATGCATGCACAATACCTTTTCTATGGTTTCTCAGGACCCTATTACCTTGCAATAATGATTACCTTTGCAACAATGATTTAATAAATATTTATTTAACAAATAAATAGATAAATAGATAAGCTCACTCCTTTGCTTAATGAAGTGTGTCTTTATTTTTTTTTTTCCCCAAAGAGTTTGTGACTTACTGAGTTGTTGGAGATGTTTTTGCAGATGTCTTCCTGTTGTGGTGAAAGCCAATTTGGCTGGAATAAAAATCTGGCACCAGTCACACTTTCCTGCAAGCCTTTAGACATGTCACCCTGACTGCCATTTTATATGGTTGCTTTTTAATCTCAGCCCAATCTCTTCTCCTGGTTGTCTGATGCTGTTCTATTAAGATCATTCATTTTTACATATTATTGAGGATGGGGTAGTTCTGCCAAAACAGTGAAAACTTCTTTTGATTCTTTTAGTAAATAATTTCTACAGAATGATTTCCCTTTGAATTTTTAAGATGATTTCTTTTTCTTGATTTAGAGTTTAATTTCCACCAGCTATGCTTTATTTATTGGTTTTTCATCCTGATTGAGGGGAGATTTATGCATTTCTAGGGTTTACCATTAAATGAGTTCTGTGGATCTTACTTAGTCCAGCCATTTTGTGTGGAGATCTCAGTCTCTGAGACACCAGGACAAGTACATAAATAACAAAGCGGCCAGTCCCATTGTTGTTCCAAGCAGACTAATATAGGGTGCCTGGCAACATTAATCATTAGAGAAAAGAAAATTAAAACCATAGTAAGATACCACTACATATCTATAAGTATGGCTAAAATAAAAAATGCAGGCCCTATCATGCTAAACATGTAGATGAAGTGGAACTCTTATACACTGCTAGTGGGAATGTGGAATAGTACAACTTGGTAAAAACATTTTGTGGATTTTTAAAAAAAACTTTGCATACATTTACCATATGATCCAGCTTTCCTACTCCTAAGTATTTACCCATGAAAAGCAGAAACATATGTCCATACAAAAACTTATGTACAAATAGCCCCAAGCTGGAAACCACTCAGATGTCCATTAACAAATGAATGGATAAGCAACTCTGATACAGTCATTTCAATTGAGTACTACTCTACTACTCCGCAATAAAATAGATGAACTATTTAAACATGCTGCAGCGTGGATTAGTCTCAAAATAACTATAATATGAGAAAGGCTAGACAAAATGGAGTATAGACTATGATTTATATAAGATTCTAGAAAATGCAAACTAATCTATCATGACAGAAAGCAGACCAGTGTTTGCCTCGAGTGAGCAAGGCGGAGGAGGGAAGAGGGGATGGATGAAAAGACTGTAATCAGAGGTGAAGCATATATTCATTATCTTGATTGCAGTGATAGTTTTCATGAGTGTACACACTTGTTCAATCTTATCAAATCGTATACTAATGATAAATAGTTTAGTAAATGTCAATTATACTTCAGTTAAACTGTCACTAATAGTTTTTAAGTCTTTATAAACATGTTTGAAGTTTATTACTTCCATTCAGCTTTTTTGATGATGGCTTGATACCATCATTTCAGTGGAGACTAAAATTTTGTTTTCTTTTAAAATGATCACTGAAATACCATCCAATATATCCAATAGCTAAGTGTGAGACAGGAAAAAAATAAGACATAATTACTGAAGGAAAAAAGAAAAGAATGACCAAAAAATATTCTAATTCCAGACATTCCTGGAAAGCAGCTCCAGGGAAATCTGGCCAGGCATTGGGAAAAGATTATACAGATGCTGCAAGGCAGCTCTGCCAGGAAAAAGTTATAAATGACTGAAGGACTGTAGCATTTGTGATGAGAAAGGGAATTAATCTTCCTTGTAGCTTATACTTTCAAGTTCTTCCAATTAAAATGGAAAGGCAAAAGAAGTGATTAAGGAGTAAAATTTTGTCTTTAATTTTTTCATGAGTAGTATGTTCTGAATATTTGGTTAAGATGTTTGAACTTTGGAAAAGGCCATTGTTAAAGAAAAAGTAAAATTTTATTAAACTTGAAATAGACTCAATGTTTCTTTGAAATTTGCTTTGAGAAAATGGAGTTCCCAGTTAAAATCAATTATAGCTGAAGTTGATGAAATCATTTTGTCTGTTATAAACTCCCCAGATTATTAGAAAAAGTACAGTAATAGGGGCAGGAAATCTGGTTTTCCTCCTTACAAGGACAAAAAAATATCTTTGGAACTGGATCCAACTCATGTAACTTCTACAGGTTCTCAAACTCGTCGACTAAAGTAACAAGTAGTTTAATGCAACTCTCAACTCCACCCTATCTGTATAATTTATGATTCTGTATATTTAGATTAAGGGATATAAACAGATATAAACATTTTCAGACTATTTCTTATCTTTCTAAAGACAGAAGACTGGATAGGCAATTTAAATAAGAAAAGAGAATGAAATTGAGGCCATGCTGGCACAAAATTAATGTATAAAGGATGTAACTATAGGAACAAGTTCTTGATAGTATATTCTCTTTATCAGTTATTTCCTAAAATTCAACTCTATATTTAATGAGCACTGCCCACAAATTCGGAGAAGGTGATGGCACCCCACTCCAGTACTCTTGCCTGGAAAATCCCATGGGCGGAGGAGCCTGGTAGGCTGCAGTCCATGGGGTCGCTAAGAGTCGAACACGACTGAGCAACTTCACTTTCACTTTTCACTTTCACGCATTGGAGAAGGAAATGGCAACCTGAATCCCAGGGACAGGGGAGCCTGGTGGGCTGCTGTCTATGGGGTCGCACAGAATCGAACACAACTGAAGCGACTTAGCAGCAGCAGCCCACAAATTATGGTGAGTACCATTGGAGGGACTGATGCTAAAGCTGAAACTGCAATACTTTGGCCACCTCATGGGGCGAGTTGACTCACTGGAAAAGACTCTGATGCTGGGAAAGGTTGGGGGCGGGAGGAGAAGGGAACGACGGAGAGTGAGATGGCTGGATGGCATCACCGACTCTGTGGACATGAGTTTGAGTGAACTCCAGGAGTTGGTGATGGACAGGGAGGTCTGGCATGCTGTAATTCATGGGGTCGCGGAGAGTCGGACACAACTGAGCGACTGAACTGAACTGAACTGACCTGACCATTCCAAGAAAAAAAATGTGCCTAAAGAGGGTGCAAATAAACCATTTCTCTTAACCATAGATTCATATAGAACTCAAGTGGTATTTTGGTTTACCTCTTAAATTCCCTCTAAGGATATATCCATTCATACAAGACTTCCTTGAGTTGGCAGCGCTAAAATAGGAAGCTAGAAATATAATGGTTAAAAAGAAATCATGTAAACATAGGCTACAGGAAGTTTTAGGGGAAATGTGTAGAAAATTATACAGATCTGCTAGCATAGTTCCAGAGATAGATGTATGATTTCTTATATTGTGGCTGTTTCTCCAGTAAAATAGCAAACCACACTGCTGCTAAGTCACTTCAGTCGTGTTCGACTCTGTGTGACCCCATAGACGGAAGCCCACCAGGCTCCCCTGTCCCTGGGATTCTCCAGGCAAGAACACTGGAGTGGGTTGCCATTTCCTTCTCCAATGTGTGAAAGTGAAAAGTGAAAGTGAAGTCGCTCAGTCGTGTCCAACCCTTAGCGACCCCACGGACTACAGCCAACCAGGCTCCTCCATCCATGGGATTTTCTAGGCAATAATAGTACTGGAGTGGCTTGAACCACACAGTTACCATTAAAGCTCAAAATAAAGAACCAATCAACTGACAAAGCTATCAGTGACACAAGGCAAAAGAAAAATAAAAAAAATTAATGAACAAAGAAGAAGTGAAAAAGTAGTTTATTTATCCTATTTGGGAGGATGCAATTAATACAGTATGATGGGCAGACAAATGAAGGAGGGCAAAGGGAAGAGAATAAACCTAGTATAATTCATGGGGACTTTTGGTCATTTAAAATAGAGGAAGGAAATGTATTCCATCAGGTTTGCACAGACTTTGGGGGACATGGTTCTGTGGAAACAACCTAGAGTTGGTCTAAGTGAGACCTGAGACAGTCACCCAGCCTGGCACCTGTAGCCATGAAAATGACTTGGTTTTCCTGGCACATGTGAAAAGGTTCACTCACTGGGAGGATTTATTATTCAGACAACTGCACCAATTAAATTGCTGGTTGGTATATTTAGGAGGTACCCCCGGGAGGACAAGGACACTATTACCAATCAAACTGGGAGTGACTGGAACATTTATCTAGTCAAGAGACAAGACTAAGGAAGGCAGAAATCATGGAAATGACAATTTGGATTCCACTACCCCTGTGCTTGAGCTGGGAACAGCTACATGAGTAGGTTGGATATTGTGGGTATACCCTGGAATTGTGACCTGTGGATAAGACTGCTTAAATCTATTGCTTGAAATCTTCCTCAGGAGCCCCTAATTGAGAAAAGAAAAGAAATCTCATGATTTTTTTCCTGATAGATGTAATTTACAAAAGGAATGCTTGGAACTGGTTATATTAACTTCATAGACAAATTTTATGGTTGCTGGTTTATCAACTTTTAAGGGAACCTCCTGGCAATCCCCTTTCAAAGTTACTACCTCAATTATGAACAAGTCATCATCTCTTGAGGCCACTGAAAGGAGAGATCTTACTACTGGAAAATTCTTCCTTATATTAAACCCAGTCTTAATGGCTAAAACTTGTACTTTTTGCTTCCTGATTGAACCTTAAAAGCCATACTCAAGTCTTCAGCAATGTTTCTCTATTTCTCCAGGCAAGAACACTGGAGTGGGCTGCCATTTCCTTCTCCAATGCATGAAAGTGAAAAGTGAAAGTGAAGTCTCTCAGTCCTGTCTGACTCCTGGTGACCCCATAGACTGCAGCCTACCAGGCTCCTCCACCCATGGGATTTTCCAGGCAAGAGTACTGGAGTGGGTTGCCATTGCCTTCTCTGATTTTGTTTATAAGGTGTCATCAAAGGTCTTGTTTTGTTTTGCTTAGGCTCAGATATTTGCCTTATATGGCAATTACTTGACCATTTATGCTGCTGTGTGTGCTCAATTTTGTCTGACTCATTGCAACCCCATAGCCCACCAGGCTCCTCTGTCTGTGGAATTTTCCAGGCAAGAATACCGGAGTGTGTTGCCATTTCCTTCTCCAGGGGATCTTACCAACCCCCTTCTCTTGCGTCTCCTGCATTGACAGGAAAGTTTTTTTTTTTTTTTTTTTTTTTACCACTAGTGCCATCTGAGAAATATTTAGGTTGGTAAAAAAGTAATTATGGTTTTGGACCATTAATTTTTTATTCTTATAACTAGGCTCAAGCACATCTTTATTAGTCAAAATAGGAACCATTATAAATAACATATTTTTGCCATTGAGAAATAAGTTTGTTTATTCCTAGATCATAAAAATTTTGCTTTGGGATTCGATGAACCCTTGGAAAGCACTTTCTGCCTCCTGCTGGCTGTGGAAGCATTTTGCCTGCAAAAAATTGTGAAGATGCTTGAAGAAGTGGTAGTCAGTTGGCAAGAGATCATGTGAATATGGTGGATGGCAAAACTTTGTGGCCCAATTTGTTCAAATTTTGAAGCATTGGTTGTGCAGCCTGCAGTCAGGTGTTGTGCAGAAGAATTGGGCCCTTTCTGTTGAACAATGCTGGCTTCAGGCATTGCAGTTTTCAGTGCATCTCACCAATTTGCTGAACATACTTCTCAGATGTAATGGTTTCACCAGGATTCAGAAAGCTGTAGTGTATAGACAGGCAACAGACCACAAACACTGACCATGAACTTTTTTGGTGCAAGTTTGGCTTTGAGAAGTGATTTGCAGCTTCTTCACAGTCCAACCACTGAGCTAATGATCACCAGTTGCCATATAAAATCCACTTTTCATCTTGTTGCATAGACTAAGTTCAGTTCAGTCTTCAGTCGTGTCCGACCTTTTGTGACCCCATGGATTACAGCACGTCAGGCTTCCCTGTCTATCACCAACTCCTAAATCTTGCTCAAACTCATGTCCATTGAGTCGGTGATGCCATGCAGCCATTTCATCATTCCCTTCTCCTCCTGCCTTCAATCTTTCCCAGCATCATGGTCTTTCCCAATGAGTTAGTACTTCGCATCAGGTGGCCAAAATATTGGAGCTTCAGCATCAGTCCTTCCAATGAATATTCAGGACTAATTTCTCTTAGGATTGATTGGTTTGGTCTCCCTGCAGTCCAAGGGACTCGCAAGAGTCTTCTCCAACACCACATTTCAAAAGCATCAATTCTTTGGCACTCAGCTTTCTTTATGGTCCAACTCTCACATCCATACATCACTACTGGAAAAAGCATAACTTTGACTAGACGGACCTTTTTCGGCAAAATAATGTCTCTGCTTTTTAATATATTGTTTACGTTGGTCATAACTTTTCTTCCAAAGAGCAAGCATCTTTTAATTTCATGGCTGCAGTCACCATCTGCAGTAATTTTGGAGCCCAAGAAAATAGTCTCCCACTGTTTCCCTTGTTTCCCCATCTATTTGCCCTGAAGTGATGGGACCAGATGTCTTGATTTTGGCTTTTTAAATGTTGAGTTTTAAGCCAGCTTTTTCACTCTCCTCTTTCACTTTCATCAAGAGGCTCTTTAGTTTCTCTCTGCTTTCTGTTGTAAGGGTGGTGTCATCTGCATGTCTGAGGTTGTTTATATTTCTCCCTCAATCTTGATTCCAGCTTGTGCTTCATCCAGTCTGGCATTTCACGTGATGTACTCTGCATATAAGTTAAATAATCAGAGTGACAATATACAGCCTTGATGTACTCCTTTCCCAATGAGAAGATGACCCTTCAAAATGATATTTTTGATTTGTGGTCTGCTTATGAGGCACCCAGGTTCCCTGGTGGCTCAGAGAGTAAAGAATCTACCAGAAATTCAGGAGACCCAGGTACAATCCCTGGGTTGAGAAGATCCCCTGTAGAAGGGAATGGCTACCCACTCCAGTATTCATGCCTAGAAAATTCCATGGACAGAGGAGCCTGGAAGGCTACAGTCCATGGGGTTGCAAAGAGGCAGACATGACTGAATGACTAATGCATTCTTTCACTTTCTTTATGAGGTATTCACTTATTGAGCTTTTCCTCCTTTCCAATTTGTTTCAAAGCTGAATGATTGTAGATTTGTCAGTCTTGAGTTCTTCAGCAGCTTCTTGTGTAGTTGTAAGAGGAAGAGCTTCAGTGATTGCTCTCGGTTGGTCATCGTCAGCTTCTGATGGCTGGCCACTGCTCTCCTCATCTTCAATGCTATCATCTCCTTTGGAAATCTTGAACCACCACTAAACTATAGCTTCATTAGCAGTTCCTGAGCCAAATGGGCTGATGGTGCAAGTTGCTCCATAGCTTTAGAACACATTTTGAACTCCAAGAAGAAAATTGCTCAATTTTACTTTTTGTCTAACTTGATTTCCCTAGTCTAAAATAAGTATAAAATAGATAGCAAGTAATAAATCATTAGCAAAAAAAAAACACATAAAATGAGAAATGCACATTAAAATGATGTGTAACATAACCACATTTAAGAATATATTCCAGTATATATGGCAAAGTTCAACAATGCAAAACCACAGTTACTTTTGTGCCAACCTAATACAAAATTCTCTTATCTATTGAAGTATATATTTATCCACAATATTGCATTACTTTCTGGTATATAGCATAGTGGTTCAGTGTGCATATTATACTATACTGATAGTTATTAACACAATGGCTGTCATTTCCTATGTTCTGCAATGTATCCTTGTTGAATGTCTGTTTTATACTTAGTAGTTTGTACCTCTTAATCTCATACCCCTAACTTGTCCCTCTCTATCCTTCTCTCTCACCATTGGTAACCATGGGTTGGTTTACTGTATCTGTGAGTCTGTGTCTGTTTTAATATATATGATCATTTGTATTATTTTTTAGATTCTGCGTATCAGTGATATTATACAGTATCTATCTTTATCTATCTGATTTATTTCACCAAGCATAATACCTCCAGGCCAATCCATGTTGTTACAAATGGCAAATTTTTATTTTCATGGCTGTGTAATATTCCATCATGTGTTTGTATGTGCGTGTGTGTGTGCATGTACTACATCTTCTATATGCATTCATCTGTTGGTGGACATGGGTGCTTTCATATCTTGGCTATTGTAAAAAGTGCTTTTGTGAACATTGGGGTGTATGTATCTTTTTAAATTAGTGGGGTTTTTTTTGGATATATGTCCAGGAGTGGAATTGCTTTATCAAATGATAGATCCTTTTTTAGTTTTTTGATGAACCCTAACAATGTTTTCCCGGAGAAGGCAATGGCAAGCCACTCAAGTACTCTTGCCTAGAAAATCCCATGGATGGAGGAGCCTGGTAGGCTGCAGTCCGTGGGGTTGCTAAGGGTTGGACACAACTGAGCGACTTCACTTTCACTTTTCACTTGCACACATTGGAGAAGGAAATGGCAACCCACTCCAGTGTTCTTGCCTGGAGAATCCCAGGGACGGGGGAGCCTGGTGGGTTTCCGTCTATGGGGTCACACAGAGTCGGACACGACTGAAGTGACTTAGCAGCAGCAGCAGCAGCAACAATGTTTTCCAGAGTGGCTGAACCAATTTAAATTCTCACCAACAGTGTACGAAGGTTCCCTTTTCTCCACATCCTTGCCAACATGTTTTATTTGTGTTCTTTTTGATAATATTCATTCTGACAGGTATAAGGTGATATCTCATTGTTGTTTTGATTTGCATTTCCCTAATAATTAGCAAGATTTGAGCATCTTTTCATGTGCCTGTTAGCCATCTTTGAAAAAATGTCTACTCAGGTGTTCTGCTCATTTTTTATTGGTTATTCGCAGTTTTGGTATTGAGTTGTATGAGCTGTTTTTGTATTTTGGAGGTTAGTGTCTTATTGGCTGTATCATATCTGAATATTTTCTCCCTTTGAATAGTTTGTCTTCTCCTTTTGTCCTGTGGTATCCTTTGCTGATCAAAAGCTTTTAAGTTTAATTAGGAAACTTTCATAATAGCTATTTGTAATATAAACTGTTGAAGATATCAATTTGGTTTTAAATATCAAAGAATTAAAAATGTTTCTCTTCAACAGGTTAAACTGTTCCCTTTAAAACTGGATGCTGAAGTTATATTATGCTTCCAAATCTGGGGAAATCTTCTGAGGGTCATAGCATGAACTCTACCACTTTCAGCCTTCTTCAGTTGGAAGTGTCCTCTCTGCAACTGCCATGTACTGACTTCTCTGGCTTTCAGTAAAGAGTTCCAGATTCACATCCGTAACACCCCAAATGCTGCCTTCATTTTTAGCCATTTTACTATCTGTATAACTTACTCTTTCATTATATTATATTCATAGATCCTTGATTTCCTTCCATTGAATGAGTTTAACAACTGTTAGAGCAACTGACCTAATTAGGTAAATGGTACCAGTGCAAACATGGATTTCAGCTTAACCAATGCTATCACCCAGATATCCTTATCCATTTCCATTTTAAACTCTCATTTCCATTCCCCACAGTACCAGTTCCAAACCATATTGCTCGTCTCAAACCTATCATCTTATTTGCATGCCCCTTAATCTCATCAGTTTCAGCCTTACTTTCCTTTTGCTTTATGTAATACAAAGGGGTGTCACCCTTCTGTCCACATTATCACTTAATTTCCTGCTGTTCCCACGCTTATATAGAAAGCTGCTTGAATATAAAAGGCTTAAAATAAAAATATATTATTCCTCAAGGTTTTGTCAATTGCTTGGGCTCAGCTGGATAGCTCTCTCATGCAGTTTCAGTTAGATGTCGACCAATTCTGAGGTCATCTGAAGGCTTGACTGGAGTGGGTGGTAAAAATGGCTCCTCCACACACATGTCTGAAACCTTAGCTGAGATGACTGGGCTGGGCAAGGCATTTCTCTCTGTCCATGTGGCCTCTCTGTACGTCCAGTTTCCTCAAAGCATGTGCTTACTGGGTTCTAGGTTATCTTGCTTCTTTCAGAGCAAGTATTCTGAGAAACTCTGTGAGTAATGACAAGCTTCTTATGACCTATGTTTGTGAGAAGTGATGAAGTCATTCAGAGTCAGCTCTGCCTCATTTTCCTGCTAGATACAAGGGGGATAAACTCCTTAAGAGTGTATATGGAGACTAGCTATTAATGATACACCTGCCCTTATAGATCCTAAGAACTTTAGAAGCTCATGCAATTAATGTACACACTTCTTGTGGCTGCCATTTTCCTACTCACAGTCATGTTCACAAATGTACTTGTGTCTCAATTAGGGTATTCATTTCTAATTAGTTAATTTTTGATCACTACTTAATGAAATTAGAAATTGATAATAATATTGGGAAAAAACCCTTTTCACTTGGAAATTTAAAAAGCAAAAGTAATCTTCATTCTTAGGTTAATAATAATACCACAATGAAGACTTATATTTATATTTCATAAATCTCGTATGTGGAACATATAAACAGACATGTTTCCAAAGAATATTAGAAAATATTCTTAAGGATATTTCGGAAGTCCTAGGCTCAGTGATTATTACCAAAGTGTAAAGATAAGTAGGAACTGAGGAGATAGGATACAGAGGGAGAACTTCTGTATACCCTCTCATATTTTTACATTTTCTACTATTACAACGTATAACCATTACATATATGGATACATACTACATAAACAGACTATCTTAATAATAAAACAGTAAACAGTTAACAATAAATGAGCTACTACAATGTACTTAAATTTACTCCTGGAATATCCTTGAATATAAGAAATTAAGAAATATTAGTTCTCTTTTATTTATGTGTATATATGTGTAATTTCCACAGTTTATTGTGATCCACACAGTCAAAGGCCTTGGCATAGTCAATGAAGCAGAAATAGATGCTTTTCTGGAACTCTCTTGTTTTCTCCATAATCCAGCGGATGTTGGCAATTTGATCTCTGGTGCCTCTGCCTTTTCTAAAACCTGCTTGAACATCTGGAAGTTCACGATTCACATATTGCTGAAGTCTAGCTTGGAGAATTTTGAGCATGACTTTACTAGCGTGTGAAATGAGTGCAATTGTGCGGTAGTTTGAGCATTCTTTGGCATTGCCTTTCTTTGGGATTGGGATGAAGACTGACCTTTTCCAGTCCTGTGGCCATTGCTGAGTTTTCCAAATTTGCTGGCATACTGAGTGCAGCACTTTCACAGCATCATCTTTCAGGATTTGAAAGAGCTCAATTGGAATTCCATCACCTCCACTAGCTTTGTTCATCGTGATGCTCTCTAAGGCCCACTTGACTTCACATTCCAAGATGTCTGATTCCAGGTGAATGATCAAGCCATCGTGATTATCTTCGTCGTGAAGATCTTTTTTGTACAGTTCTTCTGTGTATTCTTGCCACCTCTTCTTAATATCTTCTGCTTCTGTCAAGGCTATGGTTTTTCCCGTGGTCATGTATGGATGTGAGAGTTGGACTGTGAGGAAGGCTTATCGCCGAAGAGTTGATGCTTTTGAACTGTGGTGCTGGAGAAGACTCTTGAGAGTCCCTTGGACTGCAAGGAGATCCAACCAGTCCATTCTAAAGGAGATCAGCCCTGTGTGTTCATTGGAAGGACTTATGCTAAAGCTGAAACTCCAATACTTTGGCCACCTCATGCGACGATTTGACTCACTGGAAAAGACTCTGATGCTGGGAGCAATTGGGGGTAGGAGGAGACTGGGAAGACAGAGAATGAGGTGGCTGAATGGCATCACCGACTCGATGGACATGAGTTTGAGTGAACTCCAGGAGTTGGTGGTGGACAGGGAGGACTGGCGTGCTGTGGTTCACGGGGTCACTAAGAGTCGGACACGACTAAGTGACTGAACTGAACTGAACTGACTGATATGTGTAATATATGCTGCTGCTACTGCTGCTAAGTCACTTCAGTCGTGTCCGACTCTGTGTGACCCCATAGATGGAAGCCCACCAGGCTACCCCGTCCCTGGGATTCTCCAGGCAAGAACACCGGAGTGGGTTGCCATTTCCTTCTCCAATGTGTGAAAGTGAAAAGTGAAAGTGAAGTCGCTCAGTCGTGTCTGACCCTTAGCGACCCCACGGACTGCAGCCTACCAGGCTCCTCCATCCATGGGATTTTCTAGGCAAGAGTACTTGAGTGGCTTGCCATTGCCTTCTCCGGTAATATATGCACACATATGTATATATACACACATATATAAATATATATATATAAAATATTTAAAGTCAATTTTGCTTCAGAACTATCCACTTAAGAAGTAAAATAACTATCCTAGCAATAATGCATTACTTCTAGTTTTATAGCTAGAACTTATTTAGTCATAGATCAATTAGGACCAACAGTCTACTAAAGATATGTTACAACTGATAAAAATTAAAGGACAAAACTAGGACACTTGAATATCAGGTTATGAGAGATGAGTTTTAGAAGAATAATATTCCATTATGTGTGTACTTATATACATGTATTATTTTTATTTTTATCCATTTGTCTCTTGATGGACGCCTAGATTGTTTCCATGTCTTGGCCATTGTAAATAATGCTTCTATGAATGTAGGGTGCAGATAATCTTAAAATAGTTATTTCATTTCCTTAAGGTATGCCCAGGGGTAGAACTGCTAGATCAGATGTTAGTTCTATTTTTAATATTTTGAGGAGCCTCTGTACTATTTTCCATTGTAGCTATACCAATTTACATTCCCATGAACAGTGTATAGTTCAGTTCAGTCGTTCAGTCATGTCTGACTCTTTGTAACCCCATGGACCACAGCACACCAGGCCTCTCTGTCCATCACCAACTACCAGAGTCTACCAAACCCATGCCCATCGAGTCGGTGATGCCATCCAATCATCTCATTCTCTGTTGTCCCCTTCTCCTCCTGCCCTCAATTTTCCCAGCATCAGGGTCTTTTCAAATGAATGAGTCAGCTCTTCGCATCAGGTGGCCAAAGTATTGGAGTTTCAGCTTCAGCATCAGTCCTTCCAATGATCCAGGACTGATCTCCTTTAGGATGGACTGGTTGGATCTCCTTGCAGTCCAAGGGACTCTCAGGAGTCTTCCAACACCACAGTTCAAAAGCATCGATTCTTTGGCACTCAGCTTTCTTTATAGTCCGACTCTCCCATTCATACATGACCACTGGAAAAACCGTAGCCTTGACTAGACGGACCTTTGTTGGCAAAGTAATGTCTCTGCTTTTTAATATGCTGTCTAGGTTGGTCATAACTTTCCTTCCAAGGAGTAAGTGTCTATTAATTTCATGTCTGCAATCACCATCTGCAGTGATTTTGGAGCCCAAAAAAACAAAGTCAGCCACTGTCTCCACCTGGGTTTCCTTTATTCCACATCCTCTATAAAAACCAAACTCATAGAAACAGAGTAAGCTGATAGTTGCCATGGGGTGAGGAAAACAGGTGACGCTGGTCAAAGGTTACAAACTTCCAGTTATAAGATGCATAGGTTCTGGAGATGTAATGTACAACACAGTGACTATGGTGAACAAACACTGCATTGTGTATTTGAAAATTGCTAAGAGTACTGATCTCAAAAGCCAGCACCCCACAAACACAGCTCACACATGCATTATAACTGTGTGAGATAATAGATGTGTCAAACAACCTATTGTGGTAATCATTTTACAGTACATACGTACATCAAACCATTATGCTACACACCTCAAATATACACAGCACTATAAGTTAACTGTATCTCAATAAAGCTGGGTAAGAAAAAGTGACAGTAATATATTTTTGTGCTTTAGTAAAACAAACACCAGTATGTAAAGATATTGCATATGTCATATGAAGATAGCATCAAAGTCTATCTTTGAAATTTGTTGACCAAAAATTTTAAGACGGGTGTTGTTTTCTAAACTGGTAAAAAAAAAAGTAAGCAAGACACTTGAGCAAAATTTGCTAGAAAAATACTTGTCAATTAATAGCCAAATATTTTTCTCTTGTTTCTCCTAATATTATTTATGGTTTGAGTTGTAGTGGCTAATTCTCAGAAAAGTCGGTGACTATTTGACTGTCTCAATCTATTGTATGTTGCATATTTTCAACTGATTTTTCTTTTAGTTAAATTCCAAATGAAACAAGACTTTATGAGTTGATTGACATAAAATTGGTTTAGCAATGTCCTTTTAGTATCCCACCCTTTTACTTTAATCTTAATAATTTCCAAGACTACCCTAATGACTTTGTGAATGACTTAATTGAAGTTAAGTCTTTGATTTCAATTCTAATGGTCTTTGAAAGTGTTGGTCACTCAGTCATGTGTGTCTCTTTGTGAACCCATTAACTATAGCCCACCAAGCCCTCTGTCCATGTAATTCTCAGGGCAAAAATACTGGAGTGGGTAGCCATTCCCTTCTCCAGGGTATTTCCTAACACAGGGGTTCAACCCGGGTTTCCTGCATGGCAGACAAATTATTTACCATCTGGGCCACCAGGGAAGCCCATCTAACGGTCTTTCAGTCAGTTCAGTCACTCAGTCGTGTCTGACACTTTGGGACCCCATGGACTGCAGCATGCCAGGCCTCCATGTCCATCACCAACTCCCGGAGTTTACCCAAACTCATGTCCATTGAGTCAGTGATGACATCCAGCCATCTCATCCTCTGTCATCCCCTTCTCCTCTTGCCTTCAATCTTTCCCAGCATCAGCGTCTTTTCAAATGAGTCAGTTCTTCACATCAGTTAGCCAAAGTTTTGGAGCTTCAGCTTTAGCATCAGTCCTTCCAATAAACACCCAGGACTGAGCTCCTTTAGGATGGACTGGTTGGATCTTCTTTCTGTCAAAGGGACTCTCAAGAGTCCTGTCCAACACCACAGTTCCAAAGCATCAATTCTTCGGTGCTCAGCTTTCTTCATAGTCCAACTTTCGAATTCATACATCACTGCTGGAAAAACCATAACTTTGAATAGACAGACCTTTGTTGACAAAATAATGTCTCTGCTTTTTAAATAGCTGTCTAGGTTGATCATAACTTTCCTTCCAAAGAGCAAGCATCTTTTAATTTCATTGATACAGTCACCATCTGCAGTGATTTTGGAGCCCCCCAAAATAAAGTCTGTCACTGTTTCCACTGTTTCCCCATCTATTTGCCTTGAAGTTATGTGAAGAGTTGACTCACTGGAAAAGACTGATGCTGGGAGGGATTGAGGGCAGGAGGAGAAGGGGATGACAGAGAATGAGATGGCTGGATGGCATCACCAACATCACTCCGGGAGTTGGTGATGGACAGGGAGGCCTGGTGTGCTATGATTCATGGGGTTGCAAAGAGTTGGACATGACTGAGCGACTGAACTGAACTGATGGGACCAGATGCCAAGATCTTAGTTTTTTGAATGTTGAGTTTTAAGCCAACTTTTTCACTCTCCTTTTTTATTTTCCTAAAGAGGCTCTTTAGTTTCTCTTCGCTTTCTGCCATAAGGGTGGTGTCATCTGCGTATCTGAAGTTATTGATATTTTTCCCTGCAATCTTGATTCCAGCTTGTGCTTCCTCCAGCCCATGGTTTCTCATGATATACTCTGCATATATGTTAAATAAGCAGGGTGACAATATACATTCTTGATGTATTCCTTTCCCTATTTGGAACCAGTCTGTTCCTTGGCTAGTTCTACAGATTTCTCAAGAGGCAGATCAGATGGTTTGGTATTTCCATCTCTTTAAGAATTTTCCAGTTTGTTGTGATCCACACAGTCAAAGGCTTTGGCATAGTCAATAAAGCAGAAGTGAATATCTTCCTGGAACTCTCTTGCATTTTTGATGATCCAATGGATGTTGGCAATTTGACCTCTGGTTCCTCTGCCTTTTCTAAATCCAGCTTGAACATCTGGGAGTTCACAGTTCACATACTGCTGAAGCCTGGCTTGGAGAATTTTAAGCATTACTTTACTAGCGTGTGTGATGAATGCAATTGTGTGGTAGTTTGAACATTCTTTGGCATTGCCTTTCTTTGGGATTGGAATGAAAAGTGACCTTTTCTAATCCTGTGGTTCCATTTTCCAAATTTGATGGCATATTGAATGTAGCACTTTTATATTGTCATCTTCCAGATTTAAAATAGCTTAACTGGAATTCCATCACCTCTACTAGCTTTGTTCATAGTGATGCTTCCTAAGGCCCACTTAACTTCACATTCCAGGATGTCTGTCTCTAGGTGAGTGATCATACCATCATGGTTATCTGGGTCTTGAAGATCTTTTTTGTACAATGCTTCTGTGTATTCTTGCCACCTCTTCTTAATATTTCTGCTTCTATTAGGTCCATATAATTTCTTTCCTTTATTGTGTCCATCTTTGCATGAAAGTTTCCCTTGGTATCTCTAATTTTCTTGAAGAGATCTCTAGTCTTTCCCGTTCTATTGATTTCCTCTATTTCTTTGCATTGATCACTGAGGAAGGTTATCTTATCTCTCCTAGCTATTCTTTGGAACTCTGCATTCAAATGGGTATATCTTTCCTTTTCTCCTTTGCCTTTTGCTTCTCTTCTTTTCATAGTTCTTTGTAAGGCCTCCTCAAACAACCATTTTGCTTTTTGCATTGCTTTTTCTTGGGGATTTTCTTAATCCCTGCCTCCTATACAATGTCATGAACCTCCATCCACAGTTCTTCAGGCACTCTGCCTATCTAATCCCTTGAATCTATTTCTTACTTCCACTGTACAATCCCATCACTTCATGGGAAATAGATGGGGAAACAGTGTCAGACTTTATTTTTTGGGGCTCCAAAATCACTGCAGATGCTGATTGCAGCCAGGAAATTAAAAGACACTTACTCCTTGGAAGGAAAGTTATGATCAACCTAGATAGCATATTAAAAAGCAGAGACATTACTTTGCCAACCAAGGTCCGTCTAGTAAAGGCTATGGTTTTTCCTGTGGTCATGTATGGATGTGAGAGTTGGACTGTGAAGAAAGCTGATCGCCGAAGAATAGATGCTTTTGAACTGTGGTGCTGGAGAAGACTCTTGAGAGTAACTTGGACTGCAAGAAGATCCAACCAGTCCATTCTAAAGGAGATCAGTTCTGGGTGTTCATTGGAAGGACTGATGTTAAAGCTGAAACTCCAATACTTTGGCCACCTCATGCGACGAGTTGACTCACTGGAAAAGAGTCTGATGCTCGGAGGGATTGGGGGTGGGAGGAGACGGGGACGACAGAGAATGAGATGGCTGGGTGGCATCACCGACTTGATGGACATGAGTTTGAGTGAACTCTGAGAGTTGGTGATGGACAGGGATGCCTGGCGTGCTGTGATTAATGGAGTCGCAAAGAGTCGGATACAACTTAGTGACTGAACTGAACTGAACTGAACTGAACTATATAATCATAAGGGGTTTGATTTAGGTCATATCTGAATGGTCTAGTGGTTTTCTGTACTTTCTTCTATTTAAGTTTGAATTTTGCAATAAGATGTTCATGATCTGAGCCACAGTCAGTTCGTAGTCTTGTTTTTGCTGACTGGATAGAGCTTCTCCATCTTTGGCTGCAAAGAATATAATCAATCTGATTTCAGTATTGACCATCTGGTGATGGCCATGAGGAGAGTCTTCTCTTGTGTTGTTGGAAGAGGGTGTTTACTATGACCAGTGCATTCTTTTGGCAAAACTCTATTAGCCTTTGCCCTGCTTCATTCTGTACTTCAAGACCAAATTTGCCTGTTTGATAAATACCTCCAGGTATTTCTTCACTTTCTACTTTTGCATTCCAATCCCCTATAATGGTCTTTACCTTTATATTCATTTGGTATTGGACAGATATAGACACATCTTGAAATATAGCAAAACCTAGTGCTATACTACTGGAGAAGGAAATGGCAACCCACTCCAGTGTTCTTGCCTGGAGAACCCCGGGGACGGGGGATCCTGGTGGACTGCCGTCTACGGGGTCGCACAGAGTCGGACACGACTGAAGCGACTTAGCAGCAGCACTGCTATACTACATGTAAAATATTAAACTTCACACTCTTTGCAACTATGACAATCTGTCTATACCTCCGACTCTATAAAACTAGTATATCTACTCTTTGACCTTAGGCAAACTTCAGGCCTTGAGCCACTCCATTTCCTTCTAATCTGTCTGCTTCTTTCTAGATTCACTTTCATCCTTTTTGACCCTAGATTCCAAAGTCTGTCACTTCAGTCATTCTGTCACAATTACTCTTCCTCTCTTCTTCTTTGCCCATCAGTGGCCACCCATTATTAAATCTCAGTTTGGGACTGATTTAGCTGCAGTCCATGGCATCTCAAAGAGTCAGACATGACTCAGTGACTGAACAATAGCAATAGTTTTACCTCTTTGCTTTCTCACAGGTGAATACAATTGGAAAAAATAAAAGTAACAGCTTTTCCCATGCTTATAATATCTGCTTTTGACATCACATCCCTTTTTCAGTTCAGTTCAGTCACTCAGTCGTGTCCGACTCTTTGCAACCCCATGGACTGTAGCATGCCAGGCCTCCCTGTCCATCACCAGCTCCCAGAGTTTACCCAAACTCATATCCATTGAGTAGATGATGCCATCCAACCAACTCATCTTCTGTCATCCCCTTCTCCTCCTGCCTTTAGTCTTTCCCAGCATCAGGGTCTTTTCAAATGAGCTCTTCACATCAGGTGGCCAAAGTACATACCTTTTTAGTTATACCTAAGTCTTGAACTTCTTGTGAAAATGGAACTGCTCTATAGTGGGGCTTCCCAGGTGGTGCTAGTAGTAAAGAATCTGCCTGCCAATGCAGGAGACACAGAGACACAGGTTTGGTCCCTGGGTCAGGAAGATCCCCTGAAGGAGAAAATGGCAACCCACTCCAGTATTCTTGCCTGGAGAATTGCTTTATAGAGGGAGAAACATTTCCTGCCATCACTTTGGTACATATTCATTCCTTTGGTTTTTTCCCCCAGGATAAACAATGACCTATAAAATGGGCCCTTTTTGTTTCATCTTACTTGTCATTGTTGACCATTCTCTCTTTAAAGCAAGAAATAGTCCTTATCTTCTATGATTTTATTTTCTCCTGGATTCCATCCTATTTTTTAGATTTTCTTTCTTAGTTTCCTTCGTGGGCTTATGTTTTTTCTGCCCATTGCTTAAATAGTTATATTCTGCAAGGCTGCTTTATCAGCTCTGGGTTCTTTTTACTGTCTGCACTTACAAGGTTACTTGAATTACGTTCCTGATTTCAGTTATCACTTACATGTTGCATTTTTAGCCTT
Source organism: Moschus berezovskii (assembly GCF_049115385.1). NCBI lineage: Eukaryota > Metazoa > Chordata > Mammalia > Artiodactyla > Moschidae > Moschus > Moschus berezovskii. Next base: position 36,968,226 of record NC_142472.1, read on the forward strand.
AATTTCCCCCTTGAACTCAAGACTCATAAATCCAGCTGGTTCCTGGAAATCTCACTTAGATGTTTTATAGGAAGTTTGAACTCTATGTGATTTAAAAATGACCTTGTAATTTTCACCTCAAATCTGTTTCTCAACTGTGTTCTCTTTAAATGAATGGTTTGAAAATTTCCTCATTTATGGAATCTAGAAACAAAATAGTTATCCCTGACTCTTATCTCTTTCTCAGTCTCCATGTCCAATCATTTCTAGGGTCCTGCAGATATAACTGTTTTACTTCTGTCATATATTTCTGCTGATATTCATCTATTGCAGTGCTATTAAACAATTATTAAAGGCATCATTTCTCTATTCAGAAGCATTTGCAAATAAATAGGCTCTCATAAAGACCATCTGGTGACAAGGACCCTGAAAAATACAAGAAATGACTGTTCCTTTCCTCTCTATACTATTGCTAAAACATCAGCAGCTTTGAAAGTACATGTGTGGATGCTAAGTTGCTTCAGTTGTGCCCAACCCTTTGTGACCCAATGCACTGTAGTCCACCAGGCTCCTCTGTCCATGGGATTCTCCAGGTAAGATTACTGGAGTAAGTTGTACAAGACTCCTGCAAGGGATCTTCCCAATCCACAGTTTGAAACTGAGCCTCCTACATTGGCAGGTGGGTTCTTTACTGCTGAGCCACCAGGGAAGCTTCAGCTTTGAAAGAATGCTCCCTCATAATAAAGTATCTAATGAAACTCTTTCTTACTTTAGAAAGCATATGGACCCCACCTATCAAGTTTTATTTCTGTGGACAGTATTTACAATTAAGATATATAGAATATGATTTTGGAGTCAAGGTATGACCTTGGGAAATTCATTAAGCAAACTTTTTAGGAAAATTATAAGAGTAGCTAATACTTATTTCATAAGGTTATCTGATGTTTAGGCAAGATATTATAGAGTGTATAGGTGCTAAATATTCAATTTTCACTCCTTTCATTTTTGCTTTTAATGCTTTGTTGTTGTTCAGTCACTAAGTCATGTTCAACCCTTTGGGACCCCGTGGACTGCAGCATGCCAGAGTCCCCTGTCCTTCACTATCTCCCAGTGTGTGCTCAAATTCATGTGCACTGAGTTGGTGATGCTATATAACCCTCTCATCCTCTGCCAACCCTTTTGCCTTCAATCTTTCCCAGCATCAACGACTTTTCTGGTGAGTCCAATCTTCACATCAGGTGGCCAAAGCATTGGAGTTTCAGCATCAGTTCTTCCAAGGTTCAAGGTTGATTTCTTTAAGGATTGACTGCTTTGATCTCCCTTCAGTCCAAGGGGCTCTCAAGACAAAAGTCTTCTCCAGCTCCACAATTCAAAAGCATTCATTATTTTTGGCACTAAGCCTTCTTTCTGGTCCAACTCTCACATCTGTACTTGACTACTGGAAAAACCATAGCTGTGACTATATCTGGACTTTTGTCGGCAAAGTAATGTCTCTATTTTTAATGATTGCCTGAGTATTTTCTATGAATGAATCTTGAACTGACCATACTGTGTGCTGCTTAAAGGGGAGAGAACTTCTGAAGCATTACTGACTGAGTATAGAAATGGAGGGACCATGTCTGCACCATATATATGCTCACTGTGAAGCACCACCAATGACTAGAAGCATGAATATATCAGAAGATCCCATATAGGCAATCTCAAGAAAAATTAACAGAGACTGCTTTTTACTTGAAAGAAAAAAATGTAGTAAATTGAAACCAGTACATAAAATGGCAGAAGCCTCTTTTTAGAATTGTAACAGGAAACATTGGTGAAAGGATTAGTAATGACAACTACATAGGGAAGAATGACATTAATAAAGAAGTAATTGAAGGGCTTCTTTGCTTGTCATCCATTAAAACAGCTTTACTTCCAAGGTGGTTAAAAAAGCAATCAATCAACATAAGCCAAGACATTCTCCTGAAGAAATGGGGAAGCTATTATGAGTTATGTGCTAACTGATGTACGGAAAGTGAACCATGGCTTGAGCCTTGAAGCATAATTGATAGAATTTTTGTGTATCACTGTTGATGGTTAAATATGCATTCCCAGGGAATCATGTTCATAGTTGGTTGGTGTAGTAGTCTTTATAAAATTTGTGGAGCCTCTTGGTAAAGCCTCTTCTGTTATACTACAAAAGATTGAGAAGAAAAGAAAAGCATCCCAGCTGATTCCTACCTGAGTGGGCATGTAGGATAAATTTTTAAAAGGGCATTGGATTAAGAATAATTTTCATAATTAAAGAAAAATCATTTAACTTTTTAAGTAACAGTAATGTAAATACATCCTGAGAAACACTGGGCTGGAAGAAGCACAAGCTGGAATCAAGATTACTGGGAGAAATATCTCAGATATGCAGATGACACCACCCTTATGGCAGAAAGTGAAGAGGAACTAAAGCCCCATTGATGAAAGTGAAAGAGGAGAGTGAAAACATTGGCTTAAATTTCAACGTTCAGAAAACTAAGATCATGGCTTCTGGTCCCATCACACCATGGGAAATAGATGGGTAAACAGTGGGAACAGTGTCAGACTTTATTTTTTTGGGATCCAAAATCACTGCAGATGGTGATTGCAGCCAGGAAATTAAAAGACACTGACTCCTTGGAAGGAAAGTTATGACCAACCTAGACAACGTATTAAAAAGCAGAGACATTCCTTTGTCATCAAAGGTCTGTCTAGTCAAGGTTATGGTTTTTCCAGTGGTCATGTATGGATGTGAGAGTTGGATTGTGAAGAAAGCTGATCGCCGAAGAATTGATGCTTTTGAACTGTGGTGCTGGAGAAGACTCTTGAGAGTCCCTTGGACTGCAAGGAGATCCAACCAGACCATTCTAAAGGAGACCAGTCTTGGGTGTTCATTGGAAGGACTGATGCTAAAGCTGAAACTCCAATACTTTGACCTCCTCATGCGAAGAGTTGACTCACTGGAAAAGACTCTGATGCTGGGAGGGATTGGGGGCGGGAGGAGAAGGGGACGACAGAGGATGAGATGGCTGAATGGCATCACCAACTCAATGCACATGAGTTTGGGTGAACTCTGGGAGTTGGTGATGCACAGGGAGGCCTGGTGTGCTGCAATTCATGGGGTCTCAAAGAGTCCGACATGACTAAGTGACTGAACTGAACTGAATGTGAAATCCATGAGCGTTCACTTACGATAAAAAATTTTCTATAGAAAAACCAGCTCTCCAATATTAGAATTTTCGGGGATGTATAAAAGACCATCTAGGTTTAAATAGAGCATAGTTTTGTTTCAAAATCATCAAGATGTGTTTCATACTTACAATGGTGGCAGTTTGACAAAATTGGGCAATCAGAGTGAAGTCAGTTAATTTATTGAAAACTGGTTGAAACAGTTACAATTGATTTGTTTTATTGCATAATTGCTTGACATGTCATCTTTTGTATCATTTTTCTGAAAATCTGATTTATAAGTGGTCCATATGCCTTAAGAGGAAAGGAGATGCTCTAGAGAGAAAAAAAAAGTTCATTTTAATTATTTTTCAATACAAGAGGGAAATTAAATCATGGTTTAAGTTAGAAAAGCTATACTTTTGGAAAATGTTTGCTTGGAAAATTATAAGTAATATTAAGGTTACATAAGTTCAAACACTTCTGGGAACGTTTTCATAATATAGGGTAATTAAACCCCTTTGGACTAAAGCTGCTGCTTTTGATTATGTACGAAGGTGGTAAGTTTATGGCAACTTCAGCACCTTCCTTTAAACCTTTAAACTTCTAATTACCAAGAATTGATCAAAGATGAATAAGTTTTCACTGCTCATTCAGGATTTTTAAACATTTTTATTTATTTACTAATTTGTGGCTATGCTGGGGTCTTCACTGATGGGCACAGGGTTTTTCCAGTTGTGGTGAGCAGGGGCTACTCTCTAGTTGCAGTGTGTGGGCTTCTCATGCGGTGGCTTCTTTGTTGTGGAGCATGGGCTCTAGGGCACACAGGCTTCAGTAGTTGTGGCATGTGGGCTCAGTAGTTGGGCACACAGGCTTCAGTAGTTGTGGCATGTGGGCTCAGTAGTTGGGACATGTGGGCTCAGTAGTATGGCTCCCGGGCTCTTGAGCACAGGCTCAATGGTTGTGGCCCATGGGCTTGGCTGCCCTGCAGCATGGGGGATCTTCCCAGACCAGGGATCAAACCTGTGTCTCCTGCATTGGCTGGTGGATTCTTTACCACTGAGCAACCAAGGAAGCCCTCAACCAGGGTTTTTAAGATGGTACTTTTACTTGATCCCCTACAGGTCCCAGGAGGACCATTCTGGGCCTTTAGCATTTGCTTCATGGAACTTCATCACTGTCCAAAGTGCATCTAACAGCTTATAGTCACCAAATTCACTGATGGAGGTAAGACTCTCATAGGACTATTGGGCTCGCACTTCAGAGTGTAAGTGAAACTGGCACCTAGATGTCTTTTACACTCCAGCCTCTGTGTTCTGTCATGTTTATATAGTGATGGTATCTGGATATACTTACTTGATTCTGGAATGATTTTTTTCTCTTAGAAAAAGAATATTTCATATTTCAAAACAAATATAGAGCTAATTCTAAATATATTTTTTAAATTTAATTAATAAGTAGGCTGAGCTGTCTAAGGATAGACAATAATGTTATTTTTCACCAAGAATTAGGAAAGCATAAATATGCCTGTTCTAACAAGCTATCTCAAAATCAACTTCTAACTGATTATTTGACATTGTTCTATTTCGGGGGTATGCGAGAGTCATTTGGAATTCCTCTTCCTCAGCTACAAACCCCAGATCAATAATTTGATATTTATTAAAATTCATGGCCGCTCATGAATTGTTTGTATATGCCTCCTATATCCTTTACCAAATAATAGTTCTTAGAGTTTCTTCTTGTGCTCCATATTTACTTAAATATGAATCCATATTCATATTTACAAAGTCGAATGCCGAGATCTTAAAATAATTGAAGCTGGAAAATACCATTTGAGAGACATAAAGACTGTCTAAATTTCAGAGCAGAAGAGGGAATTTAGGCTGGGGATTGAGCCTCTTCTGTTATGGGAGAGATCAGTTGTGTGAGTAGTTTTAACCAACTAGAATCAAAGCAAGAATCTAATTCATGGTACTTCAGAAACCCAGAACTGGAGAAGTAATTCACGTACAGATGCCTCAGACTGAAATGTTAAATTGGGTGTGTACTTATTAAGGGCATGGCCTAGAAAAGCCCAATATGTCTTCTCCTAAATATGGATTTTGGCTAGACTTTTTCTGAAAATGTCTGTCGTTGACAGGTGGGTCTCTCTTTCAGTCTTCTTTACGCTCCCTGTTCTTTGATGATCAAAGACTGGAAGGATAGGTAAACACAATAATGAAGATTGTGCAGAGGATCCCTGGTTGTGATGCTTTTCAAACTTTGGAAAATATACCCTTGACTACATTTGGGTGGCAGAGGGCAGGGCGAGAGTTGTGCTATTCTTTCTATGGCCAGGAACACAGGCACCTGAGTTCTCAGTAGGAAGGAAATAGTCTGAAAGAACTTTGGTTGAGAAGAGTTAAGGCGACTTCTATACTATGTTAGCAGATAAAATTTTGAGGAGAAATATTTGAGGAGCTAAAAAGAATAAGTCACTGCCTGTGAAAGGACTTTTGAAGCATTGCATTTTCCTTTCCTGCATTAAAATGACCTTCCCTTTGTCTATGGCTTCCACTTAATCTTAACTGTGTTTTGGGTTTTGATGGGCAGGCATTACATACTTGAGAAGTGACCCAGAGAGTGTAATTGTGTCACACATATGCATTCCTCAGTGAGTCCTCAGGGGTGGGGGAAACTGTAACAAAAGGTGGTGACTGAATTGCTGTTACTTGTGTAAAAAGGAAGAGTGACTCTGGAAGGCTGGAGAAAATGGGACTACCTGAATGAGATTAAGATTTGAGGAATGTCATTATCACAATTGTCATCAACACTAATAATGCCTGAAATTTATAGAGGGCTTTTTTGAAAGTACTTTGCCCTAAATCATCTTACTTGCTTTTTATCTGAGATTTTGACTATAGAGTACTGTTGAGAATTATCTTTTCCACAAGAAACTAGTCTAATAATAAAGTAAGACATCACAATGTAAACATTTTGGGAAATTTCAGTGCCCCAAAACTGTATAATGAGAATAATGTATATTAGTGAGTTTTCACTATATGTGCTTTTTTTTTTTTTTAACATTTACTACTTTCTTTATACTGATTTTCTCATACAGTTATATATATGAACATAATACAAATATACATATATAAATACACATGCATATAAAAATAAAAAGATACAGGATACACATTTATTTTTGTATCTAATGATCCCAATGACCCTGTGAGACAGGAACTCTAATCTTCATTGTACAGACATGAAAACAGAGGAGCAAACAGATTAAATAACTTACTCTGTATTGTAGAGGGGGTTTGCATCCACTGAATTGCAGGACTTCTTCCTTAGTCTCTTTGGGACATCAGTTTACTCATGTTCTTAAGGCAATTTCAGAAATAGTTCCCATGTATTAAAAGTTGGTTGAGAAATATTGAGATAATCTCTGGTTCAAGTTGTATTGCAAGGGAAAACACTTCCCACTTGTTTTATATTCATCATATTTATAGTCACTAGGTATTTGCATTGGAGAGGGAAATGGCAACCCACTCCAGTGTTCTTGCCTCGAGAATCCCAGGGACGGCTGAACCTGGTGGGCTGCCGTCTATGGGGTCGCACAGACTCGGACACGACTGAAACGACTTAGCAGCAGCAGCAGCAGCAGGTATTTATAATATTTGTAAGTGTGGATACATTTAAATGCAATATCATCTACTTTGAAAGTGTAATATATTTTTGTTTCTTGGTTTAAAAATCATCTCAGAAGTCATTTTTCTCCAAAGAAATGTCTGAGTACATTAGCTTAAAAGATGATGTTGGTGAGCTGATAGTATGCATGTTTCAAAAAGGTTGTTCGACTATACATAATGTGCATTTGTGAGAAATAGCTCATGGTCTTTATGAAGGGCTCAGCTTGTTTATCTTCTCTTGATAACTGGTTAACTATTCCTTCTTTGCAAACTGTCAGTCACCTGACTTGAGAACGAAAAAAAAAGGCTATTTTGTAAATTAAGTTCTCTCATATGTAAATGTCACCCTGTAAGTGAAAACAGAATTTACCCTTCTTAGGTAAAGATCTTTTGTTTCAAGTTATATATTTGAAGAGAGGAAAAATATAATTTATTGTACTACCCTGCCTTGATTACATAATGGAAACTCCTGTCGTGGTTGAGAAAGTCCTAAATATTAACTGACATCATTTTATTCTTCAGGTGTTAGCAGTAAACACTGTTATAAGCTTTATGTAGCTGTAGGGCTGACTTGGAAAGGTTCAGTAAATGCACCAAGGTTTATGCGGGTTTGGTAATTAAAGGAGCTTCAAGTGAGATATTCGACTGAAGAGAAAGAAAAATGTTATAATTTATTGTACTGCTCTGCCTTGATTACACAATGGAAACCTGTGTTGTGATTGAAGAGGTCCTAAATGTTAACAGACATCATTTTTATTTAGGTGTTAGGAGTAAACATTGTTATTATAAGCTTTGTATACCTGTAGGACTGACCTAGAGAGGGTTTATAAATGCACCAGGAGTTTGTGCAGGTTTGGTAATTAAAAAAGCAAGTAGGAAAAACCATAGAAAGGACAAAAGGGGGCAGGAGAAAGATAAGCTGAATATTTGTATCAGCAGACATTAAGATGCAATAGAATGGTATTTTCCTGGTTTAAATTTATTCAGGAAAGAAAGAAATAACTGTTAGTTATATGACATAATTGATCATGAAAATGTAGGTGTGGAAGGCTGCTTATCCTATAAGAATGTGGTAATTGATGTTTATGATTCAGGAGCAGGGGTTTAGGAGGTGTCCAGAATTAATCAGGAAAGGTGAGGCAACACTTCTTATAGTGCTGCCTGCTGCTCTAAGGAAAGGGAGCCTTGGTTGTAGGGTCTTTTGTTCCATGAATATATGGTTCCTATGAAAAAGTATTTAAATCTTTCAGGGGTTAATACTGAGTGGCCATCAAATGGATAAAACTACAATGAAATAGGTTTAACAAGACAATCTGTAGGAACCCCTGGAATCAGATTATTTTGAGGAGTTGAATAAATCTTTTGCAAGGAAAGGAGCTTGAGTAATGATGCTCAAGGTTTTATAAAGATGAAAACATTTTCTCAATGTGTCTTGTAGAGCATCCCTATTAGAATCAACTGCAGTGTTTGTTAAAAATTCCCAATGCCCTGCCTAGACTTACTGAAACAGAATTTCTAGAGTATAAGCCCCGGAATCTGTGTGCATTTTAAAAAACTTTCCAGATGATTTTTATACTCAGCTTATTAAAGCATTCTTGGGTAGAAGGACTTCTTACAGAATTCTGAGTGTGGTAGTAAGTCAGTTGTAAGAGATAAATAGGTAGAAGATTCAGAGGAGAAGGTTCATAGGGCATTTTAAAGCCTTTGGATATTTTAAAGTAGAGGATGAGATGGTTGGGCTGACTCAATGGACATGAATTTGAGCGAACCCCAGGAGATAGTGCAGGACAGGGAAGCCTGGAGTGCTGCAGTCCATGGGGTTGCAAAGAGTCGGACATGACTTAGCTACTGCACAACAACAACAAGGGGAGTTTTTAATCAGTGGTGGCTTCCAGCATGTTGAAAAGGCTTCACCACTACCCAGTTAAGGAGGATTGAGGCAGGAAGGTCAAGGAACTATAGGTAGAAGAGGTCTTGTCAACTGTACAAGATCGTGAGGGTTGGTGTTGACTTCACTCCAAGAGGTCACAAAGATGTTAGGTGGCAGCTATGTGTTGTGACTGCATTCCTGGGCTTGTATTTCAAAAAATATGAATGAGGTTTCGGTAGATCTCTAATATTTACTGAGGGCTACTCGTTGCTGCTAAAGCAAGTGGAAATGCATTACACATTGTGATAAAAATCACTGATACATTTAACATTCTGGAATAACATTCTGGGATTGGCTGGGTATGGTCCCCAGGTATTAGTGCCAGTTTTAGTCCTTTTGATTGATGATTGTGACACTAAAAGAGAATAAGACTATGAAAACAGCAGAATATATGGATGATATTGAATGAAATAAAGAGTTACTGTTAAGGGTTTAGCATATTCTGAGTGGAAATTATGAAAGATATGTTTGAAAGAATTAAGAAACCTTATCTGTTGGTTTTAATCTAAATTTTAATGAGTGGAAAGAAAAAAATCTTAATAAAATTGCCATACACTATTGTAAGCAGGACGCAGAAAATGCAGACAGATAAAGAAGGGTCGTTGGTCAGAAAAAAATCATAATTTTTAGATGGACACAACAGGGAGTTCTTCAGGTTCCAGGTACCTGTGTATTACAAGTTCTCAGTATAAGTGATTACCAAAGTATGGAAAATTTTACTACAAAAATGCAAAACGTTATGATAGGCATAGTTTGAGACTTCAGTTGAAACTCAACTAATATGAGATGGCATTAGAAAAGAATAATGTGATCAAAGATCCTAAATCTAATTAAAGCAAAGAGGGAGCAATTTTGTAGAAAATGAATAAAAGTCTTCTGATGTAGATCGCAAAACTGTAATGGAGATAGGATACAAATAGGAAATTGAGCTAGCTTAGCAAATCCTGCAAACATTATTTCCTCAAAGTAGAGCACGGTCTTTAAAATTTTTCCCTGATACAGTCATAAGATTGTATTGCATTTTATTCCAGCATTTTTCCTACACGTTTTACATTGTGATTTAATGGTAGATATGAGTTTTGGACTGCATGTTTCTGTATCATTAGTTTTTAATAAATGATATTTTAATGAGTGTATAACATTATGGATGACCCATAAATGTGCTTAATTAATCATCTGTTGTTGCACATTTATGTGCTTTCAAATTTCTTTTCTATTGTAAGTCTGTGATGAAAAGTTTTCATTAAGATAGAATTCTGGAAAAGTAATCATGGTCAAAGGATATAAGCACTTTTTAAATTTCTGAACACGATTTGCACAATTATTTTCCAGTAATGTCATTTCAATAACAGTCTCACCAGAAATTTGTGAATGTGTCCTTCACAAAAGCTTCTTAGGTACTAACGACTATAATAATTGTTTTTTTACTAATTTGAGAGGCAAATTAATGTATATAATTAATTGTGCTGAAGTTGAATTTTTTATTTATGTTTTACTTCTTTGCTTATATATATGTACATATGTGTGTGTATATGAAATTATTTCTTATGCCTTGTTGTTCAGTCACCAAGTCATATCTGACTCTTTGTGACCCCATGGACTGCAGCACACCAGGCTTCCCTGTCCCTCACTGTCTCCCGGAGCTTGCTCAAACTCATGTCCACTGAGACAGTGATGCCATCCAACCTTCTGTTGCCCTCTTTGCCTCCCACCTTCAATCTTTCCCAGCATCCGGGTCTTTTCCAAGGAGTCAGCTCTTCGCATCAGGTGGCCAAAATACTGGAGCGTCAGCCTCAATGTCAGTCCTTCCCATGAATATTCAGGGTTGATTTCCTTTGGGACTGACTGGTTTGATCTCCTTGCTGTCCATGAGACTTTCAAGAATCTTCTCCAGCACCATGGTATGAAACCATTAATTTCACCATAAAAGACCTGATTGATTTTTCTTCTCCATTTACTCATTACACAGCTAATTCTTAGTATATGGTTTGCCACCCAGTTTGGTTTGTAGTGTTCTTTGGAACCTCTAGGGTTTTGACATGTGCGGTGTTTCTAACCTTAGTTTTCTGTGCTGTTGTAGATTTCCCACTTTTTATCTATATTGACCACTTTATGATAATTTAGGGAGAGGGCACATGAAGCTAGATATTAGTTACTCATCTACTAGTGGGTTTTTTAAAAAATATATATTATTGAATTGTTTCTATGTGAGACTCAAGAAATAAAGTTTTCTTCATTAAATAAATTTTGTATCCTGAAAACTGAAAATCTCATTTGGATCTGGCTCCTTGGGGAGATTTGTAAGACTTACTCCTAAGTGCCTCCTAAAACATATCTACTCTGGAACATTTTCACATCATATTTGTAACCCTGAACACAAAGCCTGAATGTTTACTACAAAGAGCTTTAAATAGGTGATTCTTGTAGACATCATCAGAAAGTACTGGATAATTCTTTGGATGTTTTATTATTGTTTTTACCAGCACCTAATAGTTTTTCAGATTCATGCTCTGATTTGATACAAGAATGTTCTTATTCATTCTGCTTGAATTAACCAGTTGTTACTAAGAACAGTTGACTTACTGGAAAAGAATCTGATGCTGGGAGGGATTGGGGGTGGGAGGAGACGGGGACGACAGAGAATGAGATGGCTGGATGGCATCACCGACTCAATGGTCATGAGTTTGAGTGAACTCCGGGAGTTGGTGATGGTCAGGGAGGCCTGGCGTGCTGTGATTCATGAGGTCGCAAAGAGTCGGACACGACTGAGCAACTGAACTGAACTGAACTGAAGAACCAAATCATTCCCATTTTGATTTATCACAGATTGGGAATTTTTTAAACAAAGCAAATTTTGTTGGTTATACATACAACTAAGGTTCTAATCCATTACATATGTACATATGTGAATAAAATTATAAAAAGGACCCAAAGTCGATAATCTTGAGAACTGCTTTCTCTCTTATTTCATACAAGGATTCTCCCCGTGCTTCCTTCCTTCTTTCTTCCTATCACACTCCGTGTCTACCTCCCTCCCTCTTTCCTTCCTTTTCCTTAATAATGAAGGCAATGAAAAAAAAATTTTTTTAAGTACAGCTTTTGTTATCTTTCATAATGTTTGATATCATGTAGTGACTTTTTAATCTTTTCTAGGTAATTTTTAATTCCCCTTTGATTCTTTTTGATTGGAGCGTTAGCTGGGAATATATATTAGTTTCCAAATCTTTTCTTGCCACAGTTTTTTCCTATTAACTTCCATATTTATTGGATTATGATCAGAAAATGTGATCTTTGCTTTTCAAAGTTGTTAAAATGTTCTTTGTGGACAAGTTAATATTGATTTGATTTTCAAAAATGTCCCATGTAAATGCATAATTTTTATATTATTTGTAGAGATGTGAATAGGTAAGTCTATCAAAATTTTTCTTGTTTATATTAAAGTCTTCCATGGTCCTTTTATTTTTAGTTCACTAGAATTATTTAATTCTGAATAAAGGATATTGAAGATTCTAACTACGATTTTATCTGGTATGCTTGAACTTTCTTGAATATTTGCATTCTCTAGTCAGGTGCTATATAGTATGTTCCATACAGATTATGGCTATTGTCTTTAAAATATGGCCTTTTATCATCACAATTTTACCCTAAACATCTTATTCTCTTTCAAGAGCATGCATCACAAATTTCTAAATTCTCTATTATCATTTGTTTAGATTATCAATATACATTGTAAAATTCATTTCTTAACACTATTTTTGATCTTTTTTATTTTCCCTATTGTGAGATTTTGATTCTGCTTCTTATGTGTTAAGTACTCAGTCAGATATTTTCCTGAGATCTGTTATGTGGGCCATGCCCTCTCGGACTTCTTGTTTTTCAGTCACTGAGTTGTGTCTGAGTCTTTACGTCTCCATGAACTGCAGCACACCAAGCTTCCCTGTTCTTCACTGTCTCAGGGGGTTTGCCAAAACTCATGTCCATTGAGTCAGTGATGCTCCAACCACCTAATCCTCTACCACTCCCTTTTCCTCTTGCCCTCAGTCTTTCCCAGCATCAGGGTCTTTTCCATCGAGTTGGCTCTTCATATTAGGTGGCTAAAGTATTGGAGTTTCAGCATCAGTTCCTCATAATTCTTGCATATCCTAAATATCTATTTATACCCTGAGAAATGGCTGATATTTTGGCTGGCTATAAGATGGTTAAGTTCTTTTTTCTTAATAGTGATTCCATACTTTCCTGCTTTTAGAGTGGCATAAGCATAACACAAATGTCAATATAATACTTTTTCTTTGAAGCTGACCCCTTCTCTGTCTAATGCTTGTAGGATTTCCTTTTAATTCATTAATTTCATAGATGTTACCATACTATGTTGACTCTATGTCTTTTATCATTCATCAGGATTGAGACCCATAGACTTGGTTGGCATGTTTTTAATGCAAAGCTTTTTCTCTTGTTTGTTTATTGTTTGTCTATCTTCTATTTGTCACTTTATTTTTTTCTGGAATTGTAATACTCATATTTCAGGATTCTTGGATATTTCCTTCAATTCTTTTAAACTTTCTAAGATATCATAATTTTACATTTTGACATATTTCTTTCACTTTTCCTTCTGGCTTTATATCTGGGCTCAGTTGTGAATATGCTTAATCTAGTAAATTGTGTAGTAGAGAAAGCCTATGTTTCTTTTTTTTTAATGCCACAGAAAGTCCTATCTTTCTCTTCTATTAGGCTGAATCCTAAAATGGTCTTCAGATTCTCTCTTCCTAGTATATACACCCAGTACAATCCTCCTGCCTTGAGTGTTTATGGACCCTCTGAATATGATGTGATATTTACCCACTTGGTTAGATTGCACTGTAGAATCAAAGTGACGGGAGAGTATTCATGAGCAGTGAAAACCTGCTTAAAATAGCTTTCCTTAGTTTAAGATTTTAAAAGTATATTTAGTTGGCTTTTTGAGGTGTTACAGAATGCTTACATGTAACTCTACTTATTGAGCACTTGCATGCAAAGAACGTATTAATGTGCTTCAAATGCTACCTCATTTAAGTCTATTGGTAATTTTAGTAGTTTTTTTTTTTTACTTTTGATTTTATATTGGAGTATAGCTAATTAACAATGTTGTGATACTTTCAGGTACACAGCAGAGTGACTCAGCCGTACATGTACATGTATCTATTCTCCCCCAAGCTCCCTCTCATACAGGCTGCCTCATGACATTAAGCAGAGTTCCCTGTGCTATTCAGTGTGTCCCTGATGGCTATTTATTCTAAATATGCTGCTGCTGCTGCTAAGTCACTTCAGTCATATCCGACTCTGTGCGATGGTAGTAGTTGTTTGGATAGTTGTTCGGGGTGTAGTTTCTACCCATGTTGAAGGTAATGAGACTTGATGTGCTGAAGTTCACAGAATTATGCAGAGGTATAATACAAAGCCACACTTTTCTGGCCTCAGATTCTTTCCTTTTCAGCGCTGCATTGTATCAGATGGTTTCCCTACTTTTCATAGCACATAGAAAGGCTAGAACTATGTGATCATTATCTTTATATCTCCACAGCCTGGTACAGTGGTTGTCTTATAGTAAATACCTATAAAGTGAAATCAGAAGGTAAAAAGGAGGAAAGTAAGTGATTAAACATTGAGATGGTGTTGGGTAGAAAGGAGATATGAGGGGTCACGACAGAGCATAAAAGTTAGTGACTTGAATGATAGAATATTGTTAGAAATATTGTTAGAATAGAAGATGATAGAAATATTGTTAACAGTCAGCCTCCAACTGAAATGCCTAAGATTGCTAAATTTGTCAGTTAAACATGAGACTCTTTTTTCAACTTCATAAACATTTGGGTTCTCAGTGCTTCCCAAACCTATTTGGACCTTTTATGTGAATAATACTTGCTGCTAAGTCACTTCAGTCGTGTTCAACCCTGTGTGATCCCATAGATGGCAGCCCACCAGGCTCCCCTGTCCCTGGGATTCTCCAGGCAAGAACACTGGAGTGGGTTGCCATTTCTTCCTCCAATGCATGAAAGTGAAAAGTGAAAGTGAAGTCGCTCAGTCATGTCCGACCCTCAGCGACCCCATGGACTGCAGCCTACCAGGCTCCTCCATCCATGGGATTTTCCAGGCAAGAGTACTGGAGTGGTTTGCCATTGCCTTTGCCTTCTCTAATACTTAGACTTGTTATAATATCTTTTTCATTTTTGAAAGACTATATATTTCAGAGAACTTTCACATTTATTATTTTTATAATATTACTTATTATATCATCTGGACAACCTCAAAAAGTAGCTGATACAAGGATTGGGATCAATTTCACTTTAGAAATGGGGGATTGGAGTCTCTTAAGATGGCAGAGGAATAGGACGGCGAGACCAGTCTCTCCCCCACAAATTCATCAAAAGAACATTTGAACGCAGAGTAAAGTCCACAAAACAACTTCTGAATGCTGGTAGAGGACATCAGGCACCCAGAAAAGCAACCCATTGTCTTCGAAAGGAGGTAGGAAAAAACATAAAAGATAAAAAGAGAGACAAAAGAAGTAAGGATGGAGCTCCATCCCAGGAAGGGAGGCTTTAAAAAGAGAGAAGTTTCCAAACACCAGGAAACACTCTCACTGGCGAATCTGTGGTGAGCCTTGGAATCACAGACTGCCACATAACCCTCTTTTTTTTTTTTTTAAGCTTTTTTTAAAACCCACAGATTACCCACCAAACGGTAACACCCAGCGGAGAAGCAGCACAGACGCCTGCATACGCCATTAGCAAGCGGGGGCTGGGCAGGGAGGAGCTGGCTGAACTGCTAAGAGAGAGGACTGGGCTTGAATGCCGCAAGGGCAATCTGAGAGAACTGGGGATAGCAAAGCAGACTGGGATAGCTTCCCCACAAAAAGGCGGAAAGCTCTAACCTAAGACTCCACCAAAGCATCACTACTAACAAAGCTAGTGGAGGTGATGGAATTCCAGTTGAGCTATTTCAAGTCTTGAAAGATGATGCTGTGAAATTGCTGCACTCAATATGCCAGCAGATTTGGAAAACTCAGCAGTGGCCACAGGACTGGAAGAGGTCAGTCTTCAATCCAATCCCAAAGAAAGGGAATGCCAAAGAACGCTCAAACTACCGGACAATTGCCCTCATCTCACACGCTAGCAAAGTCATGCTCAAAATTCTCCAAGCCAGGCTTCAGCAATACGTAAACCGTGAACTCCCAGATGTTCAAGCAGGTTTTAGAAAAGGCAGAGGCACCAGAGATCAAATTGCCAACATCCGCCGGATCATGGAGAAAGCAAGAGAGTTTCAGAAAAACATCTATTTCTGCTTCATTGACTATGCCAAATCCTTTGACTGTGTGGATCACAATAAACTGTGGAACATTCTGAAAGAGATGGGAATCCCAGACCACCTGACCTGCCTCTTGAGAAACCTGTATGCAGGTCAGGAAGCAACAGTTAGAACTGGACATGGAACAACAGACTGGTTCCAAATAGGAAAAGGTGTACGTCAAGGTTGTATATTGTCACCTTGCTTATTTAACTTATATGCAGAGTACATCATGAGGAACGCTGGGCTGGAAGAAGCACAAGCTGGAATCAAGATTGCTGGGAGAAATATCAATAACCTCAGATATGCAGATGACACCACCCTTGTGGCAGAAAGTGAAGAGGAACTCAAAAGCCTCTTGATGAAAGTGAAAGAGGAGAGTGAAAAGGTTGGCTTGAAGCTCAACATTCAGAAAACAAAGATCATGGCATCTGGTCCCATCACTTCATGGGAAATAGATGGAAAAACAGTGGAAACAGTGTCAGACTTTATTTTTTTTGGCTCCAAATCACTGCAGATGCTGATTGCAGCCATGAAATTAAAAGACTCTTACTCCTTGGAAGGAAAGTTATGACCAACCTTGATAGTATATTTAAAAGCAGAGACATTACTTTGCCAACCAAGGTCCGTCTAGTCAAGGCAATGGTTTTTCCCGTGGTCATGTATGGATGTGAGAGTTGGACTGTAAAGAAGGCTGATCGCCGAAGAATCGATGCTTTTGAACTGTGGTGGTGGAGAAGACTCTTGAGAGTCCCTTATACTTCAAGGAGATCCAACCAGTCCATTCTAGAGGAGATCAATCCTGGATGTTCATTGGAGGGACTGATGCTAAAGCTGAAACTGCAACACTTTGGCCACCTCATGCGGCGAGTTGACTCACTGGAAAAGACTCTGATGCTGGGAAAGGTTGGGGGCGGGAGGAGAAGGGGACGACGGAGAATGAGATGGCTGGATGGTATCACCGACTCTGTGGACATGAGTTTGAGTGAACTCCAGGAGTTGGTGATGGACAGGGAGGCCTGGCGTGCTGTGATTCATGGGGTCGCGGAGAGTCGGACACGACTTAGCGACTGAACTGAACTGAAGACTCCACCAGCCCCGCTCACAGAACAAAAGACTGAGCAGAGCGAGTCAGCTGCAGTCGGCCCATCCCCCATCCCCCACCAAGACAGGCAGGGACGGCAGCCAGAGCCAGAGGGGGCAACCGCGGCCACAGAAAGGCATCCGATACCAAACTGCAGGCCGGTTTCATTGCTAATCAAGACTTCTTGGCCTCGGGCTGGTCGATATCTGCCTGAGAAGGTGCACCGGTTGTACACCCAGAAAACCGAGTGGCAAGGACTGGGGAGGCGATAAGTCGCAGTGACCACGCTCGCCAACACCTGGTCCCCTGAGCTGCTCGGACCGGGGAAGACACAAAACGCAGGCCCAACCAAGTCTGTGTCTTTTGGAGTACCCGAGAACCTGAACTTGAGCCGCTCAGAAATGGGAAGTGCATACAACCCAGCTCCGGCCTTGGACAGTTCCTGGCAGAGCAACCTAGAGCCTGGGCAGTGTAGACTGGGACAGCACACACCCTGTGAGCGGGGGCAAATCCAGTGTGGCCAAGACGCTGCGAGCACTCCCCACAGATGCCAGAGATATTTGTCTGCAGAGTTGCTTCCTTCCCAGAACAGGACTGAACAACTGAGCCTTTAAAAAGTGTCCACTCACACCTTAGTGTCAGGGCAGAAATTAGACACTGAAGAGACCAGCAAACAGAAGGTAAAACAGAGGGAACCACCTTGGAAATGACAGATAGAGTAGTCTAGAGGCTACTCCAAGAATAAGACCAAAAACCAGAGGCAAGAGGCTTAAGCCCGAATACTGAGAACACCAGAGAACTCCTGACTCCAGGGAACATTAAGTGATAGGAGCTCATTAAACGTCTCCATACCTACACTAAAAACAAGCACCACCCAAGGGTCAACAAGTTCCAGAGCAAGACATACCACGCAAATTCTCCAGCGACACAGGATAATAGCCCTGACCTTCAATATACAGGCTGCCTAAAGTCACTCCAACCAACTGGTTCCAAATAGGAAAAGGTGTACGTCAAGGTTGTATATTGTCACCTTGCTTATTTAACTTATATGCAGAGTACATCATGAGGAACGCTGGGCTGGAAGAAGCACAAGCTGGAATCAAGATTGCTGGGAGAAATATCAATAACCTCAGATATGCAGATGACACCACCCTTATGGCAGAAAGTGAAGAGGAACTCAAAGGCCTCTTGATGAAAGTGAAAGAGGAGAGTGAAAAGGTTGGCTTGAAGCTCAACATTCAGAAAACAAAGATCATGGC
The DNA here is from genome assembly GCF_049115385.1 of Moschus berezovskii. Classification (NCBI taxonomy): domain Eukaryota; kingdom Metazoa; phylum Chordata; class Mammalia; order Artiodactyla; family Moschidae; genus Moschus; species Moschus berezovskii. Next base: position 36,986,646 of record NC_142472.1, read on the forward strand.
ATCTGGTCCCATCACTTCATGGGAAATAGATGGGAAAACAGTGGAAACAGTGTCAGACTTTATTTTTTTTGGCTCCAAAATCACTGCAGATGCTGATTGCAGCCATGAAATTAAAAGACGCTTGCTCCTTGGAAGGAAAGTTATGACCAACCTTGATAGTATATTAAAAAGCAGAGACATTACTTTGCCAACCAAGGTCCGTCTAGTCAAGGCAATGGTTTTTCCAGTGGTCATGTATGGATGTGAGAGTTGGATTGTGAAGAAAGCTGATCGCCGAAGAATCGATGCTTTTGAACTGTGGTGTTGGAGAAGACTCTTGAGAGTCCCTTGGACTGCAAGGAGATCCAACCAGTCTATTCTAAAGGAGATCAATCCTGGGTGTTCATTGGAGGGACTGATGCTAAAGCTGAAACTCCAATACTTTGGCCACCTCATGCGACGAGTTGACTCACTGGAAAAGACTCTGATGCTGGGAAAGGTTGGGGGCGGGAGGAGAAGGGGACGACGGAGAATGAGATGGCTGGATGGCATCACCGACTCTCTGGACATGAGTTTGAGTGTACTCCGGGAGTTGGTGATGGACAGGGAGGCCTGGCGTGCTGTGATTCATGGGGTCGCAGAGAGTCGGACACGACTGAGCGACTGAACTGAACTGAACTGAACTGAAAGTCACTCCAAACCCACTGACATCTCATAACTCATTACTGGATGCTTCATTGCACTCCAGAGAGAAGAAATCCAGCTCCACCCACCAGAACACTGACACAAGCTTCCCTAACCAGGGAACCTTGACAAGTCAGCCGTCCAACCCCACACACAGCGAGGAAACTACTTTGTGTGAGAACTCACAGACTGCCAGAAGAGAACTTCACAAACTGCCAGAAGAGGGAAAGGCCACCCCAAGCAAAGCAATATAAACAAGATGAAGAGGCAGAGAAATACCCAGGAAGTAAAGGAACAAGAGAAATGCCTACCAACACAAACAAAAGAAGAAGACATAGGGAATCTACCTGATAAAGAATTTCGAATTTTGGTGGTGAAAATGATTCAAAATCTTGAAAGCAAAATGGAGTTACAGATAAATAACCTGGAGAAAAGGATTGAGAAGATGGAAGAAAGATTTAATAAGGACTTAGAGGAAATAAAGAGTCAATATACAATGAATAATGCAATAGATGAGATCAGAAACACTCTGGAGGGAACAAAAAGTAGAATAACAGAGGCAGAAGACAGGATAAGTGAACTAGAAGATAGAATTGTAGAAATAAATGAAACAGAGACGGAAAAAGAAAAACGAATTAAAAGAAATGAGGACAATATTAGAGACTTCTGGGACAATGTTAAATGCTCCAACATTCGAATCATAGGAGTCCCAGAAGAAGAAGACAAAAAGAAAGACCATGAGAGAATACTTGAGGAGATAATAGTTGAAAACGTCCCTAAAATGGGGAAAGAAATAATCACCCAAGTCCAAGAAACCCAGAGAGTCCCCAACAGGATAAACCCAAGGCAAAATACTCCTAGACACATATTAATCAAATTAACAAAGATCAAACACAAAGAACAAATATTAAAAGCAGCAAGAGAAAAGCAGCAAATAACACACAAGGGGATTCCTATAAGGATGACAGCTGATCTTTCAACAGAAACTCTTCAGGCCAGGAGGGAAGGGCAAGACATACTTAAAGTGATGCAAGAAAATAACCTATAGCCCAGATTACTGTACCCAGCAAGGATCTCATTCAAATATGAAGGAGAAATCAAAAGCTTTACAGACAAGCAAAAGCTGACAGAATTCAGCATCACCAAACCAGCTCTCCAACAAATACTAAAGGATCTTCTCTAGACAGGAAACACAGAAAGGATGTATAAACTCGAACCCAAAGCAATAAAGAAAATGGCTATGGGATCATACTTATCAATAATTACCTTAAACGTAAATGGGTTGAATGCCCCACCCAAAAGACAAAGGCTGGCTGAATGGATGCAAAAACAAGACCCCCATATATGTTGTCTACAAGAGACCCACCTCAAAACAAGGGACACATACAGACTGAAAGTGAAGGGCTGGAAAAAGATATTCCATGCAAATAGAGACTGAAAGAAAGCAGGAGAAGCAATACTCATATCAGATAAAATAGACTTTAAAACAAAGGCTGTAAAAAGAGACAAAGAAGGAAACTACATAATGATCAAAGGGTCAATCCAAGAAGAAGATATAACAATTTTAAATATTTATGCACCCAACATAGGAGCACCGCAATATGTAAGACAATTACTAACAAGTATGAAAGGGGAAATTAACAACAATGCAATAATAATAGGAGATTTTAATACCCCACTTACATCTATGGATAGATCAACTAAATAGAACATTAACAAGGAAACACAAACTTTAAATGATACAATAGACCAGTTGGACCTAATAGATATCTATAGGACATTTTACCCCCAAACAATGAATTTTGCCTTTTTCTCAAGTACAAGCGGAAACTTTTCCAGGATAGATCACATCCTGGGCCATAAGTCTAGCCTTGGTAAATTGAAAAAAAATTGAAATCATTCCAAGCATCTTTGTTTTCTGACCACAATGCAGTAAGATTAGATCTCAATTACGGGAGAAAAACTATTAAAAATTGGCCACCTCATGCGACGAGTTTACTCACTGGAAAAGACTCTGATGCTGGGAGCGATTGGGGGTAGGAGGAGACGGGGACAACAGAGAATGAGGTGGCTGGATGGCATCACCGACTCGATGGACATGAGTTTGAGTGAACTCCGGTAGTTGGTGTTGGACAGGGAGGCCTGGCATGCTGTGGTTCATGGGGTCGCTAAGAGTCGGACACGACTGAGTGACTGAACTGAACTGAACTGAATGGAGGCTGAACAACACGCTGCTGAATAATGAACAAATCATAGAAGAAATCAAAAGAGAAATCAAAATAAGCATAGAAATGAATGAAAATGAAAACACAACAACCAAAAACCTCTGGGACACTGTAAAAGCAGTGCTAAGGGGGAAGTTCATAGCAATACAGGCACACCTCAAGAAACAAGAAAAAAGTCAACTAAATAACCTAACTCTACATGTAAAGAAACTAGAAAAGGAAGAAATGAAGAACCCCAGGGTTAGCAGAAGGAAAGAAATCGTAAAAATTAGGGCAGAGATAAATGCAAAAGAAACAAAAGAGACCATAGCAAAAATCAACAAAGCCAAAAGCTGGTTCTTTGAGAAGGTAAATAACATTGACAAACCACTAGCCAGACTCATCAAGAAACAAAGGGAGAAGAACCAAATCAATAAAATTAGAAATGAAAATGGGGAGATCACAACCGACAACACAGAAATACAAAGGATTATTAGAGAATACTATCAGCAATTATATGGCAATAAGATGAATAACCTGGAAGAAATGGACAAATTCCTAGAAAAGTACACCTTGCCAAAACTGAACCAGGAAGAAATAGAAAATCTGAACAGACCCATCACAAGCACGGAACTAGAGGAAGTAATCAGAAATCGCCAGCAAACAAAAGCCCAGGTCTGGACAGCTTCACAGCTGAATTCTACCAAAAATTTAGAGAAGAGCTAACACCTATTCTACTCAAACTCTTCCAGAAAATTGCTGAGGAAGGGAAACTTCCAAACTCATTCTATGAGACCACCATCACCCTACTCCCAAAACCTGGTAAAGATCCCACAAAAAAAGGAAACTACAGGCCAATATCACTGATGAACATAGATGCAAAGATCCTTAACAAAATTCTAGCAATCAGAATCCAACAAAACATTAAGAAGATCATACATCATGACCAAGTGGACTTTATCCCAGGAATGCAAGGATTCTTCAATATCTGCAAATCAATCAATGTAATAGACCACATTAACCAACTGAAAATTAAAAATCATATGATTATCTCAATAGACGCAGAGAAAGCCTTCGAGAAAATTCAACATCGATTTATGATAAAAACCCTCCAGGAAGTGGGAATAGAAGGGACATATCTCAACATAATGAAAGCTATATATGACAAACCCACAGCAAACATTATCCTCAATGGTGAAAAACTGAAAGCATTTCCCCTAAAGTCAGGAACAAGGCAAGGGTGCCCACTCTCACCACTACTCTTCAACATAGTTCTGGAAGTTTTGGCTACAGCAATCAGAGCAGAAAAAGACATAAAAGGAATGCAAATTGGAAAAGAAGCAAAATTTTCACTGTTCGCTGATGACATGATCCTCTACACAGAAAACTCTAAAGACTCTACCAGAAAACTATTAGAGCTAATCAATGATTACAGTAAAGTTGCAGGGTATAAAATCAACACACAGAAATCCCTTGCATTCCTATACACTAATAATGAGAAAATAGATAAGGAAATTATTCCATTTACTGTTGCAATGAAAAGAATTAAATACTTAGGAATATACTACCTACGGAAACAAAAGACTTATACATAGAAAAGTATAAAACACTAGTGAAAGTAATCAAAGAGGACATTAATAGATGGAAAAATATACCGTGTACATGGACTGGAAGAATAAATATTGTAAAAATGAGTATACTACCCAAAGTAATTTATACATTCAATGCAATCCCTATCAAGCTACCAACGATATTTTTCACAGAACTAGAACAAATAATCTCACAATTTGTATGGAAATACAAAAAAACTCGAATAGCCAAAGCAATCTTGAGGAAGAAGAAGGGAACTGGAGGAATCAACCTGCCAGACTTCAGGCTCTACTACAAAGCCACAGTCATCAAGACAGTATGGTACTGGCATAAAGACAGAAATATAGATCAATGGAACAAAATGGAAAGCCCAGAGATAAATCCATGCACCTATGGACACCTTATCTTTGACAAAGGAGGCAAGAATATAAAATGGAGAAAAGACAGTCTCTTTAACAAGTGGTGCTGGGAAAACTGGTCAGCCACTTGTAAAAGAATGAAACTAGAACACTTCCTAACACCATACACCAAAATAAACTCAAAATGGATTAGAGAGCTAAATGTAAGACCAGATTCTATAAAACTCCTAAAGGAGAACATAGGCAAAACACTCTCCGACATAAATCACAGCAGGATCCTCCAAGAACCACCTCCCAGAATATTGGAAATAAAAGCAAAAATAAACAAATGGGACCTAATTAAAATCAAAAGCTTCTGCACAGCAAAGGAAACTATAAGTTCAGTTCAGTTCAGTCACTCAGTCGTGTCCGACTCTCTGCAACCCGATGAATCACAGCACGCCAGGCCTCCCTGTCCATCACCAACTCCCAGAGTACACTCAAACTCATGTCCACAGAGTCAGTGATGCCATCCAGCCATCTCATTCTCGGTCGTCCCCTTCTCCTCCCGCCCCCAACCTTTCCCAGCATCAGAGTCTTTTCCAGTGAGTCAACTCGTCACATGAAGTGGCCAAAGTATTGGAGTTTAAGCTTTAGCATCAATCCTTCCAGTGAACACCCAGGACTGATCTCCTTTAGAATGGACTGGTTGGATCTCCTTGCCATATGAGGGACTCTCAAGAGTCTTCTCCAGTACCACAATTCAAATAATCAATTCTTCGGCGATCAGCTTTCTTCATAGTCCAACTCTCAGGAAGGTGAAAAGACAGCGTTCAGAATGGGAGAAATTAATAGCAAATGAAGCAACTGATAAAGGATTAATCTCCAGAATATACAAGCAGCTCCTGCAGGTCAATTCCAGAAAAATAAGTGACCCAATCAAAAAATGGGCCAAAGAACTAAACAGACATTTCTCCAAAAAAGACATAAAGATGGCTAACAAACACATGAAAAAATACTCAACATCCCTCATAATCAGAGAAATGCAAATCAAAACCACAATGAGATACCATTTCACATCAGTCAGAATGGCTGCTATCCAAAAGTCTACATGCAGTAAATGCTGGAGAGGGTGCGGAGAGAAGGGAACCCTCTTACACTGTTGGTGGGAATGCAAGCTAGTACAGCCACTATGGAGAACAGTGTGGAGATTCCTCAAAAAACTGGAAATAGAACTGCCATATGATCCAGCAATCGCACTCCTGGGCATACACACCGAGGAAACCAGAATTGAAAGAGACACATGTACTCCAATGTTCATTGCAGCACTGTTTACAATAGCCAGGACATGGAAACAACCTAGATGTCCATCTGCAGACGAATGGATAAGAAAGCTGTGGTACATATACACAATGGAGTATCATTCAGCCATTAAAAAGAATGCATTTGAATCAGTTCTAATGAGGTGGATAAAACTGGAGCCTATTATAAGAGTGAAGTAGGAGAAGGGGACGACGGAGAATGAGATGGCTGGATGGCATCACCGACTCTGTGGACATGAGTTTGAGTGTACTCCGGGAGTTGGTGATGGACAGGGAGGCCTGGCGTGCTGTGATTCATGGGGTCGCGGAGAGTCGGACACGACTGAGCGACTGAACTGAACTGAACTGAACTGAAGCCAGAAAGAAAAACACCAGTACAGTATACTAACGCATATATATGGAATACAGAAAGATGCAAATGATAACACTGTATAAGAGACAGCAATAGAGACACAGATGTATAGAACAGTCTTTGGGACTCTGTGGGAGAAGGTGAGGGTGGGATGATTTGGGAGAATGGCATTGAAACATGTATGTTGTCATATGTGAAACGAATCATCAGTTCAGGGTCGATGCATGTTATAGGATGCTCGGGGCTGGTGTGCGGGGATGACCCAGAGGGAGGAAGGGGGTGGGTGGTGGGAGTGGGGTTCACGAGGGGGAACTCATGTACACCTGGGACAGATTCATGTCAATATATGGCAAAACCAACCAATATAATATTGTAAAATAATTAGCCTCCAATAAAAAATAAATACAAAAAAATAAAGTTTGAGACTCCATAAAAGTCTAAGCAAAAAAAAAAAAGGGGGGGTCTATGGTTATATAAATAATCAGGTCAAGTTTATTGAGAACAGATCTATTTTTTAAGCAAGTCTTAATTTGGTTATATTTGGTAAAAATGAGGGTGATTTTAGGGAGAAAAGGATGTTTCAATAAATGTTAAATCCCAGTTTGTTAATGGCGGTCTACCAATGGAGGTAGTAAGACTCATTTCTTGGATAGTTCCTTGCAGTTATGTGATATTAATGTAAAATTTAATTGAATTCTTAAACACCCTAAGTTTGTTTCTGAAGCTTATCTCAGTGATCTATCTTTGGATGAAGATCAGATGCCTCGTGACCTGCAACCAGGACTAAAAAAAAAAAGGACATAATTTAAAGGACTGTCTCCAATCTGGATGGAAGGACTTTTTTCAGAAGAAACTTCACTACACCAGTATGAGAAGACGACCACATCAGAGGTAGACAGCTTGCCCAAGATGCTGGACCTGATTCGTATGATCATTTATAATGTTTTCTTGACCTCTGAGCCCTCTGCATACAAATCAAATGCTTTTCTACCATAGGCCTGATCCTATGCTAGTTTTAGAAATTAATCCAATTATAGGGTTTGTAGACATGTAAAAGCTCATTCTGCTTACACAAAAACTCTGTTAGACTTGTGCCATCCTAATGTCCTTAAACCATGGCAACAGTCTGCTTCTTAATTGGAAAATTAAAAACAATAGCTGGAAATCAGAGTCAGGGCTATGGGAAATCCAAGATGGCTGCTTGGCTTTTCCCAGATCCCTGACAAACCTCATTTTTTATTTGATGGGTTAAAGCCTCCCTGGCTACAGGGCCTCCATAATGAAAAATCACGGAGTATTAAGTTTTGTAAATTGTTAAATTAAGTTTCTAGTTTTGTTAATGTCTAGTGTTTACTAAGACTCACTGCTGAGACAGTTCCTTGTTACGTGATACTGCTAAAAGATTTAATTAAGTTATTAAAAAGGACACTCTAGGTTAGTTTCTAAGGCTTATCTCAGTAACCAATCTTCAGAGAAAGGTCGGATGCTCCATAATGTACAACCAGGAGATTAACACCAGACTATAATCATTTAACGAATGAAGTCAGGTGACTTGGCGTATACCAGGCTTTATCTAATGAAAGTTCTTGACTTATAATTCTTATTTTACTAATAACTGCTAGCTATGGCTGTATTATTTTCTATGTCACTTGTTTCCCTGAGCCTGTGATATAATGCTGAACTGACAGTTCCATATGAGATCAATAATTGTAATAATGTGACTCTGGGTATGGGAAAAAGCAACAAGAGGAAATATTTTCCTGGACCAGGAGGCTAGTAAGACAGTGGTCCAGAGACTTTTGCTACTTGCAAGGCCTGGTCCAATTTTAGCACAATGAGTGGCCCATCACTTCCCTAGACCTGGGAATGAGCCTTCCCAGCACCGCAGGACACAATGGCCATGAAATGGTGTCACACGGTCAGATATGTGGCTATGAAGGGACCCTGCTGACTGGAAGTTGGTCCTTGCCAGCTGCCTCTACAAAGATTACATCATGACCATTGCAAGCTGCTGACCTCCAACACCCCCTGAAAGAAGTTCAGGGTGAAAATCAGGAATGAGGCACTCTGTGCTCTGAAAAAAAAAAAAAAAACTGGCAGAAAAGGCCTTCAGATAGTTAGATCTTTTCAGAAAAAGATTTTATGAGTTCCAATTCTTGCATCTTCTCATACCTAGAAAAACACTGACATCATTAGTGAAATCTGCTTTGGCTATTAAAAAAATTTTTTTTTTTTTTTTTTTACAATTAAAAGTCAAAATAGAGTAGCTATGGTTCAGACATCCTGGGAAATAATTATTTCCCAGATATCCTGAAAAATGATATTATGGGTGTGATTTCAGATTAGACGCTGTGACCTAATGTAGAACTTAATGCTCCTGTAATGCATTTTTGCTTCTGTACTTTGCTTGCTGCTCGTAAAACCAAAGTTACTCCATTTTAAGATAAAGTTGTTTTTAAGTAAATATTCCTAAAATTGTTTTCTAAAAAAGAAAAAAAGAGAAGAAAAAAGAGAAATGGGGGATTACCCAGTGCTCTGTAAATTCTTTATTTACTCAACAAACATTTATTAAACAACCACTTCATGTAAGGCACCTTACTGGACAGAAATATTACAGTAGAGCCCCTGCTTTGGGGAAGCGCAGCTATTGTTTATTGTTTATAAGCAAAATATTGTCTATTTATTATAGGGAGCACAGTTATTGAGCAAACAGAAGTGTTATAGGAAGTACATATTTACCAGAAGGATCAGAAAAAACTATTGTGAAGATGCAGTTGATTGGGAAATAAAAGCATGTACTATGATGAGAAAGAATGCTGAATGATCCAGAAGTTCAAATAAGGCCAGACATGGAGAATAGCAAGGGGTGAGTGGCAAGAGATGATGCTGGAGGCTGACCAGGAGACTGACTGTCTAGAGCTTTGTAGGATTCGTCAGGGGTGTGAACTTTATCCAAAGTGAAATGTAAAAAACAGTGAAGAGTTGATTTGAAGCTAAAGATAGACATGATCAGGGTTACATCTTTTGGCTGGAAAATAGAGAATGGATTGTAGAGAGTAAGAATGCATGGCAGAGGTCAACCAGAAACCTTTTGCCATATGTCAGCCAGGAGACAAGATTCACTTTAGTTAGTATGAGGAAGGGAAGATGAATATGAATGGATGGCTTCAAGAACTAGAGATGATTGTTTGGATATTGTTAGGAGAGGAAGACGTCAAGGATGACTTCCAGTTTCTGGTTTGAGAATGCTGGTGGCAGGGGTTATTTAGGTGGAAAATGATGAGATCAGTGTGGGATATTTGCTTTGAACTGCCTCTGAAACATACAAATGGGGAGGTTAAGTAGACTGTTGGAAATATCAATGTGGAACTCAATTTGGGATTTATCAGCCTAGCTACAATGGAAGGTATGGGGTTACACTGAAGAGTATGGATCAACAGGGTAAAGAGGAAAGAGAGTGAGAACTCTGGTTAGGTGGAGGTGGGTGAGCCAGGAAAGAGAAAAACGCTGAAAACAAGAAAAACAAGAGAGTATTCCGAGAAAAAATAACATGGTAAGTTGTATCATATATTTTCAAGCTGTCAAAAAAGATGAGAGTGGGATAGTGTTTACTAGATTTAATAGCATGGAGTTCACTGGCATCTTGGCAGTAGAAATTTGGTGGGGTTGTGGGGTCTGAAGCCAGACTCGAGTGGGCTTACAGATGAGTGGAACCAGAGGAAAAGGAGGGAATTAAAGTAAAATTTGACTATGAGGAAGAGGTGGGGAATGGTGATTACTGGATAAAAACTGGGGGATTATAGGAAGCTTTAGGGCTTCCCAGGTGGTGCTAGTGGTAAAGAACCCTCTTGCCAATGCATGAGATGCAGTGCACTTGGGTTTGATCCCTGGGTTGGGAAGTTCCCCTGGGGAAGGCCATGGCAACCCGCTCCAGTATTCTTGCCTGGAAAATCCCATGGACAGAGGAGCCTGGCGGGCCACAGTCCATGGGATTGCAAAGAGTCAGACAGGACTGAAGGAACTTAGCACACATGCACTCAAGAAACTTTAAATTATTAGATTGGTGCCAAAATAACCGTGGGTTTTTGCATTGTTGAAATTAGCCATTTGATATTAAAGTACATTCTTAAATAAATATGGTTACTTTGTACATCATTTTAATGTGAATTTCTTACCTAATGTGTTTTTGATGATGACATTACTTGCTGCTTATTTTATATTTATTTTAGACTATGGAAATTATGTTAGAGAAAAAGCAAATTCTAACAATTTTCTTATTCGAGTTAAAAATGGTTTGTAAAGCAGGGGAGACAACTCACAACATCAACAACACATCTGGCCCAGAAACTGCCAACAAACTTACAGTGCAGTGGTGGTTCAAAAAGTTTTGCAAGGGAGACAAGAACCTTGAAGATGAGCGTAGTGGTCAGCCATGGGAAGCTGACAAATCCAGTTGAGCTGACAACAACCACTGAGGCTGATCCTCTTACAACTACAAGAGAAATTGCAGAATTCAACATTGATCATCCTTCAGTCACTCACTTGGCATCTGAAGCAAATTGGAAAGGTGAAGAAGTCTGATAAGTGAGTCTCATGAGCTGACTGCAAATGAAAAATATCATTGTTGTGAAGTGTTATCTTCTCAGCCTATGCAACAACGAACCATTTCTAGATCAAATTGTGATATACAATGAAAAGTGGATTTTATCTGACAAGCAGGTATGACCAGCTCAGTGGTTGGACCAAGAAGAAACTCCAGATCACTACCCAAAGCCAAACTTGCACCGAAAAATGGTCACACTCATTGTTTGGTAGTCTGCTGCCTGTCTGATCCACTGTAGCTTTCTGAATCCCAGTGAAAACATT